>NC_133774.1:108796210-108937487 GCF_003597395.2 Chelonoidis abingdonii | reverse complement strand
AAATCACGGTAGAATTCCTCGAGGGCTTCTTTTCCATGAGTCCAGATGATGAAGATGTCATCAATGCAGCACAAGTAGAGTAGGGGTGTTAGGGAACGAGAGCTAAGGAAGCATTGTTCTAAGTCAGCCATAAAGATGTTGGCTTACTGTGGGGCCATGCAGGAACCCATAGCAGTGCCGCTGACTTGAAGGTATATATTGTCCCCAGATGTAAAATAGTTGTGGATGAGGACAACTGAATCCATTCAGTAAGCTCAAGTGACAAAGGATAAAATGTTATCTTCTAAGTGTTCTTTCAGGATTTCCTGTTTCCTCACATGCACTCCCCATAAGTCTTACTATGGTAGTCCACTCAGCAGGGTTGGGCATGGCATCATCATCAATTGACCATCAGCACCATTCTTGATTTCATCCAAAGGAGAGCACTTGAGCAATATCAGGGCTATATATAGTGTTCTCAATTCCAGCCAGCCTTGTTCACCCTTCTGTCCAAGGAAGCCACTGAGAGACAATCAAGGAGCTCCACAACATCACTTTTACAACTGCTTTTCAGAGCAGAACCACACTCTGACTACTGGGCATTATACAGTGGCCATTATTTTCAGATAATTTGACAGAATTCAACATTTATCTTACTGTAGCACTTAAGACACTTTAGCCAGGTTGGGGTCCCCTCATGTTAATCACTGAACAAACAAGGCAAAAGACTGTCCCTGCCCCAAAGAACTTACCATGCTTAAAAAGTTTCCAGTTTTTCTTTAGATAAAGAGTCCTAGGGAGGATTGCAAATACTGAGGTAATGTTAATGAGTTATCTAAGGCAACTGAAATGTTTTGAAGTGTAACCGCTGTATCATAGAGCTCTCCCCCAAAAACATTTCAGATAAAAAACTCTATTTGTATGAAATCATCTGGGCTGTGTATTGCTTGGATAGATTTGGGAGATAAGATAATATTAAATTCCACTTGCAAACAGAATTCCATAAGTATGCTACATAATCATCCGAAACACTAAAACTTGAAACAGTAGATACATACCAGTTAGGATTATCTGGAGCATTAGACTGATTCAGTGTGTCAGTGTCTGAGACAGCCTCTGGGAGAGAAGTGGCCAGGAACATATGACCAGAATTTCAGACTGAAATCCAAACTCAGGCGCAGGTGGGCAGGGCCAGCTCCAGGCACTAGCGAAGGAAGCAGGAGCTTGGGGCGGCCAATAGAAAGGGGCGGCATGTCCATCGATTGTTGAGGTGGCACATCCGGGTCTGCAGGGGCAATTTGGCAATGGGTCCTTCAGTCCTTCACTTCCTCTTCATGGCCGCTCAATTGTTTTTTTGGGTTTTTTTTCTTCGCCGCCACTGTGGGCGGCAAAAAAGCTGGAGCTGGCCCTGCAGGAAGGAGAGTTCTTTGAGCTTGTGAAGGAAACACTGAGGTGTCTCAGTTCTCAGGCTGCTGTCCATTGTTCTGCCTGAGAGCTGAAGTATCCTTCATTTGGGGGAGGGGTGGGATTGTGGCCCAGTGTAAACAGATGTCCGCAAGATGATTCATCCAACTGTAGCTACGCACAGCGCAAATGTTTAATTAATCAAGCCTCTTGTCCTTATTATCCCTGTACTGGGTTTCACTGATAATGACCCAAAGGAACATTCTGCTTCTGTGTGTGAATTATATTTTATTTACAAGGTTGTCACTTGTTCATCTGATTTTCCTTTCCTAGCTGGGAGAAAAATATTCCTGGTGTCCTTTATAATCAAAAAATGCCCAAAACTCTAAATCAGAGATGGTTAAAAAGGTTTCCTTGTGCAAATAATTCCTTTAATCTCTTAAATTAGAATAACCCAGTGCCTCCCTTGCCTTGCATTATACATGGTACACAAATATTTATCTAGACTCTTATCATTAAAACTAATGAGCTTTATGGATCAGAAAAAAGAACAAAGGCAGGCCCAGCCAGTTATAAAGGGTTACATTTTGGTACAACGCCTGGGGTACAACAGTGGCATTCAGGCCTAATTCATTGACAATGATACAGCTACCCCCAAAGCCAATCTATGGAAAGAGAGTGTTAAGTAGGATATTGTTTGCATTAAGGGGCTGACTTTTCCACTGGGTAATCATCAGTGAAACTGAGCGAAGGGCAAATGAGGATGGCAGGCCTGATTAATTAAACATGTGCTCCAGTGCTAAATGCAAGACTTATGCTATTGGTTTTACAAGAGTCATTGATATTAATACCACTGGCAGAAATTGTGAACTGCTGTTTACTGAATCCATTTTTCACAGCAAAACTGGTGTTAAATGTACCAGTCAGGGCTTGCAGAAATGCTATTGTATCTCTCCAAATGTTACCCATTTTATACAGTAGTGTGCTGCTATTACATGTTCAACTGTCATAATTTCTATTATAAGCTCCAATTTCTAAGGCTTTTTAGTTTGGCTATAAATTCAGTTTGGACTGAAGCTTGATGTATACAGATCTCAATTCAAGATGTGTTTTGTTATTTGTGTGTGTGTGTGTGTGCGCACGTGCAGTCTTTTTAAATAAGTAAAAAGAAATATAAAACAGTTTAGGAGCTTGCAAGTTACTACAAAATGTAAACATAGCTCATAGCAGCTTGTGAGGCTTTATGCCCATCTATATGTTATGTTTTGCTACATTGAAAAGTAGCAATGAGCATGAGGATTGGGACAAGCTGAAATTGGGGGAAAATAGCTACTGCACCTGGACACTTCCTTTTATAAGCAACAAGTGTTATTTGAGAAATATAAGCAGTTTTCCAAATCATTGCCACACAGGTGTCAAAAATGCAATATTAACAATTACAAATATGAACATATTACTTTTGGTTTGAAAGAAACTTAATGCAAAGATGTAGACAAGTGGTTATCTATTGGCAGTGGTATTCTTTTGGTGGAGAATGAAAATCATTGCATCAATCAGACCTAGTTGTTTCTGGGCTTTATCTAAAAACAATTCTGACTTTGCTCATTAACAAATCACAGGAGAGCAATTTAACCACTAAGAAAGGGATTTTTTGTTTTTGATTTTTTTTTTTTTTTGGACCAGTGCATTTAGTGAGAGTACTGTATGAAAGGTAACCAAATATCTAAGTATCTATTTGTCTTCTGTCCATTTTGAAAGGTATTTGGTGTGTTAATTTTTCCATAGCTATGACTGTCTACATTTTTTGACCCATTCCTCCAACTTTGGGAGGAGTTGGTTCCAATGAAGAGCTCCTAATACTCTAGCGACCACTAGTAAATGAAAATTACTTAATTCTTCTTTTTTTGAGCATTATCGTTTCTGCTAGGAAGATCTAGGAGAATGTAGTAAATTTTCCAACGTTGGTAGCACCTGCTCTGAAATGATAATCCAGCTCGGGTTTTCTGGAGCAGCAATTTCCCAGATCCATCTTGACATGACAAATAGTAAGTTACCATGTTGAAGGAAAACACATAATAAGACATGTATTTAAACATAGAACAAGCTGAGCCACTAACCTCAGAGAGGCATGTCTCTTATTTTACCCCCAGGAAGTCCTGAGAGGTTCAGTTAGAGACCTCTCAGAAATCTGGCCAAACTGAAAGTGCTGAGCTAATTTTCAACAGGCTCAGCAGCTCTAGTGTGCTGGTCTGGTGTCAAGGCCGAGAGCGTTTATGAAGTTACTGACTCAGCACCTTTATCTTGCTGGCTTCTAGACTCAGGCTTCTGTGAGGCCTCTTGCTCAGCTCCACTAGTTTTCTGCAAAGTGGAAGCCTCTGTGAGGTTACTGGCCCACCACCTCTGGTTTACTCTGATGTCAAGGCACAAGCCTCAGTAACATCCCAACACCACTAGCATGCTGAGTTTCTGCCAAGCCAGAGGACTCTGTGAAGTCACTAGCTCAATACTTTTTTAAGACCTCTTACCATAGACTGGGAGATTGCATCCTTTTATTGCTTGTGTCACGTTTGATTTATTGAAATGACTGTATCAGGGGACGTTAAATCATGTGGCAATGATTTGCATTTTTTCATGGGAATAACATGAAGCCAATCTGGCAACAAGACATAAATAAACATTCAAAACACAGGGCTTCCTTTACATACCCGCTTTTCACTTTTAGCAGTGGCGTGGTAATAAGTCAAAAAATCTGGTGGACAGATGCTACTTCGAGTTATAGAACAGAGTTCAGCATTTAGAGCTGACAGACCAGGGATTTAATCTTATTGAACTTGTAGTATCAGACCAGGACCATTAACAAGCTGCATCCTTCCCTTCCTCACCGTCACTTTCATTTGTAAAATGGAAAAGAAATTTTGGAACACTGTGCCCTTGTCTACATTCGGGTTCTAGATGCTGGATTAACTGCACCAGTGCAGTATAAGGCCCCGCTGCAAGTCACTGTTTGAATCAATGTGGTAGGTCTACACTAGGATTTGCATCACTAAATTATGTCAGTGGCTAAAACCCCCTACTGTACACAAGTCCTGAGTTTAAAAAGAAACACTAATGGTATGGCGTGGGTGAATTAGCATTACTTATAGTGACGTGCTAAATTACCTGAAACGGGTGTTCCCAAATTGTCTATTTGAGAAATCAAGCTATTCACAGCTACATAGCTGCTCTTTCAGCTGTATCTGTATGGGACACTGGGGAAATCCAGCATCTCGTTAGGTTTGTGACGGGTGTGAATTTCTTACGGGTATCCTGAGGATATACCTCTCTCCAAGCTTCATATGTAAAAGCAGTCTTCTGGATCCAAATACGTTACCAGCACCCAGCTAAGAGACAACTTGGATTGCTTTTCAGGTATTGTCAAATTAGGTGAGACTTCTTTATGTGGAAGAGTAATATTACCATAATATGTCCCTGATGTGTGTGCTAAGAAATTTACCACACTCTGCATCCTGTACAGTTAAATGCAGTGTGAACTTCCTATCCATCCACTGAGGAAAGCAGGACTCTGGGCTCTACTTTTGGCTTTGTCACTTGTTGTGTGACTTTGAATGGGTCAGTTAACCTCTTTTCCCCAGTTTACTTGTGAAACAAATACTTGCCTGATTCACAGGAGTATGATGATGCTTAATTAATGCTTGCAAAGCATGTTTAGGTTCTTGACTGAAACTTCCTATATGTACAAAGTGAAGTTGCATAGGTGGTGTCTATTCTTTAGAATAACTCTGCACCATGCATATAGATGTGGTAGCTAATGACAGTAGTTACATCTGACAAATCTGTATTTAATTATTACTAATGACTATAAATCCAACCTCAAGAAAACAAAAACCAGCCTGATCCTTGGCCCTAATGTGCACCACACTGTGCTCAAGCTATTATTATTTATTTCTATGCTTTGTTTCTTTTAAAAATGTTTGTGCAGTCACATATCCTGGCTTCAGCCAGAGTCAAAACTGGAAACCCCCAAGAGACCACAAAGAAGGAAGATCTTCTAGTCCAAACAAGGGCCTATCCCACAATGCTTGGCATGGGTCCCTAGTGCTGGTGCACATTTGCAAAACTAGTTGCCTAAAATTAGGTTCCTAAGTCCCAATTTTGGCACTTTAAATAAAAGGATCCTAATTTTCAGAGTTGCTGGCAATTCCTATTGACTTAGCTGAAAGTTGTGAGTGCGTAGGATGTCTGAAAATCAGCTTAACTGTAGGTACCCAGGTTTGAAAGTTTTGTCTATAATGCCTGTGGTGTATATATTTGTACCCATCTATAGTTTTGGTTTGTTCATATTAATGCTGTGAAGGGTTCTGTCATGCATAGGAATCTATGTGTGCATTGTGAGGATGAGCGGTAGATGCTGCTATGTAGAACTTTGAAATTTTTTGATGAAAATTTTTTTCAGAGGAAAAATAGTCCTGTTTTTGAAATCAGAAATTTTCAATAAAACTGTTTTAAAAATAAAAATGAAATTAGAAAAGGCAAAAAATGTTGCTTTTTTCAGTTTCTGGCTTATTGATTTTCCTTTTTTTAACGCTCCCTTTTTCCTCCTTTTCCTTCCCCATCTTCTCGTTTAAGTGGCAAAATGAGTGGAAAAAGAGAGAGAAAAAGGAGGGAATCAAAAACCCATCTAATTAACCAACCAAAAGTTTTCTATAAACCTTTTCATGAAAATTTTTTAATAAATGTTCCTTTTTCAAACCCATCAAACAAAAATATCTTCAATATTTTGCAATTTTCCCCTCACCATTTTTCTCCTACGTTCTAACTCCGTGGTTTGTGTGTGCTATGCTGGGCTTCAGGTTGTGCCCTGCAGTGCTGCCATCGCCTTGGCGCTTCTCACGGTCGCCAGCCTGGTGTTCTCGCCGCTGGTGCCAGAGGCTCGGGTGCTTCAGGGAGCCAGCACTGAGTGTCATTTGCAGCGATCTCTGCTGAAGGTGCACGAAGTCCCTACTGTAACCTAAAAGCTTCTCCAGTAAACTCAAGGTATGTGACTGTACTGTGTATCTATACTTAAACTCAAAGAAAGGGTGCCAAAATACCAGTTCACCCAAGGGCCGGCCCTGTCAGGAAAGCATGGCTATTCAGGAAAGCGGCTTAAGCACTTGCTTAAATCCTACTGAAGTCAATATGGCTTACGCTTGTGATTAAATTTAGGTACATTCTTAAACGCTTACTTGAATAGGGATGGGCTTAAACAATCGCTTAAATTATTTCCAGAAATGAGGCCTCAGTTTGTATTCCCTTTCCCTCTGTGGGTAGCACATATGGTGCTCGAATTGTGCATTGATTTCTTTTATAACAGTATCCTTGGTTAGCTGAATTTCACAATGAGGTTTAAATGGATGCATTCCTTAGGGCTATATATCACATTCTGGGGTGCACTCCATACCAGTGAGGGTTTATGTCACCACCTGCCCTGCAACTTTGGGTGCCTCAGTGCTTTGCTGTTGAAACTCTCAACCTAGGTCATGCACAAACAGCCAAAATAGCAGGCAGCTCACATCCTGAGTGTCTGGGTGTAGCTGCAGGCCTAATCCAGCACTTCTGACCCCAGCAGCCTGTCAGCAACACACAAGCCACACGCTGGCTCCCAGCAGCTGTGGTTACTACTGCAGGGTGACCCCCACACTCCAAATCCCAAATTTCCTCCCAAAACGTGTTCTGCACAATCCAGACCTTTCTTGGACAGTCCAGATATTATAGGGCCCCTACCCCTATCGGGGTCAATACACAACAGTTTGCTACTTTACCAAACAGTTCAGTTTAAACATAACACTGGATTAGTTTCGATTAAAAAATAAAATAAAACAAGTTTATTTGACAACAAAGAGATTTTAAATGAGCACAAGTAGAATGTATTAAAGTCAGGAGTAGTTACAAGGCAAATAAACATAAAATACTGTCTTGTAGCTAAAACATAACAAACTAGACTTGATTCAAGGTCAAATCCTTACCACGTGCTCCCAGCAACATTGCTGACCAAATTCTCAGGTCTGGATGCCCTCCCTCCCCCCGCAAAAAAAAAATAAAATAAAAAATCAAAGGCTAGTTCCTTTGTCTTTTTAGGTGAAAGAGAGAGTGAGTGAGAGAGAGAATTCCTGGAGTGTTTTTGCACCTCACTTTTATAGTCCAGTCACCCTTCAAAATACGTTTTCCTGAGGGTTACCCCTAGATAAAGTTCCTTTCCACTGTGACAATGGAGACATGGAGTCTCATGGTGAAAGAGGTTCCATGTTGTTATGTGTTAAAATGCAGACCGACTGTTTCTGCCCTTCTTGTTGCCAAAACACTGGCCACTTGACTGGTGATTGCCAATCAGCTTTGATGACACCTGGCTAGCATGTCCTTTGTCTTTGAGAAACAGGTTTACCCCCCTCTCCAGACTTGTCTAGTAAACACATTTCAGTCATAATTTCAGTTTATGTTCATAACTTTACATATAATGTTCCTACACACATTTTACCATGATATTATTGACCAGCAAGTTATTAGTTGACATATTTTGTACAAAGATTATTACGATGGTGTGTCAGGTGTGAACAAGGGAAGCCTAAGAATGCCCATGCTCCTTAAGCGAAGCAGAGAGGAGTGACTTAACCAACTACCATTCAAGGCTTCATTTTCTATTTAAATATTTTGTTCTAATCTCTCACTTCCTCTTTAACTTGGCAAAATGACCGAAGGAAAAACAATGGCCTTCCATTCCCCAGTTTACAACCTGTCAGAGTGAGGGATTTTTTCCAAACGGTGGGTGCTGGGTTGTTGTTTTTTAATCTGAGGTCATATACTCAGGGGTTTTTTTTAATGACATGACAAAACTGACTATGGTGAAAAACCACAGAAATCTAAAAAAGCAGAATGAAATATGGAGATTGAATTTGTGCAGATAATTAATACTATTTTTTGGCATTCTGAGCATGCTATGGAAGAAATTCTCTGCAAGTGATATTTCCTGTAGCATTAGGTACATATAATCCCCTGACTAGGAGCCTTGTGACTCCCCGAATTACAGCGTCAGTGATATTCTGTCAAAGCAGCACCCGTCTTTGTTCATCACGGCATTCTGCAAGTCTGCTTGGCGAGCAGCATTCATCGTGTTGGTATGAAGTGTATCCATGGTACTACTTGCCTGGTGCTCATTGACTTCCTGAAAGGTGACATTTGGGGAGCCAGTCCTGGATACAGCACACCAGCATGCATCTAGCACCAGCAGCTCTGCTTTAACAATTAGAAGAAGTTTATTTTTGAACAATTGGCTGAATTCAGGCCTGGTGAAATGCCATGAGTCAGGAGAACATCTCTATGCAGAACAGCACTTCAGCACATGCTTTCCTTTCAGCATATGTTTAAAGCTAAGCATGAGCTTAAGTTCTGTCTTAAATAGGCGTGGACAATATACTTCAATACTTTCCTAATTAGGGCCTGGATAGGTACAACTCAGCTGAAGTCACCCATTTGCACTAGGCCTAAATGTGACCTATATTGTATTATGTTTGAACAGTAATGTTTCTGCAAGGTTAAACTGAGAATGAAGCGGGATGAGAAATGTTATATATTCTCCAGCGCTGAGATCCCATATCACAATTGTCACCCATATCAAAATAAATGGTAGGGCAATCACCTTGAATTTGTTGGGGATATTGCATAGTTTTCCCTTCTATAGGCTTATCTGACAGGACAAACTCTTCAGTTGTCCCATTGTGGTGATAGTTGCACTGTCATTAATGGGCAGCAGGTTTAAAACAAATAAAAGGAAGGTCTTCTTCACACAGCACACAGTCAACTTGTGGAACTCCTTGCCTGAAGAGGTTGTGAAGGCTGGGACTATAACAGGGTTTAAAAGAGAACTGGGTAAATTCATGGAGGTTAAGTCAATTAATGGCTATTAGCCAGGATGGAATAGTGTCCCTAGCCTCTGTTTGTCAGAGGGTGGTGATGGACGGCAGGAGAGAGATCAGTTGATCATTACCTGTTAGGTTCACTCTCTCTGGGGCACCTGGCATTGGCCACTGTTGGTAGACAGGATACTGGGCTGGATGGACCTTTGGTCTGACCCAGTATGGCCATTCTTATGTTTTTGTTTGTTGTAGATGTGATCACTCTGTCGTACAATAACATGGGAACGTAAATCTGGAAGGAACCTCTGCACAGAGGCAGGATTAAGTATACCTAGACCATCCCTAACAGATGTTTGTCAAACCTGTTCTTAAAACTCCCAATGGGTGTTCCAGTGCTTCACTGATGGCTGCATTTCAACTTCAGCGTATTGTAATGCTGTTTTGGAATGTGGTGATATCTTGTGGGCTTGAACGGGGTTTAACAACATGCCAAAGTCTCACAAGTAATGACTGCAGCGAGGGAATGGGAAATTGCCCTAGTGATTGGGGATATCTCAGAAATATTTGTTGGACTTGAAGTCTAGCATCGCAATGATCTGTTTAATTTGTTTTACAAGGCACATACAAAAGTAGATGGGAGCCCTCCTATCCCATTTAGGTGATCAGCCACAAAGTTCATTTTCTGAACTAGAAAATGGAGCTGATAGTTGCAGCAGTTTTTTCTGAGAGAGAAATGGTAGTAAATAGCAGAGCCATCAGGGTTTTTATGGTTCTATAGTTTCATTCCCCCTGGTTTCTGTGAACAGTAAAGGATTTACTGAGGAGCATCTTCCACACTTTTATGCAAAGACCTTCCATTCAACCGCAGAATATTTACATGCATGAGGCTAAGGGCAAGAAACCCATATGCTCTTGGGGTCTCAATTCCAGGGTGTAATGGCAGGATCATTGCTTTAGGGCTACCATAGATGCATTACAGTTGATCAAGGTGGAGTGTCCGCAACAAAGTGAGAATAGGGGCTGATATTTTCTTGCGCTCAAGGGCTTGGACAACCTGTGTGCAAGCAGTGTTCCAGAAGCAAGGGGAGTCCTTTACCAATCCTTGCAAAGCAGCAGAGACGCCATATTGGGAAGGAATAAACCTAAGATAATGTAAAGTAATAAAGGGAGTTGTGGGCGGGTTCTCTGAGGTAGGAAGGTCAGAACAGCTTGGACTTGGAAAGCTGGGCTTTTGGTTCAGTAACCAAAGCACATACACCAACAAAATCAGGTCTGAGTGTTCCAAAACACTGCTTGGGGTTAAGGGTAGTGTGATGATATCACAGCTGTTGAAATGCTCACTGTTAGTCATGAGCAGCTATAGAGGAGCCATATCTGGCAATGTCATGAAGATATGCATACACTTCATATTGTCAGCTGGAATACATGTAGTAATTTTCTTAAAGGAAAAAACTCAATTTAAAAGGGCCTTATTTGTAACAAAAGATCTTCATAAGGCTGTTCTTAGCAAGAGGGATCTGTAGGTATCGCTGTGACTCATACAAATTAGAAAGGCAGACAGAATCAATCAAATTAGAGGTCAATGCTACTGCCATTCACTGGAGCTATTTTTTCTGGGATTATGGATGTATTAACTGTTCTGAGATCAATGCAAATCTGAATTCCTGGTTGGGTCACACCAGATTCAAATTCTGAATTGGTTCCTTGTTGACTTCCTGAAGACATTGACTCCTTGGATATTGGGGTAAATTACCTTCTGATGTAACTCCACTAAAGGATAGGAGAGTTATGCAGCAGAGTGTTTCACTTATTGTTCCATTTGAGGCTGATCACAAACAGGTTGAAGTAGAAGTTTTCTATGCTGCTGAATGCAAGTAGAGTCTCTATGTCATGTAATCTGGGAGCTAAAGTTTTCCTGTGATTTGAATTGGAGCTTTGCCATAATATGTCTGTTGAACTGAGGATATGTCAATTGAGGACATGGGTAAAATGATTAAGGAGAGTGACCTTTGCACCATTATCTGCTAACAGTGGGGTGGGAATGTGATATTTATGGTATTAATAAGAATTTGCAACTTCCCTTGCACCTTTCGTAAAGAGCAGAGCCAGAATACAGTTAATTTTTCAGAGAAGTTAGGGTGAGGAAACTTAGGCCTTGTCCACATTACAGGGATAAGTCGACCTAAGTTACACAATAAACCTTACGCTTATCATTCTGGTGGAGTACTGGAGTCAACAGGAGAATGATCTGTGGTTGATTTAGTGGTCCTTCACTACACCCACTAAATAGACCCCCAGTAGATCGATCGCTGCAGCATCAATCCCCAGTAAGCATAGACATGCCCTTATAGTGAGATGGTAGTAAGCATTAGTTTTCAGTAATGTACATTGTAGAAACATTTACATCCCTTTTCACTAATTATAAGGCTGCCTACATGTTTTTGTAAATGAACTCATGCATGGCCATGTTAAAAAAGGAAAAAATCCTGGAAATAAGCTGATATCTAGAGACTAAAACAATGAAGTACAGCAGAAACATCTGAGAGAGAGAGAGAGAGATCTAATTAAATAAAATCAAATGTGGCTGAGTTCTTTGTTTTGTTGTTTTTAAACTGTAAGTAACTAACTTGGTGCAAAAAACTAGAATTAGACTCACACTAGAAATTTTTGTTCTCAGTGCTACATAGGACAATGAACCCTGCCCATGTTCTTTATTTTATTTATTCATCATTGTGGTTGCTGTGCCATCGCTAACCTTTGAACTCAATCTAATGCTTCCCCCCCCCCAAAAAAATTATTTTCCTTGGGAGTGGGCGTAATCTCATTACTTCTGGAGATCTCACTGAAAGGTCACTATACGGGGACTTGGTGTCACTGTAGTGTTATTACTGAGCTCCTGCTCTTTGTCATATTCCATTGCAGACCTGGATTTAACTTGACAGCACTAAATGTTTTCTTTGAAACTGATTCAACTGTTTAGTATCACATCCCACCCACCCACATGCAAAAAGTCCCCAAGTGTCAGCAGTCATGGATAGTTTTCTGAAAAACATGAATTCCACGGCTCCTGTCACAGCTGTGACAAAAATGCAGCTTTAGCTATGACTCATCCATTGAAATTCTGTTTTGTATAGTGGTTATTTTATTTGTTTCCTCCTTTTTGGTACTTCCTTTTTCTTTTTAGTGGACAAAACTCTAAGCCTTTCCACACCATGGCATGCTCAAATCTATACATTATAGCTAAGCAACTGCCTCCTCCTAATAAGCCATCACCTTTTTGGTAAAAAAAATTACAAGCTTCCAAAATCAAAAGGCTTCCCACTGTCCTTTACTGATGTGCCCTCTGAAACGTCATCTATGCTAACATGGAGAGAGAAGGGACATATCTTTTCTTCTGGAATGGTGGGAGCCTGGGTGATGTGAACACATGTAGGTCATGTGTTACAGTTAGATTGGCTAATGCACATCACTGCTCCCTTACGAAACCCCAGTGGACTCAATATCTGTACCTTAAGGTCAATGGAGCTTCACATGGGCACTGGGCTTGACCTGATTGCTGGCTACCATATAGATGTAATGTGAAGAAAGTCAATCCCTCACCCACTCTAACCATGTCCTGCAAAAAGGAGATATCAATTAATCTCTCCTGGCCAATCTACACATTGGTGGGGAGCAAAGACTAAATTTATTATTTGAAGAAAGGAGAGTTCTAGGTAAAATTATAGTACTGACCAAAGAAAACTTGGCAGTCAAATGAATACTAATGAGAGAGAGAGATGCCATATTCATCTGCCCTGTATATATGGGAGACAGAGAGCGTGAGAGAGAAGACTACCAAGTGTATCTTGGGATCAATAGGTTGTGTGTGTGACAGAATGTGTGGGTATAAGGAAATGTGAATACATTTAGCAGAGAATGAGTGAGAATATGTGAGTGAGTTAACATATGGTGGAACAACTGAAGAGCTGCAAGGACATACAGATCCAGGCCTGTGACGGCAAGGAATAGAACTTTACATCATTCTACTGAAGTGAGACCAGAAGGCAGGGCTGACTGTGGAGGGAATTCTTACTGTCTATCATGTGGCAATGTAAATTCATTTTAAGAGTCCTGGGAAGGGAAATGACACCTAATAACTGAAGTTTCTGTCCACTTGGTTAAGGACACTAATCAAACTTTCCAAGTTTTAGGGAAAATAAAATAAAATAGAATAAAAGAAAATCACAGACTACATCCTCCTCCTTCGTTATGTATTTTAAAATAGATCCTGGGTGATGAATTTGCTGGAATCTGACTACATACATAGCCTAATGGCCCAGTGCTGACTTAAAAAACAATTGTTTAGATACAAAGTCAATGACTGGTAGTAGCAACATTAATTTAAGAGAACCAACCCAAGCTTTGGGCAGAATTCCTCACTTAGTTTTTACTCAGGCAACCTCTGATTTAAGTCAATAGGTGCTTGCCTGAGTAAGGTATGAGTAAATAATACAAGTTAGCGGCAAACTGCATTAAAGATGCATCGGGGTGCTGAGTGTGTGTCAGGTGCTTGGTCGAACTGGATATTATGAGCTTCCTTTACAGGACTCCTGAACCACCATTTAATACTTCCATAAGCAGAGGATCTAGATCAACAGCCTCCAGCCCCTTTGCAGTTTCCATAAGTAAGGCAAACTAAACTGGTTGATTGCTCCCTAAAGATGTATGAATACTTGGGATGAGGAGCACTATACCCAGAGTGGAAGAGGAGCTGGCTGCTTGGGTGTCTCCTTTCCTTGCTACAAGACTTTGCAGGGTGGGTATGACGTACTGATTGGGAGCTGTGATTCACTAATTTCAAACCTTAGATTCTTTTCCATTGAATACTGGGAGGTGATGGTTCAGTGTGATTCTTATTTTATCTGAAGTAATTTGCCTTTCTCTTGATGCCACAGATGGAGATATATTCCTTCTCTGCAACAGGATTGTATGTTCCCCTACTACAGGAAGAAGACCAGAATCCATGGAAAATCCTGTGTTAGCTGTGTTGATCCCTGGCTAGATGCACAGATGGACCCCTCCACTCCCCTGCTGCCACAGCAGGGTAATGCCTGAGAGAAGTTGTTATGCTTCCTTTGCCGCTCTGCCCTTTAATGGGTCTCAGATAGTGAGGGAAAGTTAATTCTGTTCTGATCATTATTCATGACTCTCTTTAGTATATGTTTTTTTGAGCCGCATAAGAGGGAAAATATTGTTTGGAAGATGCCTCTTCTCTGACTCCTTCCCCATCATCCTTGCCATGTCCTCTTTGCCCACATCACACGTGGATTGTGTATAGATTATGCAGACAAGCTGCTGGTGGTGAGTGTCTGGTCTGGCTGCCATTCACCTTCATGCCGCTGCTTGCTCCTTTTCCCCTGGATTGCTGTGCTTTCGTTCTCTCCTGCCCCCTATTGCTGAGATGAAGATAAGAGCCTAGCCTACGTTTCTAATTTAAACTCTGCCAGTTGTAGGTATTTGGGATTTCAGAACTGAGCTGTGGAAGTGGGTGCGTGCTCTGCAGTCTGTGAGCTTATTCCTAAACATTCAGCCACAGTCTCACACTGTTAGTTCTTCACAAAGTTTTTGTTTTGTTTTTAACAGTGAATTCTGCCATGTGTGTTGCTCAACAGACTCACAACACAGCCCATAACGGTCCCTCATTGTTTCAGAACATCCTGTCATGTTCTTTTTAAAATACAAAACAAAACCTTGTCCCAGTTTTCCACAGAAATCCTGTGACTTTACACATGATTCCTTTAACTCTGTTAATGTTGGGCCATCTCCCAGTTGAAGGAAGTTCCCATATTCTAAATAAGAAGATCCTGCTGAGTCAGCTACTTCCTGAACAAACAACAGAAGCAGACGTGTTAGGTATTATCTCACAGACAGGCAAATCTTCCAATGCTTTTAATTTTTATCCAGAGTTTTTCACATTAGGTTTGTCACATTTTCTCTGTTAGTTCCAGTCTTCTTAGGTGACTGAAATCCTTTCCTTCAGTGAAGACGACCAAATTCTGTTAGAAGTGAATTAGTGCAATGCTATGCTTCAGAAAAGACCTATACATGTTATAGAGAACAAGAACCTTCCTGTAGTGTTTTAAACCAACCTAGAGAATTCCAAAGCTTGGATGAAATTATTCCAGTCTATAGGACTTCACCAGACGGATATTGACCAAAAGGGAGTTATATCAGCAATAAGGCTTGGTCCACCGAGTGACACTAAGTGGTTCCTATGAGGTGCAGAATATTATGAACTCCCATTGACCATAGTGGAAATTGAGAGCACTCTGAACTTCGCAGGATTGGACCCTAACTCAGAGTCGAATATGGTCCAGAGAGTCTGAGAGTGAGGGAGATCTTGATCAAATGTAGTGTGACCAAAAGACAGATTGTAAAAAAGAAGTTTGGCATTTTGTTGTGTTTGTGTGTGTGTGAGAGTGAGAGTGAGAGGAAAAAAAAGAGAGAAGGGAAAACTAAGCAATACAACCCTATGATTGCTAGGATTATAATTTGGCTGCTATAGCAGCAGCCTGCATGGCATTCTTCATCTACTGTCACATCTCATCTCGTTCACCTTTGCAAAGGATCTTTGTGTCACTGCTTTTGTGAAGAGATTAGGCAACTCTCAAAGAATTTCCTTGGCTGCTACCTGATATGCCATTATTCGCCTCTTATCATTTTAGCAAAGCAGTTACGCTGCTGTCAGAGGTAATGGAGACTGTGCCACTAAGAAAATTGGCTGTAATTTATTTATCAATTGTTTCTACATACCACAAAAGAGACCATCTACTTTACGGCTGGGTCTAAGGTATTTGAAAGCCCCTGAAGTTCATGGTTTTCCGGTATTCTAAGTTCTACTTATGGCTTTTCCTGTATATGACACACAACACCACTCCTGTGGTCTTGAAGGCCAATTTCTTCTTTACTTTCTTTAGTCACAAATCATTCTGAGGCATCCCTTAAGTGCATTTGTATTGTTAAGTGCACCGGCCTGATTTGGTGTTAATTCAATTTGAGTGCCTTAATATCTTATGGGGGTGATGCAATGCATGCAAGCTGTACCTTGTAAAAACAGGTTCCAGGTCTGCCTGAGAGCAAGGCACCTTTCCCATAGCAATTTACCAAAGTTGCTGATAAAATTTTCATAAGGAAACCTTTTTAGTCTGACCCTATTGTGTTATTCTACCATTAAGACTCGGGGAATTGAGACTGTCTTCTGGTGACAGTTTATCGCATTCTCCATTATTGCTGCATGCACACAACCTACTGATGGGTCACAGCTTAAACCCCCTCTCCTTAAACCATGGAAACAGCATGCAGGGCCAGAACCTGGGAGCTGTCTGCTGCCAGTTTCTCTGTATATGTGTCAATCTAAATGAACTGCACTCTTGGTAAACCGGTCCCCTCTAACCTTTGGATGATGGGAGATTGTGGGACATTTTAGTGCATTTGGGGTCAAGGGGAATGGATAGAAAGAGAGAGGAAAAGGGAGAGAAACCAACGGAAAGAAAGCGACAGCCGTAGAAAATGTAGAAAAAAGCTAGGGCAGCATTTTGATTAAAAGAAAAACTATTTAACCAAAATTGAAGGATGAAAAGAAAACAATCACTTTTATCCCCAGCATCTTTATTTAGAATAACTTCCTACTTGTTATATGCTGGGCGCCAAATTCTGCTCTGAATTAACCCACTGTAATCCTGAACACTTCCAATCCTTTAGGTGCAATTCCTTCAGATTTTAACTGAAAGCAGAATTTAGACTTACATATCTGAGCTCACTCTGACCAGAGAACAAGACCAAGGAGAACAAGGGCCTACACAGATGTTGGACACTGGTAGATTGTCTTCTCCTTCCTTCCACTCCCAACCCCCAATACCCACTGACCTAGAGTTTCTAGTAATGCTGTAGTATTTGTCGAAGAAGTTGGATTTAAATACACAGATATCACTTAAGTGTGGTTTGTGTGTCTGGTACTGAATACTGTGACATCTACATTTGTCAGTTACTTATTTAAAATCCAGTAAAATAAGTTTTTATAAAAATACTATTGAATGTTCTGGGCACATGCCCTCCAGATTTCAGACCAGAATTTTGGACAACTGAAGATGCGACCACTACCTCCAAAAATAATCCTAAATTTTATATTGAGTCCAGTGCAGGCTGTAATATGACTTTAACAACGGCTATGTGACTATTCTTACAGTATGGGCCCCGTGTACGCGTGTGGCGGGGCGACGACTCACTGGTGCGGCACCTCCTGGTAGTTGTCCAGGGAATTAGCTCTTTTCCAGCTCCGGAGCACCCTCTACTGGCTGATGTCTCACCTGCCACTGGCCCCTGTGTCCCTCCTGGACCCAGGAGTTCTGCTCACTGCAGCAACCCACAATCTGGGTCTCCCCACCCAGGGGAACCCCCAATCCTCTATTCCCAGCCTTGCATCAGTGGCTACTGCCAGTCACCATTTAGCCCCCGCTCACTGGGGGCAGATGACAGTCTGTAAACCACTCATCATCGGCAAGGGAGGGTTGGACCAGCTGCCTCTGCCTATATCTGGGCTGCCTCTCTGCAGCCATAGTACCCTTTTGTGGGCCCTTAGCTTTGCCTGCAGCCTGGGTCTTTGCTAGGCTCCCCAGCTCCCTCTGCTCTTCCCCAGCACTGCTGTACCCTAGGTACCTTCCTCTAGGCAGCCAGGATCTCTTCTCTCTAGGGAGCTAGAGAGAGGGTCTGTCCTTCCTTCTGGGCCACCACCATCTTATAAGGGCCAGCTGGGACCTGATTGCACTGGCTGCAGCTGTGGCTGCTTTCCCAATCAGCCCAGCCCTCTCTCAGGGCTGTTTTAAGCCCTTCAAGGCATGGCGGGGTGACCACCCCATCACAATGCATCTCAATATTGAGTCCCTGTGGGTTGATGATAAGGCAGTTTTTATGTCTCATGGCCCACCCTGGAAAATTTGCTCCTCTCCAGATTGTCAGGAGGGACTGTCCTCTCCCACATGACTCATCTTGCAAGTGTCTAGTGAGCATCCAAGGTTTGACTTGCACCCACTGGAGTCTGTTGGAGTGTTTGCCATTTACACCAGTGAGTGCAGGATCAGACTCCAGATGAAAAATGATTAGTTCAAGTCCAGCTGGGCCAGACGAATAAATAAATCGGAGCCTCATGTGTGGAGTTAATGTTTGTTGGTAGGGAGTGTGTGTGTTCTGGGGGCCATGTACAATGCGAGTGTGTGTGACCAAGGGAAACTGATTAATTATTCGATAAAGCTGGAGGCAAACCAGGGCAGATTCACCGGTCAAAGAATGGTGCTACAGTGGAATTTATAATATGTTAGTCTATCAGCTTCTTGATCTTTGAGAGTATTCAAGGAAGATGGAGATGAGGCAATTCTTTCTTCATGGTTTCAATAGGGAAAAGAAACAGCAAGCATTTACAGCCTTTTTCTCTCTGGTGCCCAGGGCAGTGTACACTGGAAATATACACCAGTGTCAGTCATTGTAGAAGAAGTTTGAAAGCTGATTTAAAAATAATCAATCGAACAAAACCTCTTTAAATTACCAACTCACAAAGGGATGCCACTCGAGTTCTGACACGATCCAGCCTGCACCTAGAGGCTGAGAACAGCCTGCAAAGGGCTGGAGGAGAATTTCTCTAGGGCAGGCATTGCACTGAGCCCCCGTGGACAGCTCTCTGCTGGCTCCTTGCAACCTCTAGCCTGGGGAGTGTGTGTGTGTGGAGGTAGGAGGGCCCAGAGCATTTGGAAATATGGAGATTCTGGGCTGCTCCGGACTGTAGCAACACTGAGGGAGGCTGTGATAAAAGAGAATAGCCCCTGGCTGTTTCGTTTTATCTGAGGTCTGTTTTGGCCCTTGGAGCCGTCCAAAATCCCATGGGTAAAAGCCACCTTTGCGCTCCCTCTTTGTGGACTCTGGCTGCTGTGCTGCTCCTTCCAACTCAGATTTTGGAGGGGAAGATATCTGACCAGCTTATAATATCTTAAATTCTTGAAGCCTTCCCTTCCCTTCCCTTCCCTTCCCCCCCAACCCAACTATACTTTTTAGAAAGAGGGAACGGTACTAGAGGAAGCTCATGGGGATGTTCCAGATGAACGGCTGCCCACTATGTTGCTTCAAACTCCAATGAGCTGAAGCAACTAGAAAGAAGGGGTGTGAAGGTAAAGCAGCTGGTGCGATGCCCTATTGTACTGACACATACAGCAGGTGACCCTTGGAAGTGCATAGATAAATCCCATCACAGCACCACCAGCTGCATTCGGTGCTGTGAACGAGTGAATTATGGGGCCCTTCTTGACAGGCAGTTGGTGGAAAGGCATGGAGGAAGGATTATTCTTGTTACCTCCTGGGAAAGAAGAAACTGTACAGTGTGTGTAATGGAGAAATCCTGGTAGGATGGACATGGCTCTTGCACTCCTAGGCTGTGGTGGGGAAGCAGAAGATTATAATTATTGCAACATATTTTGTATTCAGAAGGGTGAATGGGTGAGGGAGGTTACTTAAAATGCACTTCAGAGGAGTATAAGTTGCACTGGTCATATAGAAATGCATTATATGCTATTCTTCAAGCAATAAATAGAGTAATTATGTGAAAGCTAGGATATCAAGTAGTAGACTATGTTCCAGAGTCCTCAGTCTTTGTATTCTCTCCCCCAAGAGCTAGCAAATGCTTAAGTCTATGATGCGAGACAGAAAAATTAAGCACAACCAGGGGGAGGGAAGCTGTCTAAAGGTCTTTGGTACCTGAATCAAGGGAGAAATGAATAGAAACTCCCTCCTCCTGCTCCATGACCGGCTAGATTGTGTATATCAGCATCAGATCTCAAGTGTTTCTGTGTGAATGTTGTCTGGGCAGCATTTTCTACAAATACTTTGAGCCCCATCACATATCTTACATACCCAGCTCTATAAGCATCCACATGAAAAAAAGTCACTAACTGCTTGCTTTCTGGCCATGAGCTGTGTGGTCAAAAGAAGTTTAGCCCCAGTTGGGGCTAGGGCAGTGTTTCTCAAAAAGGGGTCACCGCTTGTGCAGGGAAAGCCCCTGGTGGACCGGGCCGGTTGGTTTACCTGCCCCATCCACAGGTCTGGCCAATCACAGCTCCCACTGGCTGTGGTTCACTGTTCCAGGCCAATGGGAGCTGCTGGAAGCGGCTGCCAGTACGTCCCTTGGTCTGTGCTGCTTCCAGCAGCTCCCATTGGCCCAGAGCAGTGAACCGCAGCCAGTGGCAGCTGCGATTGGCTGGACCTGTGGACAGGGCAGGTAAACAAACCGGCCCGGCCTGCCAGGGGCTTTCCCTACACAAACGGCGACCCCAGTTTGAGAAACACTGGGCTAGGGCCCATATTAACAGAAATATTGGTGATTCCCTTGACTGTTCTTGGGTTCTGCTGTAAAATGAACCCTGAGTCAAGCCTCTTCCCCATGGATTTAAGTGGACATGCATCTGATTGCTCAAAATGCTGGAATATCTGAGTGGTTTATGGACCTTAAACTTGCAGTACTTCTGCATGGAATCACACACAACCACAAAGGATAGTGCGTGTGACATAATTAAAGTGTTTATGTATCATACATTTTATATATGGTGCTGCGTGGAGCTCCTGATCACTTCCGAACTTTTGTGGCAGCACAGTTTGTGGGCATCATAGGCTTCCTCCTAAATCTCCACACATCCCCTATGAACCATCCATTGTGTGTGAGTTCTACCTTGAATCCCTGCCTCTGATTATTGGAAAGCTCAGGACCTTGCCAGCAGGAAAATTTACAGCTCAACAATTACATTGTTGAAACTCTGACAAATCCCCCCCAGTTTATGGCTTTGAAAATAAGGGATAAGTGTGAGCAACTGAATATATTACACACCGTATTGAGGCCTCGTGGGGGTTATATTATGGAATCTGTTTACTTTGACTGACATTTTTCATTTTTCTTTTCTTCGAGACATTATTACTGTGATATCTGTGCTCAATATGGATTTGTTACTCAAAGAACAGCCCGGATATTTGGATAATCATTTTCTAAACAGGCTTTTTTTATTATAATTTTTGGAAGCATTCCAGTAATAATGCAACAGGCAGGCAATGGATTGAGAAAAAGCAAACAGAACTTGTATTACATTAGTACGTCACATTACAGCACATTAGATGCAGGTGGGCTTTCCAAAACTTCTCTGCAATGCAAAACAGTGCTAAAAACTCCATACTCAGACACAAAAGAAAGTTAACTTTTCCATCATTTTCTGCAAACAAAAACTGAAAGCCCCAGTGAAGAAGATGGGACTGTGTGCGGAAGGTGGAATAAATGCCACTCAGAGGCTGAGTAACATTGACTCTGCTGTGCTCACACTTGTGACCTGAACAAATCTGTACATACGGTATTACAAAATAGAGCTATGGGAAGCAAAACAAGACCCAAAGACAGCCAATCAAAGAAGAACTCCCAATCAAAGAAAGACTCACACTGAGCAATGGAAATGGCAGAATCTTTCTCTGTTATGTTTGAACAAGACACTGGAAATGTCAGTGAGAATTCTCCAGTTACTGCTGAAGTTCCCTTTTGAAAGCTCACTGTGCAGATTGGTGTAAATGAGTAAGCATCTATCACGTACAGGAGAATTAATTAGAATCGAGGTATATTTCTACTGCTTCTTTGTAGGGGAGAAAGAGAACGACCAGGGTTACTCTACCATAGCATTAAATGTATGACAAAAATTACATTACGTGTGTGTGTGTGTGTGTGTGTGTGAATTTGTACATTGTTACTACTAATTAGTTGTATTATGATAGCTCCTAGGAAAACTAGTCATGGACCAGGATCCTGCCCTCCAAGCTTTGTATTTATTAATGTTCTGGAATATCCCAAATACTCTCTTTCTCAGTGTGCCCTTTTGTTCTTTTTCTTCAGCACCTGGTGATAATACCTCTTCTGGAGAAAAATGGTGCTTATGATGTTGACATGTCTTGTTTTGTGCTTAAAGATACTGGTTTCAGTGCTTTGTAACAACATAAAAAGGAGAGAGAGAATTCCACCAATTCCTAGCTGAGCTGATCCAAGGAAGGCTGATTTGTTAGTTCTTGAGAGGTGTGAGGAACTATGAAGCAACAGCTCAAGTGATTGCAAAGCTTATGTTTGAAAGGGTAGACTGTTTCCTATGCTAGGGCCAAATTTTCCTGGTTCTTTTGTGACAGCAGAAGGCCTAAAATGCAGTGGAATGGCAACAATTTTGCTGTGCAGGCAGCCCAGATAGTGGAAACACAGTGCCCGGAGACTCACTGACCCTTTGTGCACTGTAGGGCTGAGCTCTGTGATGACTTTGTCTGAGGGAATACTCAAGGCAGTTTAGGTTAGACTAAAGGTAGTAACAGTGCAGTCAGTGGGTCTATGATATAAGAGGATTCACTGGCCACACACTCCATGAGGCTGGGGACAGGAGGCTATGTAGTACTGCAGCAATCCACAGCATGTCTGTTCAAGTTCCCAGTGTCCTGCCTTCAGAATGAGAGAGGATTCCATACCCAGGGTATCCTGGCTTTGTGTGGATACCAGTGCTTCCCCTTTGTGTGGAAATCTCCGGAAACCAGAACAGGGCAGTGTCATTGCAAATATGATACATGGGAAAATTGCATATTTTAAATCATATGGTTCATTCCTCAGCATCTCCCTTTACTTACATTTTAGTGATGTAAAGTGTAACCAGCAGCTTAGGCAATGGGTTGCATGTTACAAATAAATGTAACCCTTCTGCCCCTCTGAGTTGGCAGCAACAAGGGCCAGGTTCAGTATCCAGGGGTTCCGTTTCAATAACACAAGGCATAACCGGCTCGAGCCCCCACCCAGTGACCTGGGACACTTACATACCATACCCTCCTGGGCACCTCTAGGAGGCAATACTTCCCCTCTCGCAAGCACGGAGTCTGAGTGTAGCGAAATCTTTTTAATAAAGGAAGGAATCAATGCGGCATCCCATTGGAGAAACACCACAAACAGAGTTATAACACAAACCATAACCACCCCCCCAAGTACATTTGGCAATGTCCTTTTCCCCTTAGGGTCTTAAGTCCAATCACTCCAAAGTCCAACAACCCAAAAGTCTCTGGTCAATGCCACCACAGAATTCAAGAGTCTATCTGTAGAGGTCCCTCCCCCCCGCCTGGGTGAAAGGGGCACCTTACGTGGTCCAGGGCCAACTGCCCTGCCTCTCCGTGGGTTCTGCTTCCGCCTTCTCCACGAACTGCTCCGCCTTACCAGCCGCTCCACTCTGCTCCTCCGGCCGTCCTCACAAACTGCTCCGCTCCACCAGCTGCCTCGTGAGCTGCTCCAGTTGTCCCAGCAAACTGCTCGGCTCCGCTCGCTCTGTGGGCTGCTCCACACGCCCCACAGCTACTCCGCTCTGCCAGCCGCTCCACTCCACCAGCTGTCCTGTGGTCCGCTCCAGCCATCCCCATAAACTGCTCCACTCCGCCAGCTGCTCTGTTCCACAGTATAGCTTCAGGCTCCCCCACTAGTTAGCACAGTACTCAGTGCTCCCAGCTCAGTAATTTCAGCTCTTTTGTGATTTCAGCTCTTAGTGATCTCAGCACATAGTAGGGGAGCCCAGTGCTAGTGCACCATTAGCCCAAAGTGAGTTCAGCTCAGCAACCTGTATCTAGAGTCTTAAGGGAATAAAAAATCAACTCTGACATTCCACAGTGGAGAGAGGAGGGGGTGCAACTGGTGCTTCTAGCTCCACAAGGAGCCTGCACCACCAGGCACAAATACCTGTCCCCAACCTCTCTCTATTCACAGGGTTTTGGAACCCATGTCCCTTGTCTAGCAAGTACCATCCAACTAAGGTTGAGTCATTTCTGTCACAAAGCAGTCCCACAGCTCGATAGTCTGGGATGGGGTAGGTGTCCCTATGCAAATATTTGAGATTTCGCATTCCAGACATTCTTTCCACACTTCCCATACTTCACCACCAGATGTCAGGGTCAAATATTTGAGATTTCGCATTCCAGACATTCTTTCCACACTTCCCATACTTCACCACCAGGTGTCAGGGTACAGCTCATCCTGACTCTGCGTACATAAAAATAAATAATTTTAAGAGACAAGGTGGGTGAGGTCGTATCTTTTACTGGACCAGCTTTTGTGCGTGAGAGAGACAAGCTTTCGAATCAGACTGAGCTCTTCTTCAGGTCTGGGAAATATATTCTCAGTGTCACAGCAAAACACAGGGTGGAACAGATTGTTTAACATAAGTAGTTAGCACATATTGTAAGGGACCATGCAAGGTAGAGTGGCCCTTTAACATCTCTACAGTCATAGGACAAAATGAAGGGGATAGTGGTTTACAGCCATAAATCCAGTGTTTTTGTTCAGCCCATGATTTTTAGTGTCTAGCAGAGTAATGAATTTAAGCTCCGAGGCTCATCTTTGGAAAGTATTGTGCAGGTTTTCTTTGAGCATGAGGACTGATAGGCCAGATATAGAGTGATCACTTTGTAAATAATACATGATCACTCATGTAAATAATGTTCATTTAAATAAATACACAGGGAAATAATCATGTCACGCACACAACCACATTTTCCCCTTTATTAGAGACTATAAACCTTGGGAAGACAGAACAAGGGGTAAGTCAATCAATGATCTTTTCATGAAGCTTCTTCAACATATTTTCAGCCGCATGAGAATTTCCAAGGCTGGTCATGCATTCAGAGCTGTCCCTACTGGTGATCAGTGCATGAGAAGTCTAACTGACTCTTTGCTGAAGAATGAAAAGAAAAAGGCACTGAGTGGCTTCCTAGATTTGGTTTAAAGCCGGATCAAATTAAAACAAAGAATTTCTAGTAGTTATCTATTTCACCTAAAAGTGTCCCAGGAAGGCCATTGGCTCAGCAGGTTCTCCGCACTCCCAGCACCAGTGTAAGCACCACTTGTGGTTGATTTGCACTGGGAAGCAACACAAAGCTGATGGGGCACAGAAAATTTGCCAGATATGAGAGAGAGAGAGAGCTGGTTTCATGGCCAGCCCAATGTTTCTTTCTGAAAGATGAAGACTTGAACTGGAAAAATAGTAAATGTACTCTGTAATGTTTTCACTTGCCACTTCCCCATAGTCCTTACCATGTTTTTTTCACCTGGGAGCAGTGGGGAGAAAAGAAGTAAGGACATGTCAAAATTGTGTGTCACCTCCAATGTCCATAGTATACAGTGGCCTGGGAATAATTAGTGAATGGGTTGGAGGAGGGGAGTCTGATCTAGAGCTGTGTGAATAACTGATGTCTGGACAGAACTCAAAACAAACATTTTACAGTAAAACAAAAAGAAAAAAAATAGTTTGGGGTCAAAAACAACAGTGTGTTAAACCCAAAACTAAATGTTTTGTTACCTTTTTGGTTTTTTAACCCCCCCCTTAAAAAATTAAATTGAAATGAAAAGACATTTCAAATTGAAACATTCCATCTATAAATGTTGAAACTAAACAGTTTTGATTTCTTTTTGAATGTTGTTTTTTTTTACTGAAATAAATAGATGAATTTCCAAAATATTTCAGTTGACCTGAATCTGCATTTTTCAGCTGAAAAATTTTGCCCAACTCTAGTCTGATCACTGAGCAACAATTTTGCATTCTGCACATGTAACTAAAGGTCACGCTTAAGAGAGGGCCCTTTAAGATGATATAATGAGTAGACTTGTGAAGGTTGCCTTGTTCTGAGTATGAGTCAGAGCAAGGGGATTAGGAGAAGTGAAGTGAGAGCTTAGACAACACTTAAACCCGGTCATTGATCCATGAATACCTCCTCGTCTTTAACATCTGTTGTCAACTCCTTAAATCAAGCCCCTAAGACTCAATAGTGAAGTAAATAAATTATAAGTTTTATTGACCATATCTGCACTGCATGAGTGTCTCATAGAACTAATTAAGACTTCCAAAGTGCTGTCCCAAGATGCACTGGGGCTCAGTTTAAAATCCAAAATGGCTTCTCAAGTAGAACAAAATGGTCTCTTCTTTGGTTGTTCCATTGTTTTGTGCAGCTCTGGTAAGGATTATGTCCCTAAGACATTACAACATCTGCATTGTCAGGAAAGAATAAGCTGGAGTGTTTTGCTGAAGGACAGCTCTGGTTTTCACATTGGACTTAGGCCCAAAGTGAATTATTCTTTTTGGCTAGCTACGTAAATCAGTGATATCTCTTAGTGCCCCTTCAGGTCTAACATGTTGGGTGCCTTTATTGATTTCAAACACCAAGACCCTGATTCTCCTCTCACTTAAACTACTTTTACACAGGTGAACTCCACTGCTGTCAGAGGAATTACTTCCGATTTGACCTGGGGTAAGTGGGGGTAAATCAGGCCTCAAGCCTTTTGTTCCACTCAGTTTTGCATTATTTTGGGGAAAATTCAGGTGGGGTTAGGGAAGGTTGTTGCTGGTGCTGTTGTTTCCCCCCCTCCAAAAAGAGATGTGGTCATCAGGGGGTAAATCACATATATTTTTCCCGTGAGTGGGAGATAATAAATCACTCTTCACAGGTGAAATCTTTTATTTATGCTGTGGGATTCCATTTTATTGAAGAAAGGTGTGTTCTTTTGGCTTCAGCTACTCTGCACTTTAGCAAGTGATTCAAATCAAGCTGACATTTATTAGTGAGGATGTTGAACACTCTGCCCTTATGCAGGTGACTCTGCTGCTGCTTTAGCTATAGGTGTTTGCTCTCTTTTGGTTTTGTTGTGGAGCAAAATTGTGGCCTGCTCCTGATATCAATGGAAAGTGAACTGTGATGGCTATTGCTTAAAATGGTGGTAGTAGGGTAATAACTGTCGCCCATGTTATGCATTGAATACAACTAATTATTGCAACTGTTTATATTCAGAAGCTTATCTCTGCAAGCAAAAGAGCTGGAAGTGTAATTTAAAAAAAAAAAATGTATCCTCTGTTCACAATGTAATGACCTTCAGAACCACTGGACTAAATTAAAGTCCAGTTGCAAAGCTTTGAAGATATTTCAGAACATGGCACACATTGCTGCAATGTGAAAACCAAAGCTGTGTTCCAGAAAAACATCCCAGCTTATTCTTTCCTGACAATGCGGATGTTGTAATGTTCTAGGGAAATAACCCTTACCAGAGCTGTCCAAAACAATGGAACAACCAAAGAAGAGACTATCTCTTCCTACTTGAGAAGCCATTTTAGATTTTAAACTGAGCTCAGTGCATCGTGGGACAGCACTTTGGAAGTCTTAATTAGTTCTACGAGATACTCGTGCAGTGCAGATATGGTCAATAAAACGCATAATTTATTTAGTTCGCTTTTAGTTTGTAAAAATTACTACAGGATTCCACAGTAATGGCCAGAAGCACTACCCAGTTTAGTGCTGCTAATGTTCTTGGCAATCACTGTAGAAAATTTATATTTTTTGTAAGGGTGTATAACAGGGCTGGGCTACTCTTCTATTGTTAAGGCTTCAGCTGGAGTTAAAGTGTTTCCAGAAATGAGCAGAGGTTACATAAGAGATAATATGGTGGAGTGCAGCTAAAATCCCACCCCTCCATCCCCCCGTTCCAAGACCTGAGGTAGGTCAGTTCTGCCAGAGTTTCCCCTTCTCCTCGTGCCTCTTCACTGGTGGGTGAAATGAAGATTCATCAGGTGGGAGAGTCCGAAGTCAGAGCAGCAACAGGAGATAATGCCTCATTCACTCCAAGTCTTCCTTCCAGCAGATAGAGCCCCACCAGTACCTAATGGGAGAATTGACCACGCTGGGAGTCCCCTATCTGCCACTTCTGTCCTCCAGAAAGATCAGTTCCCTGGCTGGATCCCTTTCTGCCCACGGAGGCAAAGAGGGAAAGAAGACCTTGCTTCCTCCAGGAGAAAAGCAAGACCCTGCCCCCAGCTGAAATGCCTGAGAAACAGAATGACCCTGTTGATAGCCTATCCTCTCCTTACACTCCATAGTGGGGTGTGTAGCTAAGGCAAAGGAGTTTGCAAGCATATGGGAAATTCCACTACACAGCTCCATGGCTGGATATGTGCACAAAACTTTTGTTTGGCTGGCTATGGTCCTGCATGGGGAACTTGGACTCCTTTCATATACATTTATTCCACTTATCCCTATGTTCTTCCCATGTGCCATGTCCTATTGCACAAGATTTTGCAATGACATTAACATCCATGATGATGTACAGCCACCCAAAATGGGCTGCTCCTCCTCCTACCCTGAGCTAGCACAATTGCTGGATATGAGTTGTAGATAACTAATATTGGGCATTGCAATGTCATGATAATGCTTTTCTACATGGAGAGGGGTTTCTCTGTATTTGTTTTGTTGCACGTATACCGTAGGCCCCTCACTAAAGGAGGGTGGGGACTAAAATCTCCAAAAGGAAAACTTTGGCATCACAGACAAAATGGAATGTCTAATGAATGGAAACGAGCTCTAGCTTTAACATGAGTTACATCAGCATACTGGAGGCTGAACCCACACGTCATATTTATACACAAAGAGGAATTATACAAAGTTAATGACGCGGCAAGGTGACTCTGCCATTTAAGCAGTTACACATGGCTAATAAGTGATGAAGGTAAAAATCTCCCCCTAAAAAGCCAGTTTCTGTTCATTTAACATTATAATAATCATAAAAATGAAACCACTTCAAAGTCAAGGATTATATCCTGGTCCCCCATTTCTTTCTTGGTAAAAATATTACTTTGTTTCTATTTCAATTTATCGAGTGTCTGCTTAATATTCCAAGTGCTTTAAGATGTTAATGTACATACAAAATTCATACAGATCAATATAACTAAAACCCCAAATAAACTCCTTCTAAATAACCCCAAATAAACTCCTCTCCCTTTTAGCCACGTACCTCATTCAACTCCCTCAGGAAACGTCAAGGAAGTAGATAAGACTTAGCACAAGAGTCAGAAAATCTAGGCACTGTCGGAACCAAGGAAGAAGTAGTTCCAGATTCAAGGAATCCTTCAGAAGAATGCCCTACCACCAAGTTCTCTCCTATTTAAACCCTGGGGCTTTTTGCCCAAGCATCCCAGCGGATTGCAGCTGCCATGGTACTACACTGGAAAATATACCATGTTGTAACACACTAGATAACAAGATGTTAAATATGACCTAGTGTTTGGTGTAGATAGCTGCAAACTGATCTGAGATCCTCTCAAAAAGTGAAGACCCTGCCTGCATTCCAGTGGTCTATCCTGTCTAGCTTTAGGGGGGATGGAATCCATGATCTTTAGAAAAAATCAGTGACAATCTTCCAACCCTCCCAATCAGTTTTGATGGGTTTACAGTTCCATGGATCTCTTTGTAAGGCAAAGAGCTAGGAAGTTCTTTCCTAAAAAAGTGAGAGCTGACGTTTCCAGGTGCATCAGGAAGGGATAGTTTCATGCTTGTTGGCTGGCTTTAGAAAAAAGTCCTGATATTTATGGGAGCATGAGAGACCGCTTTTTACTGTTGTGAGATGTCTTCCTTCAATAGCCCTATATCACAACATCCCGTTAACTTGCTGGCTGCTTGGCTTCTCCTCCCATTATCTGCACTGCCATCATTCTGACAGCATCCCTCTGGAGTCAGTGGAGGTAAGGATGTACCGTGTCCTGATAGATTCAGCAGCAAAGAAGGCACATCCCACCAGGACAGGTATAGAAAACCTGGCCACTGGATTTAAAAAATCAGAATAGAAAATGGATGCCTGGCTGACTACTTCATTGCAAGGCCACTCCCTGCCCCCACCCACCAGCCGATTATCTTTTAGTTCATACGTCTCAATATGCAACATTTTGTTCAAACTTTAGCATTAGTAGCAAGTGCTGCATATATGACTGTGATCATAGTAAAACTATTTGATCAGGGATTTTTATTACCCAGTATCAATATAGTATTTGTTTTATTTAATTACATGGGGCATTTAATGAAGTGATACATTATTAAATGAGGGCATTGATTGTTCCCATGATGCCACAGTAAAATAATCTAGTATGCATTAAAAATAACTACTTAAATAGCAGAAGCTTTCTAAAATAATAAAGTGAAATAAAGACAGAAACGTGGGAAAAAGTAAAATTTATCATTTTTATGCTGATAGTACAATTATATTCAGAGTTTGAGATTCAATTTTTTTAAAAAAAAACTAGTTAGCAGTTGCTGATAATAATATCAGGACTCACCAATGAATAAGAGTGGGCTTTTCAAGCATCTAAGTGACATAGGGACACAAATCCAATTGGATTTAGGCACTTCTGAAAATCACATCATATCTCTCTAAACTCCCATGCCTCCTACAAAAACAGAAATTAGAATTTTTCCTATTCCACCTCCATTCTTCTATTTCAGAGTGTCAACTTCCCACAGCTCCCAGTCCATGTGACACTAAAGGCTTGTCTGCATTGAGGGTTTACTGTGTACAAGCTTTGGTTTGTGCGCATTAAAATGATCTGTGTGCATGACACAATTCTTAAAGCATACTAGCCTTCCAGTTAATAAATATTGTATAATACACTTTGAAAGTGGATTAAGTTCACTGCATAGTGAGTTAGTGCAGTGTGTGTGGACCCATGGGCTTGATCCTACAATCAATCTTCACAAGCAAGCCTCCACTAAATGTTGTTCCACCTGGCTACAAGTGTTCACTCACATGGATCTGATTGCAGGGCTGGGTCTGAAGAAGTTTGTGGTGAGTGGACAATCAGGTGTGCATAAAGCCCTAATGTCTAATACAAGTCTATGGTTTCTAAGTAAACACAGTGCCTCTAAAATACCCTACCACAAAACATTTTTAGTAGATAAATGCTAAAACCCAAATGCCTCAATGGGACACAGGTAAATAATCATATATATTAAAAACCAAAATAACAAAGACCATCAACAATAATTTCTTTACCTGTGCTTTTATCTTATATTGGGGGGCTTCAAGAGTGTTTCTGTCATAGACCATGATTTAAGAGTCTTGCTCACAGCCAGCTTTTTTTCTGTTCATGATCAGATAACATCCCTGTGGTAACTACAGCCATTGCTTACATGGAAAATGAATATTCGGAAATGTATTTTTTGCTGTCTTAACACAACTGAGCTGCTGGAGACAAGGAGAAAAAACAGCTCCATGTGACCAGCCAGCTATCCGCAGACCATGTGGATAACACCTGACAGCTCATTGAAAACAGCTCTGCTTGGTGCAGAGCAGCAAAGGAGCTCAACTAGGGGCCAGAATCTAGCCCAAGATGAATAAGAAAGGACACGAAAGAGTACTGCACAGTCAGGATTAGCAAAGAGAAGGTAAATTGGGTGCTCCCATTCACGTTTTGTCATAAACCAATGACTAATGGTTCAATGGTTCAACTCAGTCCCAATGGTGTCTGGGAGAGGGCTCCTGAAACCCATTATTAAATTTTGCCACCAAACCTAAGGGAAAGATAGAGCATTTTCCCTTCACTTGATGCTGTTCCTTGCATCAAGACAGAGATGTCTTATCCCTGACACTTATACAAGTATTTTGCCTTAGAAATGGCCAGATTGCATCAAATGGCAGAGAATGTCAAAAAATGTCCTGCGGGACAATATCTCTATATACTGAGGCAGAGTGGCCTTCCTTTAAGCCAGAGGGCGACGGACCAGGCTGGGCCCGCCTTTTACATTGGAAGTTGAGAGGGGGAACAGGAAGTATAAAAGGTGGGGCCTCCAGCTTGGTTAGGCACTTGAGTGGAAGCCCTGGAGTGGAAGTTGGAGTGGAAGCCCTGGAGAAGACCTCTGCAGCACTGAGGGCTCACCAGACTTTCCAGAGCTACCAGCTGACCAGGATGCCGAGAAGTTACCAGGACCGCCACTGCCGGTGTATCCCAGGGAGATGGAGGACAACCCCAAGACATAGGTACATCACAAAGGGAGTGTAGGAAGTAGCTCGTGGACACCAGATAGTAGTTTGGTTGTGTTGTGGCCTGAACCCCGGTCAGCGTGTTTCTGTTGGATCTCTGCTGACCCAGTGGTTAAGGTCCTGGGCTGGCACCTGGTGGAGTAGAGTGGGCCCGGGGCCCCCTATCCCTTGCTGCCAAACCCATTACTGGGGTGGCAGCTTCCCCACATTAGGCCAAGAGGCCTATGTTTGTTTGCTGTCTGCCTAAGCTAAGATTACAGGTGATACTGTTGGCTAGCTCTGCCCTGCCTAAGGGTCTAAGCCCTAAGACTGTTTGTTTGCCCCCCCACAGCCTGAGGACCTGGGATCCTAGATTGATTGGTGCTTGGCTGTTCCTGAAGGACCCTGCCCCTAGACTGTTTGGTGCTCTGCCCCAGCCTGCTTGAGTACTGGGCCTCCTAGATCTTGATTCACTAACTTCCTCTGTGCAATGGCGCTGCCCCCACAATGGCACAGCAAGGTGGAGTAGTATTCCTTTGAGCCAGAGGGAGAGGGATGACTAATACCACACTACACTCTGTAATTTCACAAGGTCTCCATGCCCACCTGCACTTCAAATTATCTGTGCTGAACAAAGTGCCATGCTCTCAGTACACTCAATATAGTTTTCAGGAAAATGTATAAGCATTCATAGCAATGTGTAGCTTCATAAAAGAGGTGTTGCCTCCTTCCTTGGTTATAGTTATGAGCAAATTTTTTCCTTGAATGTAGAAACAAAGAAATATATTCCATAATTCCTCATCCTTCCTCAATGTGGGCACAGTTTAGATAGGGGGATTCACTACAGACTAAGGGGATTTTTTTGTTAAAATGTTATGAGATCGTGGCTCAGTTCAACAACTCTGAGTGGACATCCCTGCAGTCCTGAAGTAGCTGAGAACAGTGATCCGGTCTCAGGAGTAAACAGAGACTACTCTGTCTTGAAGGATTCTTTGCAGATCTCATGTCTGTTGTCAGGGAATCACTGCAGATTGAAGGAGCAGAATGTCACACTTCTCTTTTAAGACTGTAAAAATGGAACACATAGATACCAGATCTATAGTATAGTAGGGACTTCTATACATAAATCAAAGCTGGGAAATGAAAATTACTTTTCAAAAAGTTCCCTTTTAGAACTAGAGTGTTTATAGCTCTCTTGAAAGATGGTTGAAGGGAGGATAGTCGTGGTTAAGGCACAGGGTTGGGAGTTAGAGGACCTGACTTTCATTTTTGGATCTGCCTCAGGTGTCCTATGGCATCCTGAGTACCACTGAGAGAGCTGCTTTTTGTTAGGGGGAGAAAGACTGCCTATGTCTTTGAGCATCTTCAGTGCACAGGGTAGAATTTAGCCCTACATTTCCAATACAGTTGGATAATCCGGGTAACAGAATTTTAAGTAACTTTTTTTTAATTTCTTTTGTTTTTATACAGGGGATAAAAAGCTATCCTCTCATATTTTTGTAGACAAGACCCTAGGATCTTGCAATGCCACATATATTTCAACTATTTACATACACTGAGCTGAGAACAGGCTTCAGCTCTCAAGAGAATTTTACTGCTTGATGACATCTTCATTGTTATTATTACTCATTACAAACAGATTTCTGGGAATGAGGTCATTCAATGGCAAGCCCATCACAAACATTTCCCATTTCCTGGAGCAATCTTGTGGACATATTTTTCTTGGGGGTTAAGTTTAGAATCTACTTTCCTTATATGAGAAAGGGAGAACTCATCATGCTACAGTTAGAACCTTCTCAGGAACCCTGCGTTCTAGATTGAGAACAGAATTTAGGACCTTTCTGGATCATGTTCAGTTGGACTAATTCTTGGCTGCTGCATGTTTTATTTAATATTATTTCCCTGGTATTAAAAGCAGAACAAGAATTACTTTCAAGGAAAAATATCCATTGTTTGTCTAGAACAAGGTTCTCTTCCAGTAGAAATAAATGGTTGATTTTAAATTAAACTCACAAGAGTCTCAGTAAACCCAAAAGGGTTCTTGTTTTGATGGTTTTCTTTTTGTTTATTTGTTTGTTTTGTAAATTCATGGGTTTTGCAAAACCTGAAGCAGAACCCATGCTTCTACCTCTAGTGTCTTCCCATTCCATTCTTCCCAGAAACTGAATACATTGTCTCAATCATGCTTCCTGAAAAACACCAAGTATCATGAGACTCATGACACAATTAAGAAAGTTGGTCACTCAGTTATCCACCCACCCTCTTCCCCTCCACCCCCCAGCATGCAAATCAGTGGCTTTTCACTATTGGAGTCTGGCCATTCATTTCACATTTCATTCTTTAAACAAAAACATTTCAGTTTTGCGGGGCTTATCGGAATAGGGTGACCAGATGTCCTGATTTTATAGGGACAGTCCTGATTTTGGGGTCTTTTTCTTATATAGGCTCCTATTACCCCCTACCCTCTGTCCCGATTTTTCACATTTGCTGTCTGGTCCCCCTATATCGGAAGTAGCCTCTCCACTCTGAAAGTTGCTTCCAAAGAAAGCAAGCCCGTTACAACTCCTGCATGGGTTAAGAGACTCCTGCATTTAGCCACTTTTTGAACACTTGCTGCCTAGGAGTTTCAGCCATCTGATCTGGAGAACAGAAGAGACAGTCTAGGTTGAGACAAGTGCCATTCTAGGCTGGATCTCTATGGGTAAGCCTAACCATAGAGGCTTAGCTTAGGGCAAACAACTCATCCATGGGAGAGACACTGGACACTGCTCTAGTATGGAGCAGTGGTAAATGAGCAGCAGTCAGAGCCAGAGTCCTCCCAACCAGGAAGCAAGAGACAAGGAGCAGTCAAAGCCAGGCACCCAGCTAGGAACCAGCAGCCCAGTCACAACTTCCCCCAGCTGATGACAGGAAGCAGCCAGTTCCTCCTCACAGCTCAGGACAAGCAGCAGCCAACAACAGTACTAATAGTATTGCCAGCTCCAAGCATTCACAACTCATGAGTTAAGTCCAGAACTGAGGTTGGTTTACAAATTAATAATCATTAATAATAATTTTGGGTAGTTTTCTTTGCTTTCTGTTTTTTCGATCCTGAAAGGCTCACGTTTGCAAGCTTTTTTCTGCCATCACAAGATGTAGAACCTTTATTTTTTTAAGTGAGGTTCTCACATAAAAACTTGAGTCCAGGAGTCTGGAACTTTAAAAACCATAAAATACTGCAAGAGTCATGCAAGATCATTGTGAGAAAGTGAGAGTTGGCAATATTGCATTTGTAATCAAACCACAGCCCTTTTCCTGGTTCCAGGACATTGAGCAGCCAGAAGCAGGACGTCAAAGAGCTGCCGGAGTTACCTGGACACCAGTCCAGGGAGATGCCAGAGCCAGCTGAGAGCACAGTGATTCCTATGTTCCTAAAGCTCATTCTATGCTAACGCCTTGCCCAGGCTTAAGTTCCAGTAATCAAGATATATGCAGTTGTTCATGTAAACAAGGTAATGTATATTCCTCAAATATGCAAATTATGCCTTTACATTATTAGTGTTAAATTTACAGACTACAGAACCTTCAGAACATAAAAGGATAAGGATATGGAAAATGTTTTACAAGGCTTTTTTCTGGTATTTTAAATTTATTAGATTTATTTACTTAATATTTCCCAATGTAGTTTTTACACTAGAAAGTGAGTTAGACACAGGAGCGCCTCCAGCTGTTTTGCCACCCTAGGCGGCGGAAGGTCCCGCCCCCGAAATGCCACCCTCAACAGAGGTGGCAGGAGGTCCTGCCCCTGAAATGCTGCCCCTGACATAGGCGGCGGAAGGTCTGGCCACTGCAGTCGCCACCCCCCAAATGTTAGCGCCCTAGGCAACACCTAGGTTGCCTAATGGGTTGCACTGGCCGTGGTTAGAGGTAGCCCATTCTCTAACCCACAAGATCCTTACTATACCCCAACTCCACCATGGGTATCATCTATGTTCTTCCCCATCTATATTACTCAGCACCGCCACCCCATTTACTGTAATGCCACGTGCAGGTAGAATTGTATGTTTCAGTCATGAAGTTTCAGCTGTGTAGTGTCAAGAGTTTCTGCAGAACTCTAACATCAGCCAAAAGGCCTAACCCTATAATCAGAATATGGCTTTGGGATATCAATGTCCCCTGTCAGACTCTAAATAATAACTATACATAGCATTCCAAAGATCTCAAGAAGTACTCTACAATAGCTACCTCTACACTTAGAACTGGGGAATGATTCCCAGCTCACGTGGCTATCCTTGTTGCACTCTTATGAAGCTAACACACTAAATATAGTAGCATAGCTGTGGTAGCATGAAGAGCAGTGACATGAGCTAGCTGCTCTAACTATGTACTCCTGGGGTCCAGGTGGGTTTATACTTGGGGTGGCTAGCCCTTGCCACCACTTGCCTCTGCCCACACTACCATGGTTACATTACTATTTTTAGCACGCTTGCTTGATGAGAGCTAGTACAAGTCTGTCAGTGTGAGCTGGAAACCACATCCCCAGCTCCAGATGTAGACATATTAATTGTGGGTATTATTACCCCGATTTTACACATGAAGATCAAAGAGACTAACCCATGACTTGCCCAAAGTCAAAAAGCAATCCAAGGAGCTAACCCACATCTTCTGTCTCTAAATGCCACACTCTAACCACTATCTGTATTTGACATTGTCATAAACAGATAGCTAAGGGTTAATGTTTCTTTTACCTGTAAAGGGTTAACAAAGGGAACCAAACACCTGACAAGAGGACCAATCAGGAAACCGGATTTTTCAAAGCTTAAGGGAGGGAATTGTGGGGGTTCTTGGTCTTGGGTCTTTGTCTGTTCTGTGCTCTCTCAGCTATGAGAGGTCTATTTCCAGTCTTCTAATCTTCTGTTTCCCAGTTGTAAGTACAAGGTAGCAAAGTATAGTCTTTAAATTGTTTTGCTGTATTGCATCTGTGTATCTGGCTGTGGAGTCTTTATGTGTATTTGGCTATGAGTACTTTAATTGTATTGTTTTTGGGTAAGCCTATTTATCCCTTTTCTATTGTTTAATTCATTTTCATTAAGTTGAAACCCTGTATTTACCATCTAGATTACAGAGAGCTGCTATTCTATTCTTCTTTCTTTCTTATTAAAGTTTGCTTTTTTAGACCTGTTTGATTTTGTTTCTAATTGACCACCAGGAAATTGGTGGGAGAAAGAAAGACAGGGGGAGGGGAAGACTGCTCTCTGTGTTTAACTCTCCAGTGTCCCAGGCGGGAAGAAGCTAAGGAAGAGAGATAGAATCTTTTCTGTTTTCCTTGTCTTTAGGTTTGTCTCTTTGGAAGAGAGGAGACATGCTTCTTGTATTGTGATGTAAAGAGGTTGCATCAGTAACTCCAGGTTAGCCCAGAGAGGAAATTCCTGGGTGGGAGAGATGTGGGGGGGAATGGTTATTTCCTTGTGTAGCTCAGACCTCTGAGTCTTGGGTACCCAGGGCCGTTTTGGGGAGACCAGAGGGAGCCAAAACCCTGGAATTTTTGGCTGGTGGCAGCGATATCAGATCTAAGCTGGTAAAAGCTTAGAGGGTTCATGCTAGCTTCTCAGTTTATGAACGCTAAGGTTCAAATCTGAGTAGGAAGCTATGATAGACATCTAATGTGTGAGAAGGCTAGGCCATCAAAAGGAGCTGGGGAAAGGAGGCAAGTGGTAGAGTGACCTGACTTCAAACTCCCTGTTCAGCCAGACTACCTTAAATGGAGAGCACTGAATGAATGCTGAACCGGACATGAGACCTAAAATAAACAGAATCACTGTGACTAAAAAAAAAAAAGGTGACAGTTGTGACATTAGAATGGGTTTGTAATTCCACAGGACTTGTACTTACTACCATTCCTTGTATCAATGGAGTAAAACTCACTAGACTTACACTGCTTTATGTCATCATAATTGTTGTTGGAACTGGCATTGAACGAACTCATCCAATGGCAAACCTGTTAAGCATTTTTGCTAACAGACTTTTTCCTAAGTGAAGGTATTAGAAAATCAAGACTGTGATTGGAAAAAAATTATGGATATACTACTTTTAGTTCTGAAAAATAAATGCTCAGTCTATTCACTGGAATTCTGCTCAAAATTAATCACTGGCTGATTGTTAAATAACACAATTTTCATCCAGGACCATGTTGACATTGGCGTCTAGTGTGATACAAACTGTTTGTGTGATGTTGAGGATTCTGTATATGTTATAAGCTCCAAAACTTTTGGACTTGATGTTTCATGCTTATTTTAAATATATTTTATGCCAAGATAATGGGCAACTTGCATGCTGAAAACTAAACATGTGCATGGAAACCTCAGACATTCCCTATCTTTTAATATTAATTAAACCAGCGACATCACTTTGCCTGACGCACCCTGATGTTATGTTATACTCCATTAGAAATGAGTGCATTCTAGGACAAGCAGGAAAGTATCTAGACAGCTTGCTGTTGGGGGTGGGGGTTGTTTTCTTATGTTCTTCACTTTCCATTTAAATCTCTTGTGAAGTACTACTATGTGCCATTAAACAGTTGCCTTGTGTTACCAAAGGGAAGGCTGCTTTTCAGTGGTGATCCTTTTACAAACATGTCTTAAGCAACCATTCAAGGAACCAGCAAGTTTCCCGCATGAGGTAGTCTTCAATAAAGGTTGAACCAGATTGTACTTGGAAACTTGGGGATGCTGTAAAGTGGTCACTGGAAGTGGTTCCTGGGGCTTAATCTTTCAGGATGGTGCTGAATGCCCTCAACTTCCATTGACATCGGGGTGCTGGAACAAGGGTGGCCAGGGGCCATGTTCCCATCACTTTTAGAAGTGAGAGGTATGTCCTCCTACTTTTTACTGGCTGTAAGGGCGAGTGATGGGGTGGTGGTGAAGAGGAGCAAGCTGCGGGTGGAATGGGACCTCAGGAAGAAGAGGTAGCATGGAGCTGGGACCTCAGGGGGAAGGGGCCACAATTCAGGCTCCGGTGGCCGCGCCCCCACTTTCAGAGAGCTTCTGCCTCTCCTGATCGACATCAGTAAGGAATGAAGGTACGTAGCATGTCTCAGGATATACCACTATATATATAGGATATATAGCATATTGCAGGACTGAGCCATTCATGAAAGTTTCGCTGCAGAGTTTGTTAGCCCTTTGTTAACATTTGTAAGGCATTTCCAGATCTCTATAAATATAAGAAGTCACATTTTTTTACCTGAATGTATCCTGCACAGAGCCCCAGCAGTGGAAAGTCTGCCAGAAAGAGAGATTGATGCAACGAAAAATGGTTCCAACCCCTGCTCTGTCAGAATTTCTACAGGGGTTCAGTGTAACCCCCAAAGTAGGCAATACTGACTCAGGAGGGAGTGTGGCTACATTAGCCAGAGATGTGCTGATTTAGCATATTCCTGCGGAAACCTCCACTGACAAGGTTCTCAGGAGACCTTCGTAAAACTTAAAGCTTCTAGACCTCCCTTAAGACTAGTCTTTCTAGGATGTGGTAGCTCTTACTGCCAGGGTTGTGGAAATTAAACTACTCTGTATCAGCAGGGATGAATAAATATGGCCCAAGATGATTATCTTGTAGCAAACAAAGAGATTATCACAGGTTAGGCTGTAAATAGAGCTGTGTGACAACGCTGGTGAGAAAGGAAATTGTTCATTCTTGTTTCAGATTATTTTGCAAAAATGTAGGGAAATGTCAATTATGGCAAGAAAATAGTTTTTACTGTGAAATTGCTGGTTTTATTTCTTTGAACATGAATGGCTTAGTTCTCAACTGCACTGAGGAGAGGAAAAGGTGACTCCAAATCACTTTTCTGCCGACCTGATAAGGACACTGCTCTAACTCAGTGGTTTTCAAACTGTGGGTCGCAATCCAGTACTAAGTTGCAGAATGGAAAGCACTGCGTCGCGGCAGATCTGGTCAGCACCGCCAACTGGACTGTTAAAAGTTCCATTGACTGTGCTGCCTGGCTAAGGCAGGCTAGTCTTTACCTATTCTGAGCCCGCGCTGCGCCCCGGAAATGACCAGCAGCCGGTCTGGCTTCTAGGCATGGGGGCCGCGGAGCTCCGCACACTGCCCCCACCCCAAGCACTGCCTCCGCACACCCGTTGGTTGGTTCCCAGCCAATGGCAGCTGGGTGGAGTGGTGGTACCTGCAGGCGAGAACCACACAAAGCTGCTTGCACATCTCCACCTAGGAGCTGGACCTGCTGTTGGCCACTTCCGGGGCACAGTGCAGTCCATGGTGCCAGGACAGGCAGGAAGCCTGCCTTAGCATTCCTGCTGCGCTGCTGACCAGGAACTGCCCAAGGTAAGCCCACACCCCAACTCTATGGCCCAATCCCTGCCCCAATCCAAAGCCCTCTCCCACACCCTGAACCCCTCATTCCCAGCTGTACCCCGAAGCCCTCATCCCTGCACCTCAACCCTCTGCCCCAGAGCTGAGCCCCTCCCACACCCTTCACCCACAGCTCTGTTGGGTTATGGGCATCAACAATTTTCTTCAACTGGGTTGCCAGAAAGAAAGTTTGAAAACCATGTCTCTAACTTGTAGTAGATGAAACGGACCCTTTAAGGAACTGTTTTGCTGGTAACATGTTCTGGCTACTGCTGGTTTTCAAATGAGCCACAAGTCTCATATTAAAACCTATTTAAAACAGCTGAACTTCTCCTGGTTTAATGTCCTCAATCATAAATTCACTTGACAATGGACCTAGGTTAACAAAACTTTTGTTGAACCCAGGCTAACCATTGAGATTGAAAAGGAACCAGACCATTTCCAAATGTCTTTGTTTTGAGTCTTTTGCTCAGCTTCCTAACCACCTTGACATTATTCCTTTATATAAGACACAAGGCCCTTGAGGTATGCTAGGAAACACACCTGTGACTACCGCAAGTTAGCATCATTCATCTGAAATGGCAGTTTGTACACAGAGTAAGACGTAAAGAAGCCCTTTGTATAATGATGCTGTAGTTTCAACTATTTCACACATTTTCATATGACCGAGTTCCTTGAATAAAATTCAGTGGTTTAAATTATTTACTAGACTTCCCAATAAAGAGCCAGCCAGGGAGAAATAAATGCAGGAACTTGTGTATTCCCATTTCTTTCCTGTCACCTTTAAGCAGTTTCACTGCTGCCTATATGATGAATTTTGACCCTGGTTATTACACAGTACCTCCTAGAGACACAATTTTAAAGCTTTAAGACCAGTATTGAGCAAGAGTTAACAAGAGTCAAGGGTTCTTCACTAATACATTTCTTTAAAAACTGTTTTTTTTGGTACACGAAGTCTAGATTCAGAATTAAAGACTCTTGCTCCTAAAGTAGATAAGCTTTTTTCCTCCTGAATAATTGTTATGTACGCACTTCTTAGTTAAACTCCACCTCCTGACCATGGTGCTCACTCACAACTAAATGTTATGTCTTATGTGAAGGGAGAAAGCGAGCTTTTTAGAAAAAAGGTGTGGCTTCATTTACATGGATCATATACTGGATTTTCCAAGAGCACATTTGGCTTAAAGTGTTTACACTTCCCTGAGGTGGGAAATTTGATGCCTGTGTCAGCAAATAGGTTCATGGACTATTAGCGCCTCCTCCCACTTTGCAAAAAAAAAAGTTTAATTTCATTTTAATGGAAAGGGGGACAACTTCAAGCACTTCATATTGAAAGGTTGTCCAATTTCACTGTCACTTCTGTATCTCTGAATCCCTTGCTGTATTGTTACATTATAACTTACTGAAGCAGTGCTCGGTAAATGATAACAGATGTCCCTGCCACATCCCTACAGCATCAGTACTAGACAGGGACTATTTTTTTCCATTCTAGCAGTGGAAGGACACTATTGTGCAGCAAAAAAACTTCAGGACCAGGCTTCAAAGAGAAACTGCTGAGCTTCAATTCATCTGCAAATTTGACACCATCAGCTAGGGATTGAACAAAGACTGTGAATAGCTTGCCAACACAGAACAGTTTTCTCCTCCTTGGTTTCACACCTCAGCTGCGTAGAACAGGCGCTTGTCCTCCTGATGAACTAACCTCTTATCTCTAGCTTGCCTTGCTAGCATATATATATACCTGCCCCCTGGAAATTCCTCTACATTCATCTGACAAGTGGGTATTGTGATGTGGGAAGGCCAGATGGCTACAGTAAAGTACTGAGAAACAGGTATGTTAGCCCCAGGCTAAACAAATCCTAGTACCTGATAACCAAATGGCAATTGCTCCAGGTAATCAGGCACCTGGAGCCAATTAAGGTCTTTCTAGAAGGCAGTAGAGATAGCTACTTTAATTAGAACACCTGCAGCCAATCAAGGCAGGCTAATCAGGGCACCTGGCTTTAAAAAGGAGCTCACTCCAGTCAGGCAGGGAGGAGCCAGAGAAGGAGGCGTGTGTGTGAGGAGCTGGGAGCAAGAAGGCAAGGAGTTGAGAGTGAGAGAGATATAACTGCTGGAGGATTGAGGAGGACAAGCATTGTCAGACACAGGGGAACGGTCTGTGGTGAGGAAAAGAAGGTGTTTGGAGAGGCCATGGGAAGTTAGCAGGGAGTTGTACGCTTCCTGCAACTGTTACAGGAGGCACTATAGACAGCTGCGATCCACAGGGCCCTGGGCTGGAACCCAGAGTAGAGGGCGGGCCTGGGTTCCACCCAAACCTCGCAACTCCTTGATCAGACCACGGAGGAGCTGACTTAGACTGTGGGTTCCACAAGAAGAGAACATCACTGAGGTGAACAATCCGCCATAAACGCAGGACCCACCAAGGTGGAAGGAGGAACATTGTCACAGTATTCACCCACGAAAGCTCATGATCCAAGACGTCTGTAGTCTAAAGGTGCCACAGGATTCTCTGCTGCTTTTACAGATTCAGACTAACACAGCTACCCCTCTGATACTTGACACCATGCAAGGCACTGCATTTAGCCGTATGGAGTGGAAATCCATCAACTTCATGAAGAAACTGCACAAATACAGACAGATATCATCTTCCTTTCCAAAGCAAATGGATGAACATCATACTCAATGGACAAAGGTAAAATCCACTGCTATCTACATACTACACAGACCACAGGAGAGATTATGCTATACTCTATCAAAGAAACTGAGGAACCACCTGATCAGCATCCTATACAGCAAACAGGAAAACATCAAAAAAGAGCTCTCCAACCTGGAGACTTTCATTATAACCAAACTTCCATAAAACGGACTTCACAAAATAAGACAGGAGATCTACATTATCACTTCACCTCTACAAAGGAAAAAGGACTGTAAGCTGTCTAAACCCTCTCACACATGGGGCCCCAACGTGGTACCCTAACCCACCCAGCAATATCGTCATACTATCCAACTACACACTCAGCCCAAGAAGAAAAGTCTGTCCTAGCTCAAGGATTCTCTTTCTGCCCTGCCACCCCTACCAACATGATACAGTTTCTGTGGCGATCTGGAAGCCTACTTTCGCCGTCTCCGACTAAAAGAATACTTCCAGGACAACACTGAACAGTGCACTTGATAACACAGGTACCCTCCACCAACAGCACAAGAAGAACTCGCACAAGGACTCCTCCTGAGGTCGAAATGACAGTCTGGATCTATACATTGAATGCTTCCGCCGACGTGCACAGGCAGAGATCATGGAAAAACAACATCGCTTGCCTCATAACTAAGTCGTGCAGAACACAATGCCATCCACAGCCTCGAAACCACCTGACATTATCATCAAAGAGGCTGATAAAGCAGTGCTGTTGTCTCATGAACAGGTCTGACTACCAAAGGAGGCTGCCAGACAACTCTCCAATACCAAATTCTACAGGCCACTTCCCTCAGATCCCACTGAGGAATACACTAAGAAACTGCACCATCGTACTCAGGACACTCCCTACACTAACACTGGAACAAATCAACATACCTTAAAGCCCAACCAGGCTTATTCTATCTACTACCAAGATCCACAAACCCGGAAATCCTGGACGCCCCATCATCTCGGGCATTGGCACTCTCACTGAAGGACTGTCTGGATATGTGGACTCTCTACTCAGACCCTATGCCACTGCTTTCCCGCTATCTCCGTGACACCACTGATTTCCTGAGGAAACTACAATGCATTGGTCACCTCCCAGAAAACACCATCCTAGCCACCACGATGTAGAGGCTCTCTACACAAACATCCCACACACAGATGGAATACAAGCTGTCAGAACAATATCCCTGATGATGCCACAGCACAACTGGCTGCTGAGCTCTGTGCCTTATACTCACACACAACTATTTCAAATTTGATAGACAATATATATCTCCAGATCAGTGGCACTGCTATGGGCACCCGCATGGCCCCACAATATGCCAATATTTTTATGGCTGCTGACCTGGAACAACGCTTCCTCAGCTCTCGTCCACTCATGCCCCTTCTCTACCTACGCTACATTGATGACATCTTCATCATCTGGACCCAATGGCAAGGAGACTCTGGAAAAATTCCACCACGATTTCAACAGCTTCCACCCCACCATCAGCCTTAGCCTGGACCAATCTACACGGGAAGTCCACTTTCTAGACACCACTGTGCAAATAAGTGATAGTCACATTAACACCACCCTTTATCAAACCTACCGACCGCTATGCCTACCTTCATGACTCCAGCTTCCATCCCGGGCACATCACACGATCCATTGTCTACAGCCAAGCACTGAGTACAATCGCATTGCTCTAACCCCTCAGACAGAACCAACACCTACAAAATCTCCACCAAGCATTCTCAAAACTACAATATCCGCACGAGGAAATAAGGAACAGATCAACAGAGCCAGACGTGTACCAGAAGCTCCTACATGCAGACAAACCCAAGAAAGAAACCAACAGGACTCCACTGGCCATCACATACAGCCCCCAGCTAAAACCCCTCAACGCATCATCAGGGATCTACAACCATCCTGGACAATGATCCCACACTTTCACAGGCCTTGGGTGGCAGGCCAATCCTTGCCCACAGACAACTGCCAACCTGAAACGTCTTTCTCACACCAGCAACTGCACACCGCACCATAATAGCTCTAGCTCAGGAACCAATCCATGCAACAAACCCAATACCAACTCTGCCCACATATCTACACTGGCTACACCATCACAGACCTAACCAGATCAGCCACACCATCACTGGTTCATTCACCTGCACGTCCACCAATGTAATATGCCATCATATTGCCAGCAATGCCCTCTGCTATGTACATTGGCCAAACTGGACAGTCTCTACGGAAAAGGATAAATGGACACAAATCAGATATTAGGAATGGCAATATACAAAACCTGTAGGAGAGCACTTCAACCTCCCTGGCCACCCTATAGGTGACTTAAGGTGCCATCCTGCAGCAAAAAAACTTCAGGACCAGACTTCAAAGAGAAACTGCTGAGCTTCAATTCACTGCAAATTTGACACCACAGCTCGCGGTTTGAGACTCATAAGACCACTGTAAACCGAAGTCCATCGTGCATAGGCTTGGCCAACTCAGAACCAGTTTCCTCCTCCCTTGGTTTTCACATCTCAACTGCTAGAACAGGGCCTCATCCTCCCTGATTGAACTAACCTCGTTATCTCTAGCTTGCTTGCTAGCATATATATACCTGCCCCTGGAAATTTCCACTACATTTATTTGACGAAGTGGGTATTCACCCACGAAAGCTCATGATCCAAAACGTCTGTTAGTCTATAAGGTGCCACAGGATTCTCTGCTGCTTTTATTGTACAAAGCTATGTTAAATTAGGACAGTGGCATATAGGAACGCCAGATTACTGTGTAACTTATTTCACAGAAAAATTATTTCAGAAATGTTTAAAAGTTGAGAAAGAAAAATTCTAAATAGGTAATTTTTTGAGGTTTCTAAATTTTATTATCACTTTTTTCTATGCATATTAATTTCATGCAAGAAGGACATTATTATTTGTATTTCAATTGTGTTTAGAGGCCTCATCTGAGATTGGAGCTCTGAGGGTATGAGGTGCTGTGCAAACAGATAGTAAGAGGCAGTCTTTCCCCTAATGAGTTTGCAGTCTGAATGATGAGACAGACAAAGGGCTATTACTATCTTCATTTTAGAGAGGGGAAATTGAGGCATGGAGCGATTACATGACTTGCCCAAGCTTCACATGGGAAGTCTGTAGCTGAGGTTGGAATTGAGTCCCAGTCAAATACACTAGTCAGAAGCCAATTCTTGTTCTCTGTTGCACTGGAAACAGTATTATTGTTTTATTTCTCATTCTTAGAGACTATATGTATTGCAAGAGTGCCTAGGAGCCCTAGCAGTGGAGCAGGACCCCATTGTGCTAGGTGCTGTACAAACACAGAACAAAAAGATAGCCCTTGCTCCAGAGAGTTTACTGTCACTACTTTTTCCAAGAATGGGGAATAATAACACAGTTTCTAGCGTTATCTAGAGTTCATTCTTTTGATTTCAGTCAAAAATCCCTGGAAAGACAACTTTATTCACTAAATTCACAGATCAATACAGCCAGAAGGTTTACACACAGACGAGTATATAAATTCTGCTTTGCAGTGTATTTCCCCTCTCTTGCCTTGTGAATTTTTAAAGTTGTTGTCATGTTTGTGAAAGTCAGTACCTGACAGCATGAGAAAATAAAGCCTTCAGTTTATCCACAGGACAAGTACAAAACATGCAGGACCAGTGCAAACTTCCTCAAGCTCCTCCTATCTGTCAGGACAACTTTTTGGAATAAGTTCTTATATTTATTCAGTCCTTGGTCTTTTTTTCCAGCAAAGATGCAGTATTTTTAACACCAAGAGCTCAAAAATCATGAGTCAGCCCCCCCAAAATCATGGGATTAAAACAACAAAAATTACATAGTTTGAGTTTCTTTCTGTGTCTTCTGGTTTCTGAGCCTTTAGGGTGCATGTGAGTCACATTTTCAAGCTTTTCTCTGCAATCATGAAAGGCTCGAAACTTATTTTATTGTTAAGATGAAAGCTGAGAGTCTCACCTACTCACACCCAGCCAAGAGGTGGGACTTTATGAAAAATGTCAAATATTGCAAGAAAATTCTGAGAGTTGGAGATACTGATTTGTAGTCTGGAACTTTTTCTTGAGGAGCTGGACTGAGACCAACAGATTTATTACACTGAGGACAGAGGGATAATAGAAACAACTCTTGATCACAGCAAGTTGGACTGACTTAGAACAGCCCTACCAAGTGAGAAGTTGTTCAGTCGCATTCATTGCTAGTCCCCTGAATGATGCAGTCCTTCCGTTTCCCCATCTCCAGACACTTGCATTCTAAAGGGACATAAAAATACTCCATTTTCTCTCTCCTAATCTTGTATCCTGTTGGTGCTTACAGAGTCATCACTCTCTCCCTTCCTGAGGACCTGCAAAATCAGTTGTCTTAGTCAAAAATATATGCAGTTACTCTCCTGATCTATCTTATTCTGAAAAGGAGTCTGGTTAATTAACATTGATTACAATCCACCTGCTGCAAGTAAAAATTGATCGCCAAGGTTCCTAATTTGAATGCCTCAGCCTCTCTGTCCTGATTTCACTGTTTCTCTGCCTGCACAGAGAAAAAGAAAGAGAGGCTGAACCCACTCTTTTTAAGTACCAGTTATTTCCAGGTTCCCCAGTGTATGACACCAGTGATCCTTCTGGTCCTGTTTATCACCCTCGGGATGGCCATTTGTTAGCACTGCATCTAATTGCTGCAAATTGTCAGTGTGCACATTTGGACCCTATTCAACACTCCATTTTTTATGGAGAGAGGAGCAATGGTATTGATTTTGGATAGCCAGGGAGAATGCCAGCGATATTAGCAAGGAGCTGAGAGAACACAGCACATAAACTTTTATGACATGATGTCAAACTGGATTGTGCAGACATAAATGAAAAGGACAACATGTTTTGTAATTACTGCAAACACACACTGTTCATCTATTAGCAAAAGGGTGCATTTGAATGAAGTAGACAGTACACAAATAGAAACACTCTGATGGAGCAATGCAGTGTGATGTAGACGATAGAAGGAGGCAGTACTTCCCAGTGGTCAGAGCAGAGATCTAGGCATAAGAAAACATGAGTTCTATTCCTGCTGCTGCTGGTGGTTCACTGTGAGGGAAATTCTTCCCTGTATAGAGATGTATTGCAAGGCCTGTGTCCAGCTTGTCTCCTAATTTGAATTTCACTCTGTGTAACCATGGGCAAGGCACTTGATCTCTCCAGGTGAAAATTACTCTAGTGCAAAGGGCCAGCACAAAGTCTGTGCATCACTTAAACCTAGGGTAACCAGATGTCAAAATTTTATAGGGATAGTCCCAAGATTTGGGTTTTTTTCTTATATAGGCACCTATTCCCCCCCACTCCCTATCCCAATTTTTTACATTTGGTATCTGGTCACACTACCTAAACCTTCAAAATAAGCCCCATCCTGTTTCCATCTGTGCCTAAGCTTTCTCATCTGTAAAATGGAGATTGAACTTACTGACCTTCTAAAGCACTCTGAGATCCTTGGATGAAAGCGCAAAGTATTATTACTTAGTGATAGGAATGATTTTGATACCGCCCACAAAACAAAATAAACTGTCAAAATATCACAAGTGGAACAGTTTAATTTTGGTTTCAAAGCTCCAGACAGGTATTAATGAATCTGCACTTATGAAATCTTTCTCTTCTATCTCTTCCAAATCCTCCTCTGTTATCCTGGGTGATTTGCATGGGCAATGGGGATTGGTAGGGAGAACAGAACTGAGGTTAAGACAATGTTTCTTTAAAAAAACAAACAAGCTGATGCACAAAAAGAAACAATACGCAGGTGTCATTCTGAATGCTTTGTAAATAATAATACTTTGCATGTCTTCATGTGCTTGAAAGTTCACCGATCATTGTGGCATCTGGGCACATTTCACATAAAAATTACCATCAATTAATAAACAATGACAGTAGGAAAAGAAATGGCTTAGATTAAATAGGAGATTGACTGTAAAAATGAGCATTGCATTATTCTCAGAAAGAAAACAAATCTGAGAGACTACAGATCAGCAGAAACAGCTACATACTCAGGCACCCTCTACTGAAACCACTTTTCTTCCAAGCCCCGAAGTCCACAGCGAGGGACTGTCAACAGAAGCAGCTCAGCTGATCTCAGCAGTCCCAGTGGGACTGAGCTAAAAAGGCTGCCTCGAAAGTACCCACATTCCAATTTATATATAGCTTTACAGATCCTCAACTGACCTAATTTGCTATAGCTCTGTTGTCTTTCATGACAATTTTCACCTACTGGAGATCTGTCCCTTAATTCTTTGTTTGTATCTGCACTACACAAAGCAGAAGTATAATGTGCTTTTTTTAAAAGCAGATACACCACAACATTGTGTTCTGGTAGACCCAGTGATGGGAAAAAATACTTTTCTAGTCTCTACCACAGCCATGACACAAGGATGTAAAAATGCCACAAACCACAATCGGATAGCACTGGAATGAGTTTTCTGCTACTGATACATTAGTCTCCTCCCTTGCCCATTCATTTGTCTCCAGTTGTTTGTATATTCTCAGAGAAAATTAATCTGAAACCCTAATGACATGGTCAGAGTCTAAGAGTGGACCAAGGAAATCAGTTCTCTGTCCATATGCCCATCTAAAAGTGATGGGAGGATCATGCCCTTGTTGGTGAGGGGGGTCAGGGGAAAGCAGCTAGTGGAATTCTCCGCCATTAGAGGAGGTCAGCAGTTACTGCTGGCGTATTTGGCTGCCTCCCACTATTCAGAGAGAAGGTAGAGTTCGTTGTGGTGATGGATTCTTTCCAGCATCTTTCAGTTATGTCTTCATCATGGCAGCCAGTCAGTAGCAGCTGCACTGTGCCAGCATCTGGGCATCTGTGCTTCCCTGCTCCTGGGAACATTGTTGTACAGCTGGCCAGACAGAGCTGTGAACATGGCTTTGACAGGCTGAGAGGCTGCCAGAGGCTCAGGCCTGTTATGGCTCTCCTTCCACCCTGAAGGTGATGGGGCTGGTAGCAATGAAAGCAGCCAACTGAAATGGCTATGGTAGTTACAGACAGTCTTACTGTTTCTGCCTGGCTGCCTCTGGGACATAGAGAGGAAGAGCACAGGGAAGAGAGGATGATGGGTCCCACTGACTAAAAGAAAGAGCTGGTGGTTAGATCTGCTCCAGGTTCCTACTACTACCTTCTGCTGCTGGCTGCCCTGGCCCAAACTAGAAGTAGATCCCCTAGAAGAGATCCCCCTTTCACCCACGAAAGCTCACGCTCCAAAACGTCTGTTAGTCTATAAGGTGCCACAGGATTCTCTGCTGCTTTTACAGATCCAGACTAACACGGCTACCCCTCTGATACTGGAAGAGGTAATGGCATTACCCATTGGCCACACTAGCCACTTGTATTCTGCTTTACATCCAAGGATCTGATGGTGTCTTACATCCATTAATGAATTAAGCCTCACCATCTAGATATTATCCCCATTGCAGAGATGTGGAAAGTGAGGCACTGAAGGATAACTGACTTGCCTTAGGTAACTTACTTGTGCAAATCAATGGCAAAGCCATGAAGAGGACTCAGGAGTCCTGACTCCCAGTGTCTAGCACTAGCCACTGGACAGTTGAGTTTAATGTTATCTTGGGCTTCACCACATTTTGTATTTGTAAATGAACTTTACAGGTTATTGGGATTTTCATTACACTGCAGTACGCTGTTAACGTATATTGTATTATGACTAGTGGGTCGTGTTCTCGGTCTACTAGAAAATGAAATCTTCATCAGATGAGGATGAACAAGATCAGAATGTGTTGTGTATTTTACTATCAGAACCATCTCTTATTTTATCTAAGTGCTAAAATACTTTGTAGCCCATTGGGTGCCTATCTTGTGTGGTGTCAGTAGTTTGCATATGCTGCGTTAGTCAGTCTGGAAGGTAGAATGCTAGTTATAAGGACCCAGCTGTTACTATCAGCTTGTTACGACAAGCTAAACAAAAATTACTTTTAGATACACTGCAACTGAGGCATTTGTCTATAATACTTTATGAGAGTGCTAGAGGTGCTGCAGTGTTTTCCTTATCAATGAACGTTACAATTCCCAGAAGTTTTGCCACAAAAATGGGAACTATACATACTAGGGATGACTCTGCAGACTCTGAAATGCTGATTGGCAGCAAGGAGCCAGCCTATTAGAAGTAATCTTTTTGGGGAGCCAGTACCCCATCAATGAGATCACTATGGTTGAGATTCCTGAATTGTGACTACATGTGGGTAGTGTGTTCTGAAGGTAAATGTGGATAGTGAATACTTGGATCCTAGCCCAACTACAGTCATCATGTCTAGCAGGATATTGGTGGTTCTCTACATTTTGGAAAACAAACAATTCTATATCTCGTTCCGCAGGTACTTTGAGGGTACCCAGTAGCCCTGCAGGTATTGTCTGGTTCTGTTGCTATTTAAGAGTACATGCATTCAGATTTTATTTGGATTCTGAGCAGCATGAATCTTTTGAGTGCGAAGTTTGATGTTGAATATACATATGGCTACTGAGTGGCATTCTTAGCAAGGAATCAGTCATCTGCTGAAATAGGGAAAGAGTGCAGGCATTTCCAGAGAAATCCCCCAAGCAATTGACCAAACCTTCCCCAGACTTTGAAATGCAGCTTATGCACAGCCTAAAGCTCTAAACAGCAGTAGATGAATGGTGAAGGCTGAAATGAGGTCAACTACTTGCACAGAGGCCAAAGAAAATACTAAGGGGCCCTCAATGTCTTCATCCCTGAATTTGCTGCAATACAGCTGTAAGTAATAAGCTTTCTTTCTTTTTACAACCACAGTACAGTACAGTACATCTGAAATAGGTTCTGAACTTAGTGCACAGTTTCCTGACCATCTATTTGTTTCCTTTGGGATCAGGAGTCTTTCAAGCATTACACCGAAGAGCATGGACTGAACACACAGTACAGGAAGGGTGATGGGTGTTGGTCTGGTGTTGTGACTTCTGAGGCTGCACGTCCAGGAGAAGTCACTTTATAGCCGATTCTATCTTTATTTTGAATCATATGAGCAGTAGCCATGCTGTAGTATTTTAAGCATGTGTGCAATGCATTTATGAAACACATGATGAAACTATATGATCTTTCTGGATGGGTGGGTTCAGAATCAAACCCCCAGTGGATTAAAGGGTTACATGAAATCTCTCTTCCATCCACAAAGGCTATAAAGATTTTAAGTTTGTAGTGAGTGTACCATTTTATAAGGCAGTGAATATGATCACCAGAAAAGTTTCCTCTAGTCCCCATTCCTTACCTGCACCAAATACTGTGCTTGCTCTTCAGTAGGATGTGCGTGGAATGTAGTACAGGATTTGTATTTCAAATCATTGTATTTATTTGTATTCATGTTTACATTCTTCACTGTTTTTACTGTCTCCTGGAGACATGTAAGGAGCTAAAATAATACCCCTTTGATGATGTGTGCACAGTATGATATTAAAATTAAACCTAATTGGACCTAAGAAGAAACAAACTGAACAACAAAGTGATCTTAAAACTGTAACCCTTGTCTTTCTTTACCCAGTCCTTCCCTATGTTTGTTGTTCTTACCCATTCATCCAAATTTTAGGGCCCAGTCCTGCCAACCCTTACTGCAGAACATAGCACTTACTACCCTTAATGTCAAAGGGAAAAAGACAGTTATTGGACTACTCACAGTAGCTAGTATTGTGTTCAGTAGTAAGTGTTGGCAGGATTGGGACCTTGGATTGCAAGATCTTCATGATAGGGGCATGTGTTTAAACTTGTGCTGTAATGTACCTAGCATACTGTAGGGTGCCACATAAATAATACTGATAAAAAATTATACAAATGGACTGACTGATTTCATTAAACAGGATCAGTCAGAAGGAACTTTATTGAATGCAGTGGCATTTAAGTGTAAGATCAAAATAAGGCCCAGGATCTGCGCCTCTCTCCCAAAGTTCTTCTATTAGTGTCCATGACCATGGTATCTGAGTGCCTCCGAAGGATCTCCTTGAGGTGCACATACCCTGAGAATACTAAATTTAGATTATTTTGGCTCCATACCTGACTTTCCAAGGCATATAAAAGCCTGTTTAAAACATTAATATTAATACCAATGTGTTTAGCTTTAGTTAGGCTTTTGTGGAACTGGAGTTCAAAGCCCCATTGTACAGCTTTCTATGCAATCCTGTTGCTATGTTTGAAATAACAGTAGTTAGGAGTCTGCAGGTGAATTAGAAAAGTAACTTTATTAAGAAGCTTAATTTCTCCGCATTGGGGGAGTTAGAGAGAAGGGCTATTCTCTTTCATTCCCGAAGTCCATCTGCACAGCTCCCCTGCAGGATACAGAGTGACAGCATACTCAGCTGATGACACACATTGCATCATTACAACAAACCCCAATGCTTAATCAATGATCCTCAGGGCAGGATTCTGTTACCTAGCAACTTCTGAGAACTATTTAACCCTTTCATGGAAGTCACATAGACCAAACCCATGAGCTCAGTGTCACAGGAGAAGCAGCGTGGTCCATTGGACAGGGCACTGTACTGGGAGCTCTGCCCTGATCTGCCCTGTGACCTTTGACAAGTCATTCCACCACTCCATGCCGCTGTTTCCCTTTTCACCCTTTGCTGATCTTGTCTATTCAGATTGTAAGCTCTTCAGGGTAATGGGTAGGTCTTATTGTGTGTATCAGTTGAGGCCTCTAGGCTACAGTAATTTAAGTAATAAATACTGATTAAAAAAAAAAAAAGGACTCTTACCTGGATTGTCACTCAACAACAGTAAGAGTCGCTCTAAGCAGTTCCATCGACACAAGTAAAATAGGAAGGGGAACAGCAGCAGTAGTAATGTTTGCGTTGAATTGACAGCAGTGGCAATAGCGCTAGAAAAACAGCAGCAAGCTGCTTGGAGAGTGACTGAGAAAGTGAAATGAATTGCAGGCAATGCCTCCACTGTAGGGAACACAGAGGGAGGCCATTGCTAACATTTTAATGTATGAAGATCTCCCCCCTCCTCCTTCCCCTCTGGGTATTGCAACAGCAGTCAGAAGAATGAAATCCTCTGTCCTATGTCAGCTGCTAGTACAACTGTCATATTAATCCAATGGTTTCAATGATCTAGTAATGGTAAGGGATTAAGAGACTCTGAAGAAAAACAACTTTTTGAGGGGGGTTGCAGGGAAAGGGCATGCTGGGAACGTGGGTGATAGAGGGAAATAAGGACTAAACCAGAGGTAAGAGAAAACATCTGGAGGAGTGGGAGAAGGCAACAGGAACTATCCCCTTCTTGCATTACCAAGGAGCCTGGAAGGAAAAGCATCACCTTTGGTGTGGGGCAAAGGGACAGCAGTGATGCAGATGTGCCATTGGTTGCAGAAAAGGCTTAGAGGGGACAGTACATATGTGGGATGCGGAAAATAATTGTGCGACATCTGAGCTGAGAGAAATACCTACTCATTGCCATGCAGTAAGTGTGTGTGTGGGTTGCGAGGGGGGACATGCAACCAGCAGCAGGGAACATGAAGATTCAGAATCAAAGGCAGATGAAAATCAAGGCTAGGCACTAAAGCTGTATGAAATCCTTCAGGAGTTGGTTTGCATGAGTTTGGTGAACCTTACCGCTGGGTTTGTTGGGCTGTGAACTTCAGGGCATTTGAACCTGAAACTCAAAGCCAAACTGCACAAACCTAACTGATTTTTATTAGAAATGATAAAACCCACTGCGATCCTGATAGGCACCCAACCCCTGAACAGGCTCCCGGAACCATATCTCCTGAACTCAACCCAGTGGCCTGATATTCTTACTTCCAGGCGCCTTTGAGGAGGACAGCTAGAACTCGCCTTCTCTAGGCTTTTCTGAGAACAGCTAGCTAGCCTGTTCTTCCCAAGTGCATATACTTCTCTACTGTTCTTTAAACTCATGCACATGAAAGAGTTGAAGGTAATTTACTTATACAGTAGTGGAGGTTCCTTTCACAAAATTATTATTTCGGGCTTCCAGATTTGAGCATTTTGGCCGCGTATGCTTTGACATAATATTAATGAACAAACATAGTTGTGTTGTGATGGGGACATAAATAAGCAGATAAATAGATGACTCTGTCTTCAAAAATCTGGCTAACTTAAACAAAACTGAAAGTGTATTTTGATATACTTTAAATCAGCTACCATGTATTGTGATTTGTGACACCTTCACATCAAAGAGAAGGTAGAAATAAACTGGTTGCTACACACACCAAACATTTCCCTCTGGAGACATGCCACTAGGAAATCACTTCAACAGGTAGATCAAAAAAAGGGCAAACTGATATGACACTGAGCTAACTCTCCTCATAAGAATTTAAGAATTCCCATAGCAGATCAGACCAATAGTCCACTTGACTCCAGGAATGGCCACTATTGGATGCTTCTAAGGAAAGTGTAATCTCCCTCCCAGTCCCACGCCTCCATTTGGACTTATACAATGACATGTCTGGCAGTATTTGCCTGAAACAGCAAATGTTGATCCTCCTGGGAAATGTTAAGGGGGTGGGGGATTGCTGATTTACTGAGGCAGGTGACTCATTATTCCAACCTATATAAAATGGAGTTGGGAGAGGCTGTCTTGAGGATTAGAGGATCTAGGATGTGGGCTGAGCAGTCTGGAGAGGAAAGCCCTAGGTTCTGTCAAGTCTGAAAAGAAGTTTTGACCCCACTTTTTTGCTGTATTATTGTTAATTTCTGTGTTAAGAAAGCCAAACTCTATGTGGGGGTGAGTTAGGACTCTACATAATATATTAATGGTTTCTGAGAGCAGGTTGGGAATGCAACCCAAAATGGAATTTTCTGCCTAATCGCAAGCAGTTAATGGCTTGTTTATATGTTAAGGCATGAGGGTTGATATTCCTTATCCTAGCTGCTGCAACTACAAATATTCTCATTTTTCATATAAATGTCCCTTTTTATTAGTCTCCTTTCTAAATGAAATATTTTTTTCAGTCTCTCCTCAAATTAAATGTTGATTGTCCTTCTCTAGGCCTTTTCTATTTCTGCTATTTCTGCTAGATCCTCTTTATATCAGCCTTAAGTTCTTTCCTATGGAGTGGGTCTGAGTCCACAGGATCCTGTATGCTGTGCAAACACAACTCTTACAGCCGTCTCAAAACCCTTATGCACTATAAAGCTGTGTTTCACGTTGCTTCTTGCAGTGGGTAATTTTGGAGGAGCAGGAACCCAGGCAAGGCTCCATAACTAAACAGATCCAGTAAATGGAGCTGAAGTAAGAATGAAGGCTACTGGAGCTTCCATCAAGACCTAAGAAACTTCTGCAGCACACACCTCATGGACTCCCCATCAGAATGAGTTTCCTAAGGGTCTAAGTACTTTTGAAAATAGGACTCAGGCTCCTAAGTCACTTAGATGTTTTTGAAAAGATTACCCACATTCTGTAACTAGACCATCCATCCTTGCACTGAATGAGACAGGGATCCTGTGGGAAAATTGTATGTGATTATATCTAAGATAATAGACAACCTTAATTCTAGCATTTGTAAATTCTGAGTGGTTGACTTTACAATCTTAATGTTTCTTTAATGTAACCTTTTGTGTATAATATTGTTTCTACAGCTTCAGAAAATGAAAGAGTGCGAAGCCTCCAAATTGAAAATTGTACATTTGTTGGCTGATCTGTTTCTCCCACTGTCCTGCCAAGATGGTTCTGTAATCAGTCAGGATGGGAACAGCATTTTAAATACAACATAATCACTATTAGATCAATATCTAGGGGCCTGTCTACAATATAAAATTAAGCCAACCTAACTTATGGGGGCATGCTGCTGCTGCAGTAATTACATTGTTTGTGCATGTCTACACTTTGCTCATTATGTCGGCACTGTGCATTCTCACTAGGAGCAGTTGCACTGGTTGAACCATCAGTGGGGGGCATTGTGGGACAGCTTCTGAAAGCCAGCAACAGTCAATGTAAGCAATGTAGTGTCTACATTCAGGGTATGTCTACACTATGGGATTATTCCGATTTTACATAAACTGGTTTTGTAAAACAGATTGTATAAAGTCAAGTGCACGCAGCCACACTAACCACATTAATTCGGCGGTCTGCATCCATGAACCGAGGCTAGCGTCAATTTCTGGAGCGTTGCAATATGGGTAGCTATTCCATAGCTATCCCATAGTTCCCACAGTCTCCTCCACCCCTTGGAATTCTGGGTTGAGATCCCAGTGCCTGATGGGGCAAAAAACATTGTCGCGGGTGGTTCTGGGTACAGCCTCACCCCTCCCTCCGTGAAAGCAGCAGACAACCATTTCGTGCCTTTTTTCCTGGTGAACTGTGCAAACGCCATAGCACAGCAAGCACGAACCATGCTCAGATCAAGACCGCAATCGTGGACGTTGTAAACACCTCATGCATTCTCGTGCAGTCTATGCTGAACCAGGACCTGCAAAGCCAGGTGAGGAGGAGGCGGCTATGGCAGAGCGGCAACGAGAGTGATGAGGACATGGACACAGAATTCTCTCAAACCGCGGGCCTTGCGGCTTTGAGATCTGCTGGTAAATGGGGCAGGTTCTAGCCATTGAACACCAATTTGGGCCTGGGAAACAAGCACAGACTAGTTTTTGCAGGTTTGGGACAATTCGCAGTGGCTGCGAAACTTTCACATGCGTAAGGGCATTGCATGGAACTGTGACTTGCTTTCCCGTGCCCTGAAACACCATAATACCAAGAAGCAGTCCGTCACGTCACTAAGAGCTAAGCTGCCTCTGGAATCTTGAGCACCAGTTGAAGCAGCTCACACGCAAGGACCCGATCAGTTACAGATACAATGTAATTTGGAGTGGGAAATCTATGTAGGGGCTGCTTGTGATGCAAGTAGCCAGCAATCATTAAGCTGCTGCTACAAAAGTGTCTTGTGACTCTGGAAACAGTGCAGGTCATAGGTGGAGCTTGCTTCAATGGGATTCTCTAACTGTGGGGGCGGCGACAGGTGGAAACCCGTATAGTCCATATCGGCACCAGGGCACGCAGGACGTAACCGCAAGGGGTACTTTTCAATGTGTGCTGCAAGCACTGAGTGATTACAAGGGACGTTTTCACCAACACACGACGGGATGCCAGGAAGGGTTCATGATGCTCGCCGTCTTCAGGAACACTAGTCTGTTTTAAACGGCTGCAGCAAGGGAATTACTTTCCCAGACCAGAAATAACAGTTGGGATGTTGATAATGCCTGTAGCTTATCCTGGGTGACCACTCCAGCTAGCCCTGATGCCATGGCTCATGAAGCCATACCTGGCAGCCTGGAAGTAGTCAGGAGCTGTTCAAACTAGCAGGACTGAGCAAGTGGCAAGATGGTGGTAGAATGTGCATTTGGCCGTTTAAAGGGCGCTGGCGATCATTACCTTACTCGCTCAGAGCTCAGCCAAACCAATGTCCCCATTGTATTGCTGCTTGCTGTGTGCTCCACAATCTCTGTGAGAGTAAGGGGAGACCTTTATGGCGGGGTGGGAGCTGAGGCAAATCACCTGGCCGCTGATTATGCACAGCCAGAACACCAGGGCGATAGAAGAGCACACACGAAGCGGGTGCATCAGAGAAGCTTTGAAAATGAGTTCATCACGGGCCAGGGTACGGTGTGATTGTTGTGATTGTGTTTTCCCTTTGATAGCACCCCCACCCCCTTGTTGACTCATTCCTGTAAGCAACCCACCCTCCGCCTTCGATTACAGCTTGCTTAAGGAAATAAAGTCACCATGTTTAAAAATCATGTATTCTTTATTTGAAAAAGTCATTTATAAAAAGAGGGAGAGAACTGACAAGGATCCTGGAGTGTGGTTTGGAGGAGGATAAGGGGGGAGAGGAAAGGCCACTAAAAATATTTCAAAATAATGACAGCCTTTTGGTTGGCTGTCCAGGGGGTGGAGTGGGCGGTGCACGAAGCCTTCCCCACGCGTTCTTACACACCTGGGTGAGGAAGATATGAACATGGGTGGAGTGGTGAGGTGGTTTAGCACAGGGGCTGCAGCGGCACTCCTGTGACCTGCTGCTGTTTTCCTTGAGATTCAGTACTATCCTGATTGTGGATGGATCGTCAGTATTGATTCACGACAGCAGCACCGAGCCATCTGCACCCGCCAACCACGCACCTTTATCTTCTGCCATACACCTCCATGATCTTCCATGCCGGCGACCTTCTCATCTCGACGGGGCTTCGTTCCCTCCTCACGTTCGATCCTCCTTCGATCCTCAGCGTGGTGCCCTCGAGTTCACTCTACAGTTTCGACTGGCATCTTTTGCCTGTTAATTTTGCTACCACAGTCCATCACTCATTCAGATGAGCTCTTTCATGCTGGTTACTTTCCGAGGATTTCCCCAGAGAACATTTTGTCCTCACCATCTTTTTTTTCCTCCGCCTTATTCTGAGATTAGTCTTCGGGATGGGTTAGGAGGCAGTGAAAAATTGCAGCATGCATGAGGGAGGGAACAAGAAGTGGGAGATGCAAGGTACTTATAAATAAGTGATAGATTTCTTACAGAAAGCAATGGTTATACCCTCTTTCAACATTAAGTGCTGAATTTTTTTGTTTGGACATACACATATATCACCTAACATAGCACATTGTGATTTCGACCTTACAAGGTCAATTTTGCATCTTAATTGAGTGCCTGCGGCTCTGGTGCTACAGATCTACAGAGCAGGTGCCCGGGCAGCAGAATTCAGCTTTGCATGCAGCCATGGTAAGCCATTGTCTTTCGCTTCTGCAGCCTTTCATATACACAGTGCCCTCCTTTCCCAAATATACCAAAGCAAATCCCGTTCAGTGCTTTGCGCTTTCCAATGTTAACATGCAGCAGCAGAAACCACCCCCCACTCCAATTTCTCTGGGATGATCGCTATCCCTCCCCCACCGCATGGCTGGTATCATGGAAGATCGCTGCTAATCACCCCGCGTTCCCCTCCCACCCCACTGCGTGGCTGGTAGCAGGTAAGATCCCTGCTGAGCCAAACACGAAAAAGCTCAGCACTATTCCGCCCCTCCTCCCCCCGCTTGGCTACCTGCAAGGAAGGATTTCTTTTAAGCAACAAGGGCAAACAGCCCAGTAAGTGGAAAGGCCATCCTCTGTCCCTTAATCAAATTCCTGAAATTTCAAACCCGCGTGACCGATGAACGATCACTAGCTATGAGATAGACACCACCTGACGAGAGAATAGACGAGACGGTTGTTGATTGACATGCAGCCACACATATCAAGGGGACCTACATACGCAGCTATGCTTTGTCATGCATGATACCATGGGCCAATTACTTGCCTACCATGCATGGCGTGGTCCAAGTGTCCTACGATGAGTGGCCGGAACATAAGGCCTGCCTTGCCCAGATAACTTTCTGCAAGACTTTTGGAGTACCTCCAGGACACCTTCATGGGAGATGTCCTGGAGAATTCTCACACCCAGTCAGACATGTTTAACAAACGTTTTTCCAATAACTGTACTGGCCGAAGGAGTGCATCCAAGTCGCCCAGGGCAATATCACACATTAAAAACCACTTGCTTTAAACCATGTTTTATTATTTACAAAAGCCAGGAGGTCGCTTCCATGGCTTCATTGTCTGGGCTAGTGGTCTTGGGAGGGCTCGGGAGAGGTGGTAATCCCGTCCGGTTGAGAAAAAGCTCCTGGCGTTGGGGAGAATGGAGTGCTGTGTGCTCTCTGCAAAACTCGTCCTCCTCTTCCTCCTCCTCAAATCTTCCCTGTCCACAGAATCCTCAGCCATGGCTGAAACTATCACCCCCCACCTCGGAATCACAGACAGAGGTGGGGTAGTGGTGTGGACCCCCTAGAATGCAGGCAGGCTCCAAGCGTAGAAGCGGCATTGTTTTTGCGAGCCTGCCTCCGGACCTTCCGTTCTCTTTGGTGATTTGTCTGTGTAGGTCTATGTCTTGCAAGCTCTCTCTTAACTTCAATCTTGCACTTGAGCCACTGTAGGTCCCATTGTGTGGCCTTTCTCCATCGTAGCCTTTGGAAATGTTTTTTCAAATTTTATTATGCATTTCGTCTTTTAGGAACGGTGTTCTCGTTCTAGCACAGAAACCTCTCCCCATTATGGCAGATAAATCCATGAACTCTCCCATGCGGTCCATGTGGGAACGCTCTATTTTTACGATTCTTCAGAGAGACTGCGCATGTTACCTGTGCTGATCGAAGCTCTGTGCTGGTGCACCTGTGCTGGTGAGCTCTCCTCTAGCTGGCCCAAAACAGGAAATGAATTCCAAAGTTTGCGGGGCTTATTCTTGAGTCCTACCATGGCCAGTTGCATCGAGTTCAGATTGCTGTCCAGAGCGGTCACAGTGGTGCACTGTGGGATACCGCCCGGAGGCCAATACCATCAATTTGTGGCCACACTAACCCTAATCCAATATGGTAATACTGATTTCAGCACTACTCCTCTCGTTGGGGAGGAGTACAGAAACTGGTTTAAAGAGCCCTTTATATCGATATAAAGGGTCTCGTTGTGTGGATGGGTGCAGCATTAAATCGGTTTAACTCTGCTAAAATCGGTATAAACGCGTAGTGTAGACCAGGCCTCACACTGCATCAACCTAATTGCATTAATATTGACTCTATGCCTCCTACGGAGGTGGAGTTATTAAGTCGATGTAGTGGACAAGTTACGTGGGAGTGAAATTTTAGTGTAGACACTTACAGAGGTAGGTTAACGTAAGCTGCCTTGTGTCAGCCTAACTTTGTAGTGTAGACCAGGGCTAAGTGTGTGTTAGCACAAAGTCTGGTATCATTCCACAATATGCATGTGTGTCACTGACCTATAGCAGATAATTGACTTCAGTGACACAACCAGGTGAAAACTCCAGACCTCTCTACGGTGTTTCCACCATGGGAGGATGACTTCTGGACCAAAAAGTTGCTTACTGACTTTTCACTAACTTCAAGTCAGTTTTCTTCGACTTCAGCTGCTCTTTTCCTCTGCAGGGATTGAATAAAAGCTGGGATTTGTCCATGTATGTAATGATATGAATGGTGTTTAGTTATGCATATGAGCACGGATACTATAGTGATGAGTTGGCTATAAGTACCTAAATAGAATCGAATAGATAAGACTGTAATGACTAAATCTTAAAGAAAACAATTTAGTTAAAACAAACAAGCAAACTAATTCACCACTCTGGGACTGGCTCACAGACTTCAGGCTGATGAAGGTGACGGAGCAGGGTGTTATATCTGCATCTGACTTTCTTTCTACACAGTTTCTGCTTTGATCTCTGTCTCTCTGAACATAATTATGAAGTCTGAATCAGATCCATGCCCTTATTTCTGCTGTCCCAACTTGCCCTTCTCCCCAATGCCTGAGGAAGAGAGAGTGATTTTCAAACACTTGGCTTTTATTTTTAGCCCAATAAAAGGGACCACCTGCAACTTCAGGTTGCTTTTTTCTTTTTATTACTTACTTTTTATTATGTATCCAACATCCCCCAAGAGTATCCAATAAGTGAGTATAAAATATAATTAAGCTGCTGAAATGTTCTTATCTACTGTACCTAAAATCAGTATGCCAGCTCCTGAGATGATGTACATTGGCATAGCTCCATTTACAACAACTAAGAGTCTGGCCCACCGATTTTCCTCAAAAGGACAGCAGCACATTGAACCAGATCTTCAGCTGATGTAATTTACTGTAGCTCCATTGACCTCAGTAGAACTATGTTGATTTCCATCAGTTGAGGATCTGGCCCACTGTATGTATTTTTTATTTATTTCAAATTTTAAAACATGACTACTGTGGAGCAAATCAAAGGCTATCAGATCAGTAGGATGCTTTGCATTGGACTTCAGTGGGCATTGGATCAGGCCCTCTGAGCCCCACCTCCAGCTCTGGATGCCCCTTCCCAAATTTTAAAATAGTGCAAGAATTGCTATAATCACTGTATCAAAGTATAATCACTATTTTCCAACTGCCTGGAAAATAACAAAACCAAATAATCACCAATCACACAGAAAACTGTCCTTAGATGCATGGGCTGGCAAAGATTTGACTTGCTTTCTTTGTTTAGATTTTTCAGTTTTAGAAGGATTAAGATTAATTCGTGAGAAATGGTTCATTTACTTTTCATGCTGATACCTGTCTAATTATGGAACCTATACCTACAGCTCTCAGGCAGTGGGTCTGATACTTCTCTCACTTACCCTAGTGTAATCAGGACTAACTCTCTTGCAGTAAGTGGAGCATAAAACCAGTGTAATGACAGCAGAATCAGGCCTAGTACCTCTGACTTCATAGCTTTGGTTTCCTTAAAAGAATTGTCAAGTTCGCCCCAGACACATCTGTTGACAAAGAGCTTAGTATTTCATCCTTTTATTAGCCAGAACATTTCACTCAAGTCGATTTCATGTTACCATCCCAAACAGTACACGTCAACTGCTTGTGCCTAGCAAATGTTGTAAATTCTTCTGGGAGAGTTAAGGTTGTAAAACAAGAACATTAAGTGCATGCTTAAAAAGCACAAAGGCAACTGTTTACAGTTAGGTTTCCTTTATTTGTTAATAGGAAGGGACAAGGCAAAGGTCAAGTACCCACCAATTGCTAGCCGTTCTGACCATTGAATCGCAACAAACAAAATTTACTCAGGGCTTGGCTACACTGGCACTTTACAGCGCTGCAACTTTCGCACTCAGGGGTGTGAAAAAACACCCCCCTGAGCGCTGCAAGATACCACGCTGTAAAGCCTCAGCGTAATCAGTGCTGCAGCGCTGGGAGCGTGGCTCCCAGCGCTGCATGCTACACTCGTAGAGGATGTGGTTTACATGCAGCACTGGGAGAGCTGTCTCCCAGTGCTGGCGCTCCAACCACGCTCACACTTCAAAGCGCTGCTATGGCAGCGCTCCCGCAGCGCTGCCGCAGCAGCGCTTTGAAATTTCAAGTGTAGCCTTACCCTTAATGCCCATTCCTATTTATTAGAGGGGAGAAAACAGGCAAATCAACCAGTTACTTGTTACACAATATTAGAACAGGTCAGATGCTGGAAGCCTGGGGCCTAATTCTGATCTCACTCACATTACTACTCTGGTGTAGACTTCTGTGGTATTACTGCTGATTTACACTGGTATGAATCAGAGGAAAATCAGGCCTGTGATATTTATGCCTGGATTGGTTTGTGTTGCCTAAAATATGTTTACACAGCAAAAAAAAAAATCCTGTGGCAGTGAGTCTTAAACCCCCCCGGTCAGCTGGTTTGGGTTTGCAGGGCTCGCACTGCAGGGCTAAACATAGGAGTGTGGACATTCAGGCTTGGGCTGGAGCCTGGTCTCTGAAAGCCAATGAAGGGGGATGGGGTCTTGGATTCTGGGCTCCAGTCCGAGCCCAAACGTCTACACTGCTCTTTTAGCCCCACAGCATGAGCTGTGCACCCAAGTCAGTTGACCTGGACTCTGAGGGCTTGGCTACAGTTGCAAGTTGCAGCGCTGGCGAGGGGGTTACAGCGCTGCAACTTAGCAGGTGTCTACACTTAAAAGCTCAGCCAGCGCTGCAACCTTGCAGCGCTGCTGTACCCTGAGGTCTGCTTCCGTGCTATATCTGACGAGACCACGCTGGTTGGTAATGCAGCGCGGACATCAGGTGGACACTCTCCCACGTTTTCTTGGCCTCCAGGTGTATAGGACTTTATCCCAGCATTCTCTTTTCAGCCCTGCGTCATCGCTTCGACTCACTGCCCTGGGCTCAGAGCCTGAGCGGGGGAGGTTGAGAGAACACGAGAGGAGGCTCGGACGGTGTTGTGAGCCTCCCAGACTCATGCAGGCAAGGAGCTATTTTCAGCCAGGAGAACTACCAGTCCAGCTGCTGGACTCTGTATGAGGAACCAGCAGAGTGATTGCCTGTTCCTGGTAAAAGCTTTTATTAATAGATCAAATGTTTTGGAGCCAGGGCTATGTGCTGCCTGCAGCAGTCCTAGATGGTAAATAGCCACCTTGATTCCTTGTAGCTGCTGCTTTGCTTTCACAAGTTCAACAGAAACCCATTGCTTCCAAAGGGGGGGCGATGAAAGGAAGCCGCCCACCCCTCCCAGGTGAGCGCGTGTCAAGATGGCCTTATGAGAGAAGCTGTGTGGCGATGTGGGGAGGTTGTTCATGTTACTTCCTATGTACTCCTGTTGTGCTTTCCCACAATCACGAAACCCATGCCTTCCAAACAGTGAAGCAATCCCACAACCTTCCAGGATCGTGTGCAAGATGCTCTGGAAGCAGCTGCTGTGGCAGTGTGCGTGTAGGTTCAGTGTTCTTCTGATAGCGCTCTTTGCTTTCTTACACAAGTCTACAGTAAACCCCGATGGCTTTCCACAGTGAAGCAACCCTCCACCCCACTCCCTTCCCATGAGCACGGTGTCAGCCCCCCTTCCACTTGAGCTGACGTGTGGGAAACCTGCTCATCTCTATCTGCAGCTGCGCCTCTCTGTGCTATGGTCAGAATGTGAAATTGATGGGGGGGGGGGTGCACATAAACTGCTTAAACAACAAGCAGCCTGTATTAACTATTATCTCTCTGTGTTTTTTTTAAGTGCCTGTGATACTGCTCCATCCGTGCAGAACTTTGTGCAAGACCAAGCTTAGAAAAAACAAGAGACTAAGAAGAGATGGGATTAAGCATAGCATCTGTATCTTCACAGAAATAAAAGGTGCAAGACTGAGAGGATAAAGGATACCGATAAAGAAAGCTGCCAAGATAAAGGCAAGGACGCAAGGAGAAAGAATTTACTCAAGAGACTAAGCCAGTATCAGCCAGAGTGACTAAAAAAAATGATAAAAAAGCCTCTCATCTTATTCTATTATTACTTCCATACATATATAATAATAAATTATTACATTGCATCATATATCTGCGTTGACGTTGTATTAATACTGCCGTTTCAATACTGGGTCCCGCCATCTCCTGGTGTGCACATGTGGTTGTTCCAGCTGCTCCCTGCAGGTTATCCTGCGAAACTGCGGGCAGCGGACATGGGGCTGACGCAGGGCAGGGTGACTGGAGGTAGTTCGTGCAGAGCGCAGGGATGGGCTGGTTGGAGCAAGGGTTGGGGCGGGCTGGCTTCAGCAGTGGGTAGTCAGCCGGTACTGAACAGGGGCAGGGGTGGGCTGCAGTAGTTGCAGAGCTTGTGCGGGCAAGCAGTGTTGGGTGGCGGCTGGTTGGCAGGCTGCAGGGGTGTGGCCAGGGGTTGCTGGAGACGGACACTGTGTTGCAGAGGTGTGCTGTGGCACGGTGGTCAGAGCTGGCTCAGGCAGGGGGGCTACTGGTTGGCAGTCATGGGTGCAGCAGAGGCAGCTGGATCCGCCCTTTAAGTAGCCCCAGAATCCCCTCTACTCGTGGACCTTTTAAATAGCCGGAGCCGCTGGGAACTGCAAGAGGGGGGCTCCGGCGCTATTTGAAGACCCGGGGGCAGAGGCGCCTGGAGCCCAGACTTTAAAATACCCCCTCCACTGCCCGGCTCAGGAGCTATTTAAGGGCCCAGAGCTCAGCCGTCGCGGCTTTGCTGCGCTCTGCGGACTCCAGACGGGAGAGCGGGGCTGGCCACGCTCTGGCGAGCTCCAGCGAGGAGTCGGGCTTGCTGCCTCGGCCGGAGCGCGCAAGCTCCACAGACCTCGCTCCTCTCTGCAGCCGCCGGTCGGAGGCGGCAAGGCTCCACGACTCGCTCTCCTGCCGGTAGCGCGACCAGAAGCCCCGCACCCCACTCTCATGGTTGGACCCCTGCGGAGCGCCGCAAGCCCCACCTGCCCGCTGGAAGCCTCTACTGGGAGAGCGGGCCATGCGCCTCCCACGGCGTTCACTCAAAGGAGCGGACCATGGAGCAGACCGGCAGCTGGGACGGGTAGTAAAAAAAAAAAAATTAAAGTGCTAAGGTGCGGGCCCTCTTAGGCTGGGTCCGATTCCCTGCAGCACGTGGTCGTCGGTAACAGGAAGCGGAATGACCCGCACCCTTCCGTCCCCTTTCCACAACCCACAGCGACAAAATGGGATGAGGTGCTCTGTGGGATAGCTGCCCACAATGCACCACTCACAACAGTGCTGCAACTGGTGCAAGTGTGGACACACTGCAGCGCTGGCCGTACACAGCTGTATGACCACAGCTGTAACTGCCAGCGCTGCAAAACTGTAAGTGTAGACAAAGCCTGAGACTTGAAGCTGCATTTTTTTTCTTTGTTGTGTAAATACACCTTAAATCACCAGCAACAGTTGCATTGACTAATAGATGGCATTCTTAAATATATAAGACTTGATTCTCCACTCCTTTGGCCTCTTTAACACACACACAGCTCCATTAAATAGTTAAGCACAGAGTAAAAGGCAAAACATGTCAATTACTTTTTTTTTTTAATCTGGAGTGGAGAACTTTGAAGTTTTGTAGTGTAAAAGATACAGTCTATAGCGGAATCAAATACTCACCACAGGAACTGCTGCCCCTCCAAAGAAGAGAGTGTGTTACAATGAAGATTTCTTGAATACACAGCCTTGATGGACATGGTCAATACACGGTATTCAAGTAACAAGTTGAGCTCTTTCCTGCTGGAGCCATCCTTTAGAACCTTTATTACAGGAACTAGTACAGAAGAGTTTCACTGAAACAAGGTAATTCGGTCAACAGATGTGGTAACAAAATAATTATATTTTCCTTTTCACTTCGTAGCTTTTGCTTTTAGTTCACATTTTTGTATTAAAGCATTTTTGATCCTTCTACTAGAATTTTCTTGTAAATTGGGACCACTTCTGACAGAAATACCAGAAAGCATGTGAGATATAATACACTGTGCTTCTGGAATGCATTTCACCCAAGGATCTCAGAGCATTTTAGCAACCTTAATTAAAGGTGGCAGGCATACCTGTTCAATATTCCAATTTGACTGGGAGATTCCCAGTTTTGGGCACCTTGAGCTCTGATCCTGAGCAGCTGTTGAATCTCCTCAAATCGGAGCGCTAAGGAGCTGAAAGAGAAGTGCTCAGGCAGTGTCTTTCTAGTTGTGGCTCTATGGCTCAGGGCATGACAGGTCTATGCTTTAGATGGGGGGCAGAAAGTGGGAACAGGGGGAACTCAAAGGGGAACTTAGAGAGACAGAGACTGTGATGAGGGAAGGAGGATGTAGGGGAAATCAGAACTGGGGACAAGGGAAACTCATAGGAGGAAATGAGAGAGAATGAGATGAGACAGGGTGGGGGTAATGGGTAAATATAAAGGGGAACCAGAAGTAGAAAGAGGAATGGGAAGACACTTGAAGGAGGAGTTCAAGGAGCTGGAGGGATGGGGAAGAAATGTGAGTAGGGAAATTACAGGCTTGACTGGGAGAATGTATTAATTTTACAGGTTGGAGGAACGAGGAATCTCTGAATTGAAGGGTTTGATAGTGGAGGGAATTGATTTAAATATAAATTTATATACTACATATAAAATGAATATGTAAAGTGTGGTATTGCAGCATTTTCCTACAACCTGCAGCTTTTGTAACTGCTTGAAAAATTTCAAATGTTGAAACTACTGGATGAAAAACAGTGATACATTTTTTTGCAAAAATATTTGCAAAAAATCAATCCCATATTTTGACCAGCTCTATTCAGAACTCACAGCCTTACCAAAGGTGACAAAGCAGCAACAGCAGAGACTGCCTTCAAACGTATGTATGTATCATCACCTATGGATATAGATAAGATTTTGTTATGGTAAAATTAAGCAAAATTCACAGAAGAGTCCTGGTAACAATTTACCAAATCAGAGTGTGGTGGTTGGTGGGTGGGTGGGGTCGTTGAAGCTGAAGTCCAAGGGAAGGGGGCTGACAGCCTGAACCTTGCTGGCCACCCCACCATGGTGAAGGATTGACAGCATGAGCCCCACCACCTTGGACTGGGTTGACAGCCAGTGCCCCGCCTCCCAGCAGGGCTGACAGTGTGAGCCTGGCCTCCCTAGGGCACTGACAGCCTGAGCCGAAGAAATCAGAGATCTGTTAGGAAGTCATGGAACCTGTGACCTCCGTGACCAAATCATATCCTAACATATGGGTGACTATTATTTATGTAATTTCATTAGTCAGAGTTTGCTCTTTCCCTTGGTGGAGAGATTAGATAGGTAGATAGATAGTACAGACTTGATATCCTTGCCCTTCTCCACGGTGTTCAGGGATAATTAAGTTCAGCCCCTTCGGTGTCCAAGTCTTCCAATGTTGTTGCCGAAGCCCTCTAACAAATGGAGAGAGGTAAATACTAGATATCCTTGATGCTTTTAGTGTAAGACCATGCAATTATCCTTTGAAACCATCATTACAGATCATTCATTTAATTAGGGTCTGCAAAGGGCAAAAACAATTTAATTTTAATTTTAGTCTGCTTTCCAGTATCCCATTGAGCCTCACAACATCCTAGAGAGTCAGGTAAGTACAGTCATATTATCCACATTTTACAGATGGATAAACTGAGATTCTAAGAGGTGAAGTGAGTTGCCCAAGATCATCCAGGGAATCCACAAGAAAGTCCTGATTTACAGTCCCCTACTCTAACCACCTGGTCACATTCCATTCCTAATTCTGGAGAAGTAGAACCAACAGCACCACGGGAAAACACACGCGATGGCTAATGAAGAGAAATTACATCAGTAATAGCCACCTATAGAAGAAACTATACAGTTGTTACCCATTATTTTAATGGAGACAAATTAGGTATAATAATGTAAAGTTACTTAGTATCAGCTGCAAAAACAAAACAAAACAAAAGAAAAAAAAAGAGAGAGAGAGAAATAACATGCAATTGCTATCCATTACTCTAATAGCATGAAGACTAAAGGTGAGAGAAAAGCATGACTAAGAGCTAATGCTCTCCAGCAGAGAAGTGTTTTGGCCAGGAAGGTTGACTTACACTGTCTCTTGCTTTGTTCCACCAGTTGTGATAACTACTTACAGTCAACAGAAGGAATATGGACAAATGGCAAACCATGAAATAGCATTTTCAATAGCTTTTTGTTTGTTTGGCTTGGTTTGGTTGTTTATTTAAGCCTCTCTCATTCCTCTCTTTCATACACCACAAGCTCTAGTTTCTATTGGGTATGTAACACTTCCGCTTCATCCTATTAAATGCCCTCTTAAAGAGAGAGAGGACCCAGTTAAAAAAAAAAAAAAAAAGACTATCATTCCCCTCTGTGCAGTGAGTAACCATATCACTGCTCTGGAAATGTAAATGATGGTTCAAACAACCTATACAAAGTTTAATATTGTCCATTACATTTGAATCTATAGCATGTTAGTGCAATATCTATTGAACTCTATTTAAATGTCTATAGAACCCTATTGGTTTAATCTCTATGGTCTTTTCTATAAAGGGAGGCAAGTAGATTTCTTAGTAATGACTGTACAAAGGGAAGACCCAATCCATGCATTCCTTGTGTACCCCAAACTACCACAGGGAAAAGAATGGGTCCATAGACTCTGTTTCCAAACGTGAGAGTGCAGTTTTTAGTGGCGCTTTTTGGTAACACTGAAGAAACTAACACAAATCCATACACAATTATCTAGACTTCAGAGTTTCTTATACAGAATGAATTAGGGGGATTATTTTTTTTTCCGTGAAATATGTATTCTTAGGACACAGCTCTCTTTGCAAAATGCCTGGTGGAATTTGACTACATATTTTCCCATCTCCCTAATGGGGATCCAGGCAAGAAAGCAAAGTGAAATGTAAGAGTCAAATTCCATCAGGCAGTTCCGATGATATACTGCTATGAAATCAGTTTAACTTTATATTTGTTTTCCAGTTAAAATATATTTTATATTATATATATTAGATCCACACGTGCACACACACACTCTCTCTCTCTCTCTCTCTCTCTCTCTCTCTCTCTCTCAAGGAAAGTTGCCAGTTATCAAAGCATAACATTAGAACCAAGAGCAGTACCTAAATTCCAGATCTTCTTGTCCTCATTTACCAAACAAACATAACTAATTAATATCTAGACACAGAATGATATATACAACCAAATTATCAATTTATTTAGGTGATTAGAAAATAATACCCATTAGAAATTATTTTCAATTCACACTGATTACCAAGAAAGACTATTGTTATCATTTTATAGATTTTTGAAATGGTTCAAAATTAGATAATTTTGAAAATGATAGATTAGAAAACTCACAGGATACGATTAGTCTAAATACTGATGTCCTGATGTAAAATTATTTCTGCAAAATGAGATTAAGAGACCTTGCATTCTGGTTGGAAGACACTTAATTTCTGATTAGATGACTGGAAGAAACTGTTAGGTTCTGAATGGTTGTCTGGAAGAAACTGTCAGACCGTTGATATTTTCCAGGGGTTATGGCTTCTGTACACACAGTAATTCTATTTGGTTCTGTGATAAAACAGGTGGGTCCTGTGTTCTCCTTCAGGAATACAGGAGGTTTACTTGTGATTTTATAGCTGGCTTTAAAAATAAGTAAGTAAAAAGTAAATCTGCCATTAGACTACACCGGGTCTGATTTCAGAGTGCCAAAGGTGCACAGTACCTCTGAAAATCAGGCTCCCTGACTTCATTTCTCGTGAAGGAAAAATTAGAATACAGAGGCATAAAGCAACAGCTCTCAACATGTGAGTCAGGACCTTGAGAAGAAGTTACCAGTTTCTGTTCTACCACCCTGTCTCTGGTCTTCCACTGGTGTGATTTGTTCTGTCCTTTCCAAATGGCCCACAAGTGTCAGCACTGCTCCATAAACCATGGCACCAGTTCCTGGGGGGACTCTTTTGAAGTTCCTTTGGACCTCTCCATCCCCTTTCAAAGAATATGAAAACTGGCATGAAGCGTTCCAAGGTGCATATAAGTGGCTGAATGTAAATTTGTAGTATGAAAAAGGACAGAAACCACTGAGATAAAGGTGCCCTGGCTATATAGGATGCCAGCTGCTGAATAGAGAAGCAATTAGAAATGTGCCCAAACCAAAATCACTCCAGGTCCCCAAAATGCCCAAACTCTGAAGTGTTTGAAATCCAGATCCTAATGATGCAGCTCAGGTAGAATCTATTCTAGGAGATGAGAAGAGGAAACAGTCAAGGATCAATGTGGGATACCAAACCATTTCTGCTTGGGATAAGGGGCTTGGCTATTCAGTACAAATCAGCAAGTCATGCATTGACTGCATCTAGTTTATACAGCATCTGAGAGAGAGGGAGAGGGAGATTGGTGTGTTATATGTAGATGTGTTTCTACTAAGAAAACACCAAGTGAACTGCAGTATTAGAGTCTTGTAGCTCAAAGGATTGGTGTTACATTAAGGTCCAGATTGTACCTGCCTTTGTATGAGTGCACAGGATGGGGGAGGATGGTCCAGAGAGTGTCCTGTGGCAGAAAGCGAACTCAAAGGGAGCCAAGAAGGGTTGGGAAGGAAGGGTCATCCCCTCAGCCCCCCTCCACAGTAGACAGCTTAGCTAGCCAGTCATAGACCAGGGAGTGCACTACAGGGCCTCCCAAAGGAGGGGGGCAATTTGCTGCAGGCCCTGGGCCCCACAGGGGCACCCACGAGACTTTTTTTGGGGCCCTGGAGTGGGGTCCTTCACTCTCTTTAGGGGCCCCGGAAAACTCTCACAGGTCCCGGGTCCCCGGAGCTGCTTCCGCTCCAGATCTTCGGCAGCAATTCGGGGGCGTGTGGTCCTTCTGCCTCAGGACCCGCCGCCCCCACTGCTGAAGATCCCAAGCCCCCTGAATCCTCTGGGCAGCCCTGGTGCACCAATCCAGGAGATGGAGCAGCATATGCTGCATAGCTCCAAGACGATTTACAACCCAAAGACCCAATCCCTCCTGGAACTCTCATTGGAGTGATGCTAAATTCCTTACTGCTATCATTATGGGTCAGTGTGTACAATTGGGCCCTTGATGCATTATAAGTATTGGACAGTATCAGAGCTGGCTAGACCCTGCCATAATGTCCTGTTACTTTGAAACATTTTTAAAAAACCTCATTCATAATTGTTTGCTTCCTTCCGTGCTTCCAATAATCAGAGCTGCTGCAAAGTATGTGTTCTTTCCATAATTACCTTGACAGCAAGAGCATTCAGAAAAGAGCAGGGTCTGTTGGAGAGTTTTGCTCTCCACTGCTGGTACTTACATGCACAAATTGAGTGAGTGGTTTGGGTACTCCTTGGACAAGAGGTACATGCTGAAAAATGTGTTCACAGCTGGACAGATCTGCACTGTGAAAAAGCTGGTTTCAGAGAGCGATGAATTTGGTTCTAAAGGAATCACTTATGAAGGGGTTCACTGTAGCTTTGAGCTAGACCACAGGATGTTAACCTTATAATAGGTCTCATGAGAGGGTTTAGTACTAATATTTGATATAAAAAACCCTTTCCATTCTAAGTAAGGATTTGAGTTTCAGCCTGTACAATCAAATTCTTTGCTGGTGTAAGCCCTTTGAAATCAATGGATTTATATCAAGCATGGAGATGGCCCTCATTCTCTGGGCTAGTGTGATGGGGTCTATCAGGCCTTTTCTGCCCCCTGCTGGAGGTATTAGTGCCCTGATACTCCCTGCCCAAGAAAAATCCACTCAGATCAGGCAACCACAAGACAGTCCTCCTGAGACCTAGAAGGGCCTTAAGGAAGTACTGATCAATCAAGAACCAGTAGGCCAGTTAAAAAGGCTCCATGCTTTTGCTTAGAGCTGGAGTTGGGTGAGACTGGGACAGAAAGCTGGAGCTCCTCAAGGCTAACCCAGAACCTTGTCAGGCCCCTGCCCTTAGTGCTTTCATTTGAAGATATGCAGTACTGTTGTAGCCATGATGGTCCCAGTATATAAGAGAGACAAGGTGGGTGAGCTAATATGTGTTATTGGACCAACTTCTCTTGGTGAGAAAGACAAGCTTTTGAACTACACGGAGCTCTTCTGTAGGCCTTGAAGAAGAGCTGACCTGAAAAAGAGCTCTGTGTAGCTTGAGAGCTTGCCTCTCTCACCAACAGAAGTTGGTCCCATGGAGGACATTACTTCATTTGAAGGGTCCCCCCCTCTTTTTTTAAAAGTATAGACAGTCAAATCATGAGTTGCTATTTTGCCACTTGATGGTTTAGAGCACGGATCCGCAACCTTTGGCACGCGGCATGCCAGGGTAAGCACCCTGGTGGGCTGGGCCAGTTTGTTTATCTGCCACGTCAGCAGGTTTGGCCGATCACGGCTCCCACTGGCTACAGTTCGCCCACTCCAGGCCAATGGGGGTGTCGGGAAGTAGTGTCCAGCACATCCCTCTGCCTGTGCCACTTCCCGCAGCCCCCATTGGCCTGGGACAGTGAACCTAGGCCAGTGGGAGCCATGATTGGCCAAACCTTCAGACATGGCAGGTAAACAAACTGGCCCAGCCACGTGCCAAAGGTTGCCAATCCCTGGTTTAGAGATTGATGCCAAACTTACAACATAGACTACCCTGCCTCAAGCAGGTGACCAAACCTTGCAGACGAAGGTGGGCACTGCCTGCCATACCATGTGTGGCCCTGACAGAGGCACTGCGGAGCAGTCCTGCCTCCCACAGCTGGAAGCAGCTTGCTTGGTGTTTTCAGGAAGGCCCTCTGTTGTTCTTGAGTGTGCCTTTGTGGCAGATGCTTGGAACACCACAGAGGAAGGGAAGCAAAGAGGAGGAAATAATGATAGGTAAGAGCAACTGCACGGCTGACCTCTTCTCCCAAAACACACCATATAACCATTTCTGGTACAAAGTTTTCAGTGTTAAAACCTTTAGATCTAAAGTGAGGCTAACCCCACAAGGAAATCCTGCAGCAGTCTAAAAACAATCCTTCAAACTCTGAATAAATTCCCCAGTGACCAACAAATGCGTGCAAAAAAAGCAAGCAAGCCAGCAAGCTAGGGGTAGCTTTTTAAAGGAACCTAAGGCAGCTGAGGGCCATATTTTCAAAAACACCCACCAGCTCCAATAGAGAACAATGGCGAATCCCTTCCACTTCCATTATTGAGAACTAGGTGCTGAGTGCTTTTGAAAATCAATGCTAGGTACTCAAATATCACTGAAATTTAATGGAATTTGAGTGCCTTTAGGCTCCTTTGAAAATACTAGCCCTTGCTTAGACTCTTGCAAGCACCTTGTTGCACCCCTTCCTCCTAAATCCTATGAACTCCTCAGTCCCCCGGAACCTCTCCACATAAACCAGGTTAGAGCTGATCAACATTTTGTGGTTAATGTTCCATCTTGTCCAGGTCCCAGCTGGTATGCATGTAAAGTAAGATTACTAGAGCCTGAAAATTCAGAGTGAATTCACAGACTAACGAGGGACATGAAACTAGCACAATGACTGGTCTGAAGAAAGGAGGGGTATAGGTGCTAGTCTCACTACTAAAATACTTGGATTTTGATGGTTTATTCTACAAACTCTTGGGTTTTTTTTAACTATTTACAAACATATCTTCTGGGCCAGATACTCAGCTGGTATAAACTTGGATAGTTCCACTGAATTAAATGGAGCTATGCTGATTTATACCAGCTAAGGAGCTGGTCTTCTTTGCTTTATTTGTTTTAAATGGCGGAAGTGTCTGATTCTTCACTCATTTGCATCATGTTTTATTCTGGTGAAACTCATTGACTTCAGTAGAGTTACTTTCTGGTTTATACTAATGTGAGAACAAAATCAAATACTAAATCTTTTCTGGTAGGTTATGCATTGCGCGTCACAGACTCTCCCACTTTCTCTTTTTGTTTACCTATTGGAAACCTTACCTGAGGACTATGGGAGATCTGGTTAAGTCTCAGCTGTGGTGGTGAGCATAGAGAAGCAAGTACTATGAACACAGTTACTGTATGGGAGCATCTACTAACAGACTATGGTCACTTTGACTGTGTCACTTGGCCTCTGTTTGACAGACGCCATAGTCTCTTGGGTAAGTGTTTCATAGAATCATAGAAGATTAGGGTTGGAAGAAACCACAGGAGGTCATCTTGTCCAACCTCCTGCTCACAGCAGGACCAACTCCAACTGAATCATTCCAGCCAGGACTTTGTCAAGTCGAGCCTTAAAAACCTCTAAGAATGGATATTTGGCTCATTTACATATAGTGTATGTTTATTTGGCTCATTTACATATATTCTTCCAAAAGATCTGTTTGTATATTCTTATTGATATCCAGACTATTGGTGAGGAAATCCTCAGAGATCTTGCTATTTCCCCACCTCCTTCCTCGCACCTTCAGGTTTGCATGCCATTAATCATCCATCTGGCTAGGAGAACAGGAGTCTGTCAACATTGCCCCTGAGTAAAGCAGCCTAGAGGGGTCTCCTCAAGCTAAGCTAAGGGTGTGTTAGAAGGTAACTTAATGCCAGGCAGATTATGGCAAAGAATTCAGGCTTCATAATTGCCTACAGGGAGTTAATGTGGATGGGAAGCCCTGTGGAGCTAGAATTTCTCTCCCCCTGCTAGGTGGAACTTAGTCTTCTGAGAAAGCTTGTCATGGGAATAAAATTCTCAAGGCTTTCCACCCCCCGCAATCTCAGGACTCACCGAGCTGTTTCTTATTGTTACCGTTATTTTGTGTGTGCTGGTCACAGGCCCCTATTGGTTGTCTCCTTGAAATCACAGGCTTGCCAGCTGCCTCAGCTTCCCTCAGCTTGGGCCCTTGATGCTGCTCCTGGCGGTGGAGGTGTGTGTGCAGAGGCTGCTCATATTCTTTGGCACCTGCCCAATAGAGCACTGAGAAGGCGGCCTGAGAGCATCATGCTTTGATCTTAGCTCTATTTTGTCCTGTCATTGGAAGGAGGATGGAGGCAAGGAGAATCAACAACCCCGAATGCCCCTCCATCCCAGTCTGAGCTCTAGGGTGCTTCTGTATTGAGATTCCAGCCCGTCTCCCTGTAATGCCACCCACCCCATGCTGCTCTCTCCTTTATGCTGTGGGACAGAAAGAAATAAAAAAGGCATCTATTATAAAGGGGATTTATTTGCTGACAGAAAGGAAAGGAGATTTAACAGATGGGGTTTAGCCCCATGAATCCTTCATTGCCAGTCTTTGGCTAGGTACATCTCAGGTACCAGGTGAATCTCAGGTACATAACTTAAAATCACCTACACTCATCTTTTGGCAAAAAAAAAGAAATGGCTCCTGGATGGAGACTCTTTGATCTAAATTTTCAAACATAGATGATCAAATTGAACCTGCAAAATTACATGCTAATATGTGCAAACCGTTAAGTGAGCATGCAAATACACATTTGCATACATAATTAGATGTTTGTACATATCTTGTTGTATTTTGCAGGCACAATTTATGATTTTTTTTTTAATTTGGGTCTCTGTTTCTATCTGGACTAATATTGTACAGGTGAGTCAGAAGCCTCTGAAAAATGAGGGTTAGTTACAATGGAAATATTGATGCAACATTAGCTAACATGGCAAGGTCTATGTTATGATAATAACACTGGGAGGAATGAGATTTCAATAACTAGAGTCTTTCTAAGCTGGGATGTTGGCGAAAACTTTCTGAAGTGTAATTAATTTGTAAATGCCTGATTTGTGCAAGTTAGATCTGTCCAATTATCAGACGCAGACCTACTCGTGCATGCTTTGCTTTCATGACAATATTTACACAGAAAACTATTATCAGCCTACACATCTATCTTCCAATCAGATTGCTACTGCTGTGCCAAACAAATACAAATGGAAACCCACATTCCTAGCAGAGAGAAGGGCTTTTAACAACCAGCAAATTTGGGAGGGATTCTGTCTCTATTAGTGTGGTGTAGACTGGTTGCTAATATCATCAGCATTCAGTCTGAGATCCCAACTTGCAGATAAATATTCTTGAAGTAGACCACTAGAGTTTGACTGGGAGAGATTTGGGCTTTATCTAGCACTTTTAATAAAAAGTAATAACACGAAAAAACAAAACAAACAAAACCACAGATTTTTGTGCGCGTGGTTGAAAGTCGTAAGGCCTGATGTTGCTCCCATTGAAGTTCACGGCAAAATTCCCATTCACTTCAACTGAGCAAAAGTGAGCTCATAAGAAGCCCTTTACTTATTTACTATTCTAGTTCCCTCTCCCCTGTTCCCTCCAACTTACTTCCTCCCCTTCTCTCCAGGTATAGGACTGCAGAGGACTATTCCATTATTACCAGGGAGATCAGGTTTCTCTATCTGGGCAGATCTGAAGGAAAAACTGTTCTTCTGAAGATAAGAAAAACCTTCAATAAGAACTGTGGACACGTCTATGCTGGGAAAATAGGTCATGTTTAAAAATATGTTTGCAAACACATTTTAACTCACCTGTTTTGAAACTTTTGTAGATAGGGTTTAACACTGTTCTTCAGCATTTGTTCAGGCAAAATTCCCAGACTAGTGAAAGGGAGAAAATAACTTCAAATGTGAAGTCAAAGGCCTTATCATGACTAGGATTTAAGATACCATGATGTTAGATCATGTTAGCTAGCTTGATCTGACTACATCTTCTAAAATTCTATGAAAGACAACTTCCACGAGTGTACTATCTACACTAGTGTTTAAAAACATTTAGTTAAAGAGCATTAGTTAACACATTTTAAAATGTGACCTATTTTCCTAGCCTAGACATGGTTTAGGTGTGAATGTGTAGGCTCCCCGAGCTTTAACTTCAACCAACCAAAGAACAACTTGCCTGGTCTTTAATGGAGTTTTAGAAGATGTAGTCAGATCAAGCTAGCTGATATGTTCTAACATCATCATGTCGTCTTAACTTCCTATTTGAAGTTATTTTCTCCCTTTGATTAGTCTGGAGTTTTGCTTGAACAAACACTGAAGAACTTGTGTGCACAGATAGGGCTCTATGAATTTTTACAACTCTACAGCCATGTTATTTGTCACAAAATGAACTTTTTTTGCAAAATTTTACTACCCATATAAGATTTAATTTAAAAATAATTATATTTTTAGACCTTACTGTTGCTAAGAAAACTTTGCCTAACATGAATTGAATGTAAATTAAACAAATTGAGAGTTGCCTTCTTGAATTTCCAGACAGCCTGAAACAATAGCTCTTGGATACATGAAAGGCTCCATTCAGCTAAATAGCTTGTTCACTCTGAAACCTAATGATAGATTCAAAAAGTTAATAGTGCTAACTTTTTTTCATTGCTAATGATTTTAGCAGAATTGTCCCAAACTACCTCTCATGACTTTTTGAGTGCCAAAAGCCTCAGTTGTCCCCTACTCAGTTGCCAAAAGCTCCTGAAAACCACTGAAAACTTTACAGTAAGGTTGTATTTTCCTAGTCTAAAACTCTGTGGCACACTGAAAAATGAAAATATAAGGGTTAAGTAAATTAAATTAAATTTAATATCAGATTAAATAACACAGGGATTACAGTACTAATTGTATTCTTTATGTTCACATTTAATTTAATAAAAGCTCTCTTTATTACCTGACTTGAATCTGCCACAGGATTTCTAGTCTTCTGCACCGGCATGCCACAGAAACCAAGAAGTCTTGCAGCTTGCGCAGAGTATATGGGCCATATAAATGGGCATATACTCTATGTATCTATACACACACTGTACACACACTCACAAAGAGAGAGGGAGAGCATGTCTCTGCTTTATTTGGCTGCTCATCACTGTGAAAATTCATATAAAGTACCAAGAAAAGCAAGAATACAAGAACCCCAAACCATAGGTCTCAGGTTCATCATTATTCAGTGAGGTGGATCTGATAGCTGGATAGAGCCATGTTTTTCTTTTCTTTTCTGCATGAGGAATACACTTTGGCTCAGAGCATGGGGACAGCATGAAAGGCAACAGAGAAAGTCAAATACAGAAGCTGTGAAAGCCTCTAAATTCACATCAATTGGTTTATAGTTTTTGTACTCATATACTGAGCTGGGACAATGACATAGACAATATCCATGCAGTTGAGAATAAAGTTGGGCTGCATGGTCTATTTGGGTTGAAAACTGCTGTTTTATGTTGTTTTCATTTCTGAACCGTGTGTGTATGCCCGCGCATGTGTGTGTGAAGAATTCTTTTTTAAAAAAATTATTATTCAAGTGCACGCTGAAATGGAATCTTGCTATTCTTACATCATTTTTCATTGGATTGTTGCAACCCATAAAGAAATCCAATTAAATTTTCCTTGCAGGCAGAGAGATTCATTCAGAGGGCCTTTATAAAGCTGGCTTGTTGTATTGTATGTCATGTCTATGAATTGAGAAGCATAGAGGCCCTGTCCCATTCGTTGTCCTGTGTGACAAGATGTAGAGAGAGAGAAAGAGAGTCCGCCAGCAGTGTTTCAAAGAGCTGTATTATCAGATAACATAAAGGCTTTGCCATCATTTCTGCTGCTGTGGTTTAGAATACACACACCAGCGCATCTACTGAACAGTTTTGAACATTGTATGGTTCTTCTGGATCTTTGAGTTTTCACTGTCATTATTTTGGGGACATCTTCTAACATCTGAAGATAAATAAATAATATTCACAAAGGCATTTTTTAAGGTTAATATACTATACCCACAGACATGAAAGAAGAACATTATTTTACTACCTTATAAAGAAAAATACAAAATGTTGTGGAAATAGATTATAGTGCATTAATCTCTATATTGTCAGTGTCTATTTGCATTGTTTGTTTGTGTTCCCTGTTACTGACTTAAATAGCATAAGGGAATCTAGATTATTGTTAACATGTGGGACTTGTTACATATGGGACCTCCTCCCACTGATAGCAATAGCTAAACCTGCAGTATAATTGGGATCAGACCCACAATGTTCGCTTTTTCCATATCCATATCATATAAACACACACACAGCGAGTTTCATTAAAAATTGGAGATTTTTCCATCCACAGTAGTAAAATATTTGCTTTCTAAGTGTAGGGGCTATTCCAAACTCCTTAATAAATCCGTTTTAACTCACTTGGTGTTCTTTATGGTTATAAGTGCCAAGAAAGAAAGGCATGCAGCAAATAATATTCTATAGACTCACTGTAAGTTCCACCTCAGAGATTATTGGCTATGTTAAAGAATCACAGCATATGATCCAAATGCATAAGAGAGAGAACTGACATCTCAAAAGTAAGTGCTGTCTCTCACCTCCTACCCCTTCCCTCTCTTCCCTGTCCTGAAACTGGAAAATGGTCCACAGGAACAAAATAATGGCATCAGAGACTCTGGGGATGTTAAAGGCCTAGTTAGGCAATCTAGTAATGCATCTCTCAGCTAGTGCAGTATTGATTCTTATTTTAAATTTATTAATGTTTTGTCTAGTCTATTTTTAAATGTGCCAAGTGATCATTTCCCCTGGGAGATTATTGTACAGTCTAATATTGTGGTGATGGGCACGTTATAGCCCTGATCCAGCCGAAGACCGTAAGCACACGTGTGACTTTAAATACATGACTAGCACCATTCACATGCTTAAAATTACACATATGCTTAAGTACTTTATGGGATTAGGGCCCATAAGAACATGGATAGAGAGATCTCACTGCCTGGAATCTTCTCCTGATATTCAGTCTAACTTTTTCTTTTCTTCATTTCATCTAATTACTTCTAGTTATACATCCTTTTTAACGAAGCTAAATAATTAATTGAAATTTTCATTGACTTAATGGAAGCCATGCACACACATTAAAGGACATTTTTTGGTCTTTAATAAAAAAATAAGCTATTGTTTCACCAAGAAGACCCCAGAAATGTCAGCCTATGAACTTGCTTTCACACAGAAGCTGAAAATAGATTTGTTTGTAATGATGATTTGTTCTAAGAGACTCCTGTAAGGATGGAACGTAGGGATGGTACTGAATTTGCATTGTTTCTTTACTAAATCAGTAAAACAGAATACTTAAAAAGAAAGAAATTCAGAGAGTGACTGTAGACTGGTTTTCACACAATGGTTGAGACCATCCTAGCAAGAACTGTGTTTTAAACACAAGTTTTGTTGTCACAGTTCTAGCATAATTTATGAGGACGTGATCTGTTTTTTCTGGTTTGGTAAGTTGTAGACTGTCTGTATCATGGTTTTATAACATAAAAATCTCAGTCCATGCTGATCAGAGATACCAGGTGTGAATGGTTTGTTTGTAGAAAGGTTTCACTGTTGTGTGGATTCCTAAATGTTCACTTTTCTCCTTGGGAAGAGATTGTCAGAAAGGGGCTGTGCCAGGGATTGGTTTGAGGACTGTCTATAAATGAGTTGGATGTAATTTAGCAAATGATGAGAAACAGTACTAGTAGATTGAGAGCTTTTGGGATCAATGACAAGGCCAATAAATGGATAATATAGCTTAATGTAGATTAATGTAACATAGTATGTCAGCTGGCAACAAACAAAAAAAAAAGGATTTACCACATATTACAGGGAAAAGACTCAGGCAGTGAAATGAATAAAAAGTCATTTCAAGTTTGGGTAGAAAATATCCTTGGTTTTAGCCACTGTCCCATTGGAAAAAGGAAATGAGAGACACTAGGATTCAGTCCATGAACAGAAGGATGCAGTATACATCAAAATAAATTGCCACTGTAGATGATTATGATCAGATGTCATCCAGAGCACTGTGTTTTGTTTAGGTCACTTTTTCATATTCAGAGGAACATTTCCTTGGAAAGAATATAGCCAAGGACGAACATGACTGATTACAGGTTTTAATAATATTTGAGATGGAATGTTTCCTCAGTGGACAGAGTTAGTATTAAATAAAGTCTCATGCCTTTTTATGACCTTTACTAGGTATGGTGAGAGAGAATGAATAATAAAACACACATAAAAGAAGCAGCATAGGTTAGTGTACTGCTCACAGGACTGGAATCCTGCCATTCCTGAGTTCTTGGTCCATCTTCCATTGGCTCATTTTTTGACCTTGGACCAGTTTTCAAACTTGGGCTCAAACTAAGGTTATGTACCCAAATCCATATAAATAACATGGGCTGGATTTTAAGATATGTTGATCGTTTGGCCTATCAGACTCTTCTGTCCCAGCCAACAGCTTGGTTTCACATATGTCAGTAGTTTTTCAGCCTGGGGAGGGCACTTGTCCTCTTTTCTCTCACTGACTACGCTGAGGAGATCACTGGGCTGGCCTGATCCCACTGGCCTGATCCCAGCATCATTCCTCATTCCTTCTGCTGCATTGTATGTCTGTGAGGAAGCATCCAATTCAATCTTGAGTGGTGAGTGTGAAGCCTGGTGGCTGCAGCTGAGGTAGGTTTCCCTGCACTTCAGGATTTTGGTATAGGTCAAGAATTGGTCCTCCACCAGCTGCCTCCTTAGGCAGAGAGAAGGGAATTGCATTTGGGAGAACACATATGCAACAGAGAAAACTATTGTGCCTTCTAATATATGGAAGCAATTTACTTCAGACTAGTTTGTATAACCCAGTAAAATGGTACCAAGTCACTTCAATCGAGTATTGAACTCTCTAACTTATGCTGCAGGCAGGTTAATACAAGAAAAGAACTAATTTGGGGCAGATACATTGTTTTTTCTTCTCCAGAGTGCTACAATCATCACTGAGAAGGTATGAAGTTAGACTCAGTAGCCCATAGGAAAGTGCTCTGAAATCCACCTGGGAATCAATCCCAGACTCAAACCCTTATATCTTCCAGAGGCAGAAATTGCAGTGCTCTCAGTTTGAAGGAGATAGGAAAAGCCTGGTGTCATTCAACACTGACACTTACTGGCAGGACAGGAGAGCTTAGCTTTCCAGAGCTCAGCTTAGACCCTCCGGCACAAAGGTACATTTGCAGTGACACATAGCCTGTATTCCAGGAGATGTGTAGATAGGAGACACAAAAGAAGACTGTCATGAAGTGGCAGGTTTGACTCAAGCTCCCCTGTTGAGAGATCTGGATTTCAAGATCCAAGTAGGTTCCTCAGCTGGAAAAATATCTAGCCTGCATGACATGGTTCCCCAGAGAGCATGGCCAAATGGTGGCTGTGTAGGGGTAAGACCGGAGAAGGAAGAGACTGGCAAAAAATAAATCAAAGAGAGACTCTTATGAGAAAAAAAATTTCATTGGATCGAATATCTGATCTGTTTAATTGCTGGATGCTGGCCAGGATCTTGCTTAATTTCTGATGCCAATCAGTCCTACAGGGAGCTTTGATTAAGAGCACATCTATATCCATGTAAATATTCCATGCCATTGCTAAAAAGTGGGCTGAGGTTCAGCTGTAACCATAGCTTGACAAACATACATAAATGAAATGAACAGAGTAAACAGCTAGCTGAGTGTATGCCTTTTTGACTTCGCAGAAAGATTTAAAGATAACATGTAGCAGTTGGAACCCAGAAGGTTAAGCAATACTGAGGGCTCCAGAAGAAGAAAGAAAGGAAAAAGCAGGGCTGGGCGGATTTTCTCTGAAATGTATTTTACATACTCAAAAAGAAAAATGTGTGTAATTTGGACCCCAAATGCAGGCCGAAGTGACAACTTCTAATAGAGGAAACATGATTTAATGGTGGGTTTATAAACTAAACAAATTTACTGTAGTCTCTAAATGAGTCCCATGACAAGATCCAACTATTTTTTTAAAGCTGAATAACAAATACTGTATGTTAAGGGGGGAAATTGAGATGGTTTTTAAGCTGATGGTCCTTAGAAATATATATATGGTCTTTTTTTATAGCCGTTGGTATATAAAATAAGTCATTATTCTAAATAGAAAAATATTGATGATGTCATAGAAGCCATTGAAGGACACATCAAGCCAATCTGATGAACTGGGAAATCAATAGATATTTTCCAAACGAGATGACATGTCTTTTAATTGGTTGTGTGAACATGATATACTGCAGAGTGCAAATGTTTAAAGTTAATTTTCATTTGGCTTGGAGTTTTTATGTGTGTTTCCATTATTTCTTTATATATCAGGGTTTTTTGTTTTGTTTTTTGCTTGCATATAAACATCACATGAGTACAGATAATAACAACTTTATATTTTAGGCACTCAAATACTACACTATTGGGAGACATATAAGTACCTGCAAAGACAGATAGATACAGTGCTTTTCACCCCAACAGCTCTACAAATGCATTAAGTAGGCATCTCAACACCTGTCTGAGTCAGGCAGGTATCCCCATTTCATCCATTTTACAGATGGGTAAGGGACTGGTCTAATGTCGCTCCACAAGAGAGTGGCAGAAACCAGACTAGAACGCAGAGTCCTGACTCCTACATCCTTACTCTAAGCACTAGATCACACCAGTGCCATATACAGCTGAAGCACCACACCAATATATAATCCAGGTATTATAAATACAGCTCCCTCAAAATCCTTATTACAATAGAATGGATGAGTGGGGTGGAGAGAATGGGAGGGGGCCTTAACATACAGAATGCTTTAGTTGTCTCGTTTTAAGTTTAAATAGGTTTTAAAAGAAGAGATGCTGGTAAATGTTAGTTTATTCTGAACACAGTTGGCATTATTTCATAAGCTTGACCTTGCGTCAACTTTCCAACCCTCCTAATGGATTTTTTGGCAGGGAATGGCACAGAACTGACACTTGGTGTGGGACGGGGGAGGAGGCCCACACATGCATGAAATATTGGCATTTTCACCTGTAGTTATATTTATTTATTTTAAAATGTTTTGTGTGGTGTTTGTATTAGTAAAAGGTGCTGTCTTAACTAAAATCTTCTGTTTATCTACTGAACGGGCACGGTACAGCTTTTCCACTGCCCTAACCAATGTGCTCCAGTGTTGGCTTGGAGGGTTAGGAGGGGATTTTGGCTTCAGTGTATGATTCACCTTTGGCCTCTTCACTGAGACTGTTATGAAAGGTGGCAACTATCGTTAGTTATGGTTGTAGTTTTCTGAAGAAGGCCTCTACCTTAGTCCTGCCATGAGCACAGGGGACTGGACTAGATGACCTCTTAAGGTCCCTTCCAGTGCTATGATTCTATGATTCTACCTATGTTCGCTGGGAACTGTACTGTGACCACTAAACTCACTTTCTGTAGGCCACATAGAACAGTTTTACGTTTATTTGCCATAAACCTCTTGCAGTTTGCCCTTTAAAACTGTTCACTGAGGCCCAGATAGTGAACCCCTTACACAATGCTCCCAGTGGGACTACACATTTTAGGAAATGCTCACCAGTGCTAGTAAGTGATTCACAGCCTGGCTGTATGAGACACCATTTCATCCACTGCTTGGTTATAGTTCACTTTCTCCTTAGCTAGAAATACTGCAGAATCAGTAAGGAAAAGAAATGCAGGTCTCTTCTCTACCTCTGTCTCTCCATTTGGCACTATAGGTTGGGTCATAGTTGATTTTCATTGTAACAATTGCAGATGCTTTGACAACATTTGCATGTCAACTTTAAAATGTGCTTCTTAAACCAATGTGCATTCCAGAAGTATCACACTGGATTTTGTACAGTTGGCTTGCCTAGGGTCAAGTACTGTGTGTTACAATACATTGGGTGAAACCCTGGCTCCATTGACATCAATGGCAAAACTCCCATTGAGTTCAATAGAATCAGGATTTAGCTCATTGTATTCAAATTCCCAGAACCATCAAAATCCACTCCGGGGATTGAGCGGATGGATGAATGGAAGAAGGAAGACCTCTTTTCCGCCCTTCAGGAATTTCCAGCAACTTGACATTTCCTAACCTCAGTTTTTTGTTCCCCTAGTCTGTCTTGGCTTACCACTGCTTTGCAGTCTCTCAGTATTTTCTTTTATGAGTGCTGTGTGTCAGTTGAGCATGAGCTCCAGCTCTTCAACTCAGTTGTCTGCTTCCTGTAATCATGAACTTCAGTTTGCCAGTCTTATACCATGCACCTGGAACTGCTTCTAGCATTTAGTATAGGTCTGTGTAGGATGCCCTTTGTTATAGTATCTAAAATGCTGATATTTGCCAATTTCCTATGGGAAATATTGTTTGTAAACCATATTTTCACCTCATGAGGGTGTGAGACCAAAAGCAACCGGTCATCTCCCAACTAGTCAAAGTTAGAGATGGACACGGTGCAGCTTTCATAGATCCCAGCTTTCTTCCAATTCTGCACCTCTTTTTTCCCCAGAGTTAAGAGTGTCAAAACAAGCCAGTAGCCACAATAGGAGTCAAGTTATTAAAAGTGGCTGCTAAACTTTGCACCCATAAAACTGTGCATCAGCACATTTGCTTGCACAAAATGTGCATGAATGCCCTTGAATTGGGCAGTTTACTGTATAAATCGGGCCACTTCACAACTAACTAAGGAAATTCCATGTGCAAATGTCTATTAGAATGAACAGATGTGGTCTTTGCACTTGTACCATTCAGATGTGTGAGTTTTTAAGCTGTAGTTTGAAAAGCTGACTTCCCATTTCAAAAGTATGAAAAGAAAAGGGCCTGTAAGCAGCAATCCATTGGACACAGAGAGGACAGCTGCTTCTGCATCCACACATGCAATTGCTAACAGATAAATATAACGTTCATTACCTTCAGCAGTTGGGAAGGATCTTTGCAAACTGTAAATGTAAAGTGTTTTTTTTTAAACCATCTTAACTATAATCCCCTGAAAGAGTAATAGCTGAATTCCTTTCTTATCTCTTGTTTATTTTTAATGTAGCTTGGCTGCATTTCGTTAGGGATGTTGCTTTCTGCTTGTTGAACAGAGATTTAATATCATTTTTTGAATCTTTAACACCATTCCTCTGGAAGGAAACCTATTCTCTGTACTGTTTTGAAAAATGCACCAGACGCTCTAATCATCAAGTGGTTCTGAATATAGCTAGTAAAACTACTGAGTTGTTTCACTAGGGAACATATGTGGGGGGGGAGGGGGAAAGAGCATTTTCCTGTAATAAATAGTTAGTGATGAACAAGTATTTTTTGTTCATAAAATAATAGTGATGGGTGAACATCCAAATATATTGTTCAGTTTGGTTGAAAATGTCAAAGTTAGAAAGCATATCTAGGCTTATCTGAGCCTCTTTTTTCTGGTGATCTCATGAACTCAGTGATTTCCTTAATCTTAAGTAATGACAGGTTTCAGAGTAGAAGCCGTGTTAATCTATATCCGCAAAAAGAACAGGAGTACTTGTGGCACCTTAGAGACTAACATTATGCTCAAATAAATTTTTTAGTCTCTAAGGTGCCACAAGTACTCCTGTTCTTAATCTTAAAGTTAGGCCTAGATTAGGTCTCAGGCGATTTTAATTCAATATGTGGTTCTGCCACAAACTTAGTGTGTAGACTGAGCAGATCACTTAATCTTTGTACTACAGTTCCCTATCCTAAAAACAGGAATAATTTGTCCGTCTTGTGTATTTAGGTTGTGAACTTTTCAGGGCAAAGACTGTCTTTAACTATGTGCTTCCCCAGTGCTGTGTACAGCTCACTGGAAAATGGGTTTATTTTCCACAGAAAATTTTGATTTCTTCAGTGGAAATTCAAATATTAGACAAGTTTGGCCAAAAAACAAACTATTTTGATTTGGAGAGGGATGCAGTGCATCATGGAAGATATAGGCTGAGCCTGAACCATAGACGAGAATGGGGACATGAGGCAACTGAACTATAACTCCAATAAGGCTCTATGGCAGCATACCCAACTCAAAATATTTTCAGATCAAATATTTTGGTTTTGAGACATTACGTTTTTTTATGAAAAAAATTAATTTTTCTGAGGCAAGCGGACCCTTTTTGTGAAAACTTGCATTTAGTTGAAAACCTGATTTTTCCATTGAAAAGCAGTTTTGACATAATTTTTTGATCTGTCCTAGAGCTATGATCTGTGTTGAGACCTATAGACACTCCTGTAATATTATTGTTTATGATTAATAGTAATAATAATTAATAATGAGAAGGAAAGACTATAACAACATTTCTCTGAGATGTCATAGGACTTTGAACAGGCCTATAGAGGCCTGGGTTGCAGACACAGCCATAAGTTATATAGACATCTGAGGTGGTTTGGTCACGAGTGAGTCGTGTTTTGGAGGCATTTAAAAGTTCTTTGAATGAATCCTAAGATAATGTTACAAATTAATGAAATGACATTATTAGGCAACTTCTAATCAAGTCTGATTCCTTATAAAGGGAAGAGCCAGCCAACATGCTTGGGAAATGCTGCACTCCAGAGTGTGTCTTTTCCAAGCCTGATGTCTGACACCCTTCAAGAAACAGCAAATGGTCTGAATTCCCAATCTCCAAGCACAGAGAAAGAAATGTCAGTTAGATTTGAAGACTATCTGGCTTTAAAAGGACTATGCAATACAGCACTCAAAGGATGTGACAAAGCTGGCTTGACAAGAAGTTTCAGTTAATCAGAGAAAGTTTTTTTCCTAGTATTTTCATATTTCAACTACTAGTCAAAATCAGGAAGTACAGAAATGTGAACAAATTAAAAAAAAAACTTTAAAAAAGTCATGAGCTAGATTGCGAAACCCTTACGCATATTGGTGATCACTTATTCACATGCATACTCAAAATAAATTCAAAATATATTTCAAGTTTATTTTGGGGTAAAGTTTTTAGTTTGTTCTTAGTTTATCTGGAACATTGAATACTATAAAATAGCTCCATTTCCTTATGAGAGAAATGTGCTATTTGCTCAGAATATAATAATTTAAAGAATTGAGAATCTATTTAAGAACTGGGCTGAGACTGCTATCTCAATTACATTCTTATAACCAAGATCAGAATCAGATCTACATTATATCAAAGTTGATAAAATCTGCCTTCTTTGCCTGCCCTTGGGACATTGTCTTTTTCCTAGCGATCACATCACAACCGATCAAACTTTGTTGCAGTTAAATTATCTGAAAAGTTTTATTTTGTGAATTGTTCATGAACTACTCCTGATGTGGCGAGTGGGAATGGTCATTATCTATAAATATTCATCAAACAATTTACTGCGATTTGTTTGCAAGCTGTTCATATAAGGCTAGATTGCAGCCTTACATTACAGCCTGTGTAAGGGCCAGTGCATGGTTACACTGCCCCAGGAGCAGGGCAGGAACCAGACTGCCATTCAGAGAGTCGCAATTTAGTCCCTGCTTTCCCCATGATCTAGGCAGAATTTGTATGTGCCAGCCCTTTTGCTGGCACAGCTTCATTCTCCCTCTGAGCCAACTCCGCTGTGCGAACCTGCACATTGGATAGGCAGAGCCAGAGCACCACCCACTCCATGTCCCTGCCTGCCACCCCTCAGGTGGTGGATGATCAGGCTGTGGAGGTGTGGATAGTACATGCAGAGGAATAAGTTTGTTCCTTTCTGTGTGAGGAAGCTGGGCTTGCAACTGAGCCATTACATTATTCACTGTGTGAGACTGCTCACCTAAATAACATGATATTGTTACTGCTCTCTAATTGGACACCTGAAATATTTTCAACAAGAGAACAGCATGCAGCAAATAATTAATACAACCCTTTGTATACAAACTGTGAATGATGATTCTTGCTGAAAGTGGTGAGACTTTGGGGATCTGTGAAATTTTTAAACCGGAAATCCAAATACTCACCAAGTACAACTAATGTGACCCCATGAATAACAACAGGATGAACTTATTGCATCCATTTACAAAATTATTTGTGATTCACTATTTGATCAACCCTAGACCAGGTCAACTTTTGCAACTGGGACAACCACCATAGGCATTCCCAATCAAAGTAGACTCCCACCAATGTCCATCAGCACAGGCCATCTTCAACATGTGCCTCTAATCTCCACTTCCTCAAGGAGAAAGTGTTCTTAAATTCATGCACTGTCTGAAACACTGGAACACAATTGTGCTGGGAATCAAACAGCCATCTTTCATGTGCAACAGGCAGTAGGTGCAAGTACTTTACTGTAATGCTGATGAGACTAAGTGGTCATATTGACTGATTCTCAAATCTTATAATGGGCTAATATGATTTTGTTAATCTTGCTAATATTTCCAAAGTGTAAAGATGATTTTCTTTGGTTTCTTTTATTAAAAACACATTTAGTTAACATTTATTCAGGATTGTCTTATCAAAAGAGTATTAATTAGATAGTGGTTTAAGGATATTAGGTCTCATTTCATTTTTTTCCTCAAATATTTATGAGACATGCATATTCATGAAAACTTCCATTTTGTAATCTTTGAATCTACTTTTTGAGTTTAATCTTGCCAGGTTTTTACAAAGTCCTATTGCTAAATCTGACCTAAATCTATTAAATATTGACTCCAGACTTCTCAGGCAAAAATGTTATTCTGGTAATAAAACAACTCTATTAAAGATCATTGATACTAGAAGTGAGATAACTTCACAATGAGTGTATCGATGTTTACTTTAATGAAAGGGATTTCCTGGCACATTGTCAGCTAAATGTTTTATACCAAGAGCACTTTGGGAAAAAAAATTAAATTAGAGTCAGTCTGTAGGTTTTTTAAATTCCTTGTAACTAAAAGTGCATAAGTAGAACTGCATTAAATAAAGCACAATAATTTGTTCTAGAAATTAGCAAGCCTATGTTTCTCCCATAAACCCATTGTTCTGCGATGTGTTACTGGTTTCCATTTCAGTGGCCTTGAGTTATAGTTTGGGTTTGTTTTATTTTTGAAGGGGTAGAGACTGGGGAGCAGCAAGACAAATCTATTAAAGCTGTTAGCCAGGGCAAATTTTCAGAGATTGGTTAATTCTTAGAATCTAAGCCAATGAACTGAATTTTTTTTAATATGAGAAATACCTTTTCCAAAAAATGGTTGTTAGTTTTTTGACTCGTCTGGCTATATACAAGACAAATCAAAACATGTTGGTGTTTTTGTGTGAATGCTAACCAATGAGGTTTAGCCATGCTCTCACTTGTTAAGATTTGTAAAAACTAGGGCCCAGATATAGCCCTAGTGGAACTCCACGGCTGTTGATGAATTTGGCCTTAGATCTTTCTTGATGCTATTACCATTGCCCGACTCAGATACAGAGAGAGCCCAGTTTGTTGCAGTGCATAGCATAGGAAAAGAAATACATCCTGTGTAACTTAATTTAGATGGACTTACATCTAGCAGGCAACACAAATGTCATTTGAAAAATAAACACAGATGTATTCAAATAAGGTAGCTTGGGATCTGGTTTTTTGTGGGCTATTATTTATTGTTGTGGTTCCCCTCTAAAACTACTTTAGTTAAAGGGTCTGTCAGTATTTCCATTACAAACCTCTATTTTTAGGGGGTTATGACTTGATGGTTCAAATTACTTCCAGGCTGCTATTTAGCATAAAGAGGTGCAGGAGTCACCAGCAATAGAAACCAGTACACTCAGCTACCAGGAGAGGGAAAATTTTGGAGCAATTTCAGATTACACTCTGTAGTGGTGCATGGAGAGAAGGTTGCCAAGGTGCAGGTCTCAAAGAATACTGATGATAACTCTATTTCTGCTTTTGTATTGCATTGCTTTGTGTTGTACCATCTCATGTCCTTAGATCTGCATATTTTGCCTATGTATAAAACAGATATTGTTTACATGGGAATGAATCATTGTGTGTGCAAAGACTATTTGTGCATCTGTGTGAATACCTGTGCTTTTGCTGTTACCCGTTGATGGATATTTTGCATGCACAGCTTTGACAGCTAAGGCCAAATTCTGCCTGTAGTTATATTGGTTGGGAAATATATTCTTATATTTAAGTCCTTAGGGAGAAACCCAGGAGATCTGTGTTTACTTTCTAGCTCTGCTAGGGACTTTCTGTGTGACTTTGGGCAAGTCACTTAGTACTTTCTTTGGGGTTCAGTCCCACATCTGTAAAATGAGGATAATAATGCTCCTTTAGTCTGTAGATTGGAGTGGGCAAACTTTCTGTGTGACTTTGGGCAAATCACTTAGTACTTTCTATGAGGTTCAGTCCCACATCTGTAAAATGAGGATAATAATGCTCCCTTAGTCTGTAGATTGGGGTGGGCAAACTTTCTGGCCCGAGGGCCATATCTGGGAATGGAAATTCTATGATGGGACATGAATGCTCACAAAGTTGGGAGTTGGGGTGCAGGCTCTGGGGTGGGAGGGGAGAGGAGTTCAGCATGTGGGAGGGGACTTCTGGCTGGGGCAGGGGTGTGGATGGAGGGGTGAGGGCTCCAACTAGCGATGCGGGCTCTGGGGTGCAGGAGGGTGGGAGGGAGATCAGGCTGGGCATGGGGTCGGGGTGCTGGAAGGGGTCAGGGTGCAGACTCCAGGTAGCACTTACCTCAAGCAGCTCCTGGAAGCAGATGCATTGCTCCTGTCTGGATCTTACATGGAGGAGTGGCCAGGCAGCCCTGCATGCTGCCCCATCCACAGATGCCATCCCTGCCGCTCCCATTGGTTGCATTTGCCAATCAATGGGAGCTGTGGGGGCAGCACTCGGGGTGGGGACAGTGTGTGGAGCCCCCTTGCTGCCCCTACATATAAGCGACGGAGTTGGAACGTGCTGATGCTTCTGGGAGCCACATGGAGCCACAGCAAGTGCAGAGTGGGGCAAGCCCTGACCCCACTCCCCAGCAGGAGCTCAAGGGCCAGGTTAAAATGTCTGAAGGGCTGGATGTGGCCCCCAGGCTGTAGTTTTCCCACCCCTGCTGTAGATTTTAGATTAGAATGTAAAATCTTCAAAGCAAGGATTGTATGTGTATATATATGTGTGTATATGCAGTGACTAGCCTAGTCCTTCATCTTGGTTGGGTGTCTAGGTGCCACTGTAATTCAAAATTATTAATAATGCTAATTGGTTGTGCCACCCCATTCATTTCAGTGAGGTGTCATGGGTATAACTGAGGGCCAACTACAATTCCACTGTGTAGGGGAATCCTCCAGTGTTGCAGAGCCAGCATAACTGGCTCCTAAGCCACTCCCTCTCACAGATCCCATGCGGGGCCATGATAGGGCATGGTCAGGGTGCTGTTGCACTCCAGTGATACTCAGCTCTAATAGCAGTTCCTTGAGGCCATTTGCATCCAGGCCTGAACTAAAGCAGCCCACACGTGTCTATAAAATATAAAGTGCTAAACTGAAGTACTGGATCAGAAAAACTCTGGAAGTTCTGGATGCTTTAAAGCCAGAGTAAGGTCTGAATTCTGCAGCTTGGGCCCATCTCTTCTTCTGAAGTTGATGTAATAAAAAATTGGGTTTTATAATTTCCGTTTAAAAGACAGTGAGGTTTATGTATGGGGACCCAAACAAACAAACAAACAAAAGCATCTGTTTATTCTGCTTCTCTACAAAACACAGCATTATATTAGAATCAGGGTTGTTGTACCTTAATCGCACTTAGAAATATGCTTCAGTTATAGCTGTCTTGCAATAACACACCTGGACATGTAAGTAAAACTGAAATCTTAATTTGTGCTTCGCATAGGCACTGACCACTTGATAGTGAAAAGCAAGGACCAGAGCCTCTGGTGCATTAGGACAGATTTGCGTTACTCCACTGATGCAAAACTGTGCCAAAGCCAATTGGTGAAGGGACATCCAGTGGTGACATAGTGGCTTCTAGGCCAGTACCTCCGTAGGGGAAAGGCAGTAGTGCCAACCCCAAGCATTCAAAACCCATGAGTCAGGTGTCCCTAAAATCATGCAATTGGTTAAAAGCCATACGATTTTTCAAAATAATAATTTTGCGGTTTCTTATGCCTTCTGGTTTCTGAGCCTTTAGGTTGTACTCAGCTCACATTCTCAGGCTTGTCTCCACAGTTATGAAGTCCAGAAACTTACTTTGTTTTAAAATGAAAGCTGAGGTTCTCCCAGACACGACTCCAGGAGCTGGGGCTTTAAGAAAATAAAATTTTGCGAGACTCTGAATAAAAACACAAGAGTTGGTAACATCAAGTGTGGCATGGGCAAATGGCTCATGACTGGCAATAACCACATGCTCAAACATGTGGGATCCATAGGCAGCTTGGACAGTCCAAGCAATCTTCAAATGGGATTGGGAAGAAAAGGTTCTAGGGTTGGTTGAGCATAGGGCTGGCTTAAACCACACTCTCCCTTGGTAACTCCTCCCTGTCAGATGAGCTGAGTGTCTTTTGTCACAGCTGTGGTCTGGGCCATATACTTAGAATGGTAGGATAACTGCAGGAATATATATCTAATGATATTCTTGATGGATCTATCCTCTGGGACACCCAGGACCACCCTGGCAGTTTACATGGAGTGCAAGGGCTATATCCAAGCCTGATTCTTCTCCCACTGAAGTTACTGTCCAAACAGCTATTGACTGTAAAGGGTATGGGAGCAGACTCCTAATTGACACATACCTCTACATAACTTACAGAATTCAAAACAAAAGCACAGTACCATGGTACAGGCTTGCTCAGTAGCTTCCTTTGGTAGAGAATGCAGATGGCTTATTGTTTCAGTTCTCTAGCAATAAGAAGCTGGTGTTGAAGAGTGTTGTCCCTACCCTGCAGCTACATGGAGAAGGTGGTAATGGATTTCATTGTGAGTCCAATCCTGATAGGTGCTCAGCATCCTCAGCTCCCACTGAGGCTGGACATGTTGGGACTTCAGTGGGAGTTGAGGGTGCTCAGCACCATATCGGCTCCTACCCCGTCTGACTGTCTGAGCTGGATTTGGTCTGTGGTTATGTTGTAATTTCTGAAGAGTGCAAGGGACATGTCAGTGGGGATGTAGCCACTGAATGGTTAACAATGAATCTGATGCAAAGGAAAGAAGTCAGTATTTGTCAGTTAAGGGTATCACAATCATCAGTCAGTTTTGGAGGTGGAAAGTGAGGTGGAAAATACTCATAGGTTAGTGATGCTTCAGCAGGCAGAATCCCTCTGCAGCTTGGTAAAATACTGTAAAAACATCATTGCAAGTGGACTCTGTGTGCAGAGTGACATTTACCAGACCCCTTTCCTGGGGAATGTGTCTGAGCACTTCAGAGTTTTCAGCAAAACTCCCAGATGCCTTAAGATTTCCTTGAGGAGTCCTCACGCTGACTTGAAGAGAAGACAGGTGTAAGGATTGAAATGACTTCTATCTTTTTCCTTACCCTAGTTAAACCTTTCTGATTCTGCCTTTCTGAGGTACTGATGCTGTAGCTAGTAGTATTACTGTGCACTATCTTACAGTAACAGGGTCATACTTTAGGTTTAAGAGCGACAGCCTCTCCCAGCAAAGTCTTGTGTATAGGTTCAAAGTTGAGGATGTTAAAATCCACCCACACCTTCCTTTGATTGGGCTAACAGAGAGTGAAATTAAAAAAAAAGAACCTAAGGTGAGTAAGGTAAACTCACTCACAATCAACCCTTTCTCCATCATGAAGTCATATCCACACAGGCGAGGCCTCCGGATGACGGGATCGTATTTTCCCTTTGGTATGTATAGAAAAATCCACCCCATGAATGTACAGCCTCTCCCTGTGTGAGATTAATGAGTTTGCCTATGCTGATTTCAGTCTGTCCAGGTATTAATCACATGGCAAAGGAAACAGAAGCACTAATAAGATTCTGTGTAGTTTGTTTTGTGTAGTCTTTTAACTTAATCCCCTCACCCCCCCCCCTCAAACCAGCAATAGCAAGAAAGCTTTTCTGGTTAGCTGGGGTGCCTGTGACGGGCTGCTTTGCAGAAAGCAGAACATTAGAGCACTTTGTTATGACAAGCAAGAAACATGTCTGTCTGTGCAGCTCTTTGTGACCGTGGATGTGTGATTTCATGCCTTTGTTGTGGTGTGGTGGCTGGGATAGAATTACACACGGAAAAGTTAAAAGAGTGAAAGAGACTTCAGGATTGTTTGCTTTATGGCTTACTCAGGATCCTGAAGCCTGAATGAGCTGAGGGCCCAGAAGAGGGTGCCACAGCTCTGGGTCTGACTTATACGCCATCATGGTTGCTATAAAGCAAGATCCCCTATAAGGCAAATGTTTGATTGATTCAGCTGCGCTCTCCCTCTCTCTCCGACCTCGAAACGGCACACTCCGGAGGGAAGCTGAAGTCTAGTAACTGAGTGTTAATTATGTCTGAGTGGATTCTAGAGAAAAAGAAAACCATATACTGTATCAGCAGAGAAATGGTTTCGCTGTGAGGAAACTAATGATGCTTTTATCAGGAACAATATAAAGATTGCTTTTTTACTAGTGTGTGTCCCATAGGGTTTGGACTATGAGATATTTCTGTATCTGGCTTTAGGTTCCTCTGAGCTTTTACATAATCAAATCAATATAGCTATGATTCACCCTCTGGCAACAACTGCTTCTTGCCAGTTGCTGCAGCTTCTTTAGTGACTGAAGAGAAAATAAATAAATAAGTAGAAAGAAACTTATTACAAATCTGTAAACATTGATTTGTTCAGTCTTAGATTTTACTTTCTTTAATTGCCAGGGAAAAAGAAGAAGAATATATGAGTTTGTGGTCAGTGGGGCAGGCTGCTTGGTTGATGGTCTAAAAATAGATAAATAAAGGGGTGGATGGGATTTCATGAACCACCTGAAGTATTATCCAGGCACAGAGTGAAGGGCATGCTGAGCAAGCAAAGGGCAGAGGCTGAGACAGCTAGGGCAGGTACAGAGTCGAGGGATAGGATGATTTGATTTTTCATTAGTAACTCCGGTTTGTGTGCATCTGTAACTTTTCTTGTATGTTGTTTAGTGGGAAATTCCAAACCTGGGATCTCTGCAAAACTATCTTTAGTTTCCAATTGAGCGTGCATGCGGACACAGCTGTCTTGCCCAGATGGGTTTCTTTATATTCCTCCATCTGCCCATTCCCTCTTCCCTCACTGTCCCAGCCAGTTCCCTACATTCCAGAGATAAGCTCTCTCTTTTTGTGTCATATTGTTTTATTGTAATTTTTTTCCCTTACAGTTTCCAGTGCAGTATAAAAATTCGCTTCATACTAAAAACTCTTTATAGATGACACCCCCAAGGATCTTGTTGTGTTTTTCCCTGGGGTGATAGCCCTGTCATGCTCAGAGAGATGGGGAGAGTGCAAAATGAGCACTATCTTTACTCTGAAAGCAAATCTCAGTTTTTAAACAGATTCTTTTTTATTTTCAAAGGCTTCCACCTTCATCCAGCACTGCCTAGGAAGGAGTCCAAACTAGTTGGTGTTGTGAGAACAGGGGAATGCTCATGGATTCTATTCTCAACCCTTCCACTCACTTGCCGTGTGATGCTGGGGTTTCAGTATGCCAATTAACCTCCCAGGGCTTGCATTTACCCTGATGTAAGGTGCGGTTAATAATATTTACCTGTCTCATGTGAGTGTTGTGAGGCTGAATTAATGTTTGTGAAGTGCTTTGGGATCCTTAGATGAAAACTGCTGGAAAGGAGCTAAGCATTATTATCCCTGAGGTTTTGCCCATGGCCTCATGATAAAAGTAAGAAAAAGTATAAGTGCTTGACTTGCTTTTCTGTCTTTTTAATATTCCTCTTGCTTTCCCCCATTTATTTTTAAACAAATGAAAGAGACTTTTCTGTAATATAACACAGGGGAGGAGTTTGATGTCACAGCACTGTCATATACGTTTCATACATAAATCAAGGCAGGAAAAATCAGTGTGACAGATGTCTCATAACATCACAGGCCAAATTCACCCTGGATGTAAGTTCTGTTGCTTTCCACAGAGTTAAGAGCAAAGATTAATTTGGCCCCATGTGTCCCTCGAGACGGTGTTTCAATGGGCAGAAAGGAAATCAGATAAGTGCACTGATACAGCAGGAAAGCTCTGTAGTCCATAAACACTGGAGTTGGCCAAATAATATCCAGAATGATTGGCAAATCATTCATTAAACATGGATGCAAAATCGTCAGTGAATACATTATTCCATATATAGTCTCTGACCAGCTTATGGAGATGGTCAAACAGCATGGGAAAAGATTCATTCAGTAATTTAAGTGACAACAGCTGCTCAATGATTATTGTTTGCCCAACTCTGATAAACATCTTGTGCTATAGGTAAGGGCAGTCCCATACAGTCAGTCTGTAGTTTTCCTTATAGAATACTGCGCTAGATGCTTTGAGAGCAGCAGTGTATTCTACTGAAAGATTTATGCCCTTCCTTACTTTCTAGTTTCAGATGATCGAAATTCATGGACAAGGCACTTCCCTTCCTTCCTCTTGAAAGCTCATGGAAGACTTTTTGTGTTCAGTGGTGCTGTTGCCCCAGAAGCCCTGTGAGTTGCGTTTACTTGAAAATAAAATGAACTCCTAATTTTTGCAGTTGTCTTTAATTCCCCACACTCTGTAATGCTAGCAATTAAACCTCATAATGTCTGCTGATAGCATAGCACAATGGATCCAGATGAATCTTTACCAACAAAACACTTCCTTTTGCCTTATGTGGGGTTCTATGCACCCACAGCAATGGGATTGCATGAATGGCAGTTTTTGTCAATTGAATCTAATTGTCTCTGTTTTATCTGATTTATTACCTTTGTTTTCCAGATTTTTTTTCTAATCCAGGGACATCTGTAACCTGTATGCTACAGAAGATTCCACGGATGATAAAAGCTAAATGTAACATGAACTTAGTCTCTGTGTTCACTCAAATTAACACAGAGCTGAGGTTTCATCTTGCAAAGGAACACTGTGGGGGTAGATCCTCCACTGATCTGGTGACAATTTACACTAGCTGATGATCTGGCCATGAATGTGTGAGAATATGCTTTCCTCCAACACTCACTCACTCTCATATACACAGTCAGAAAATACACTTAAAAAATCTAATACTACTTACTTGAGGCTTTTAAACTCCTTGGGGGTAGATAGATACAAGGCAGTAAACCAGTAGAAGGAAAGAAAAATAGTTAAAAAAACTAATTAAAAAATCCCATAGGAAGGAAATGAACCCCCCTCCCTGCCCCCCCGCCACTCCACCTCTGAAGGAAAAATATTTAAAAGGGAGCTAAATTGTTGTGCTTGCCTGGAAATTAGTCTAAAGTTGAAGGCATATGGTGCTTATATTGGAATTGTTTTCTAAAAAGATTTTTTGATATGGGTATTTTTCACCCCTCTCAAACATCCTGCGCCAAAAGCAGTGAAAATGTTGCACCTATTGAACTTAAATCTGGGGTCTAGGTCTGAAAAGAACTTCCATTGTTGAGGGGGTGGTTGGTTGGTGTTAGGGAGGAAATGAAGGAGACCTACCATCATAGTGATCTAAGATGTTTTTATGGAGGCTATTCAGCCAGGTCCTGCCTTTAGATAGTTACACCAACATGAAACATTGGAAGAATTAAAGCAATTAAGGGATGCATGTTGTACCTAGGAAAGTTGGATACAATGAAATTTGCTAAATATTAATATGTAAGAAGCAATTAAAATAATATTTTATGGATTTTTTTGTAGGGAAAGTGAGAGCCCACTAAGGAATCTGGGATAAAGGAAAAGACCATATCAGCATCCAAACAGTAGGCCAGCAGTCAAAAACTATTTCTGAATAGTCTCGTGCAAAAACAGCTACTCTTGCAAGTTACCACAAATTCAGCACTGGGAGAAGCTGCACCATTTGCTCCAGCAAACATGGTTGTCTGAAGCCAAAAAAATATATATTTTTGAGAATTTGTCCCAAAGGTTGCCATTTTTTCATAAAATGACATTCTCCCCAACTGAAAACTACAGCTGTGTTCCCTCAGCCTGAGATCTCATCAGATCCTGCAAGCATAAACATGGATGTGCCTGGTCCTTACTTGAATGAGTAACTGCAAATGAAAACCAAAGGTGCTGTAGGAAGTGGTATTGATAATTCAGAAAGTGGAACCTATTATACTGAGAAAGCAATGAACCAGTGCTCTCATCTTATTTTAGGGAGGAATTCTGCTGTCAGATAGGACCATTCTTTGGGGTCAACATAAACCCTAGGTGCTCACCACTTGTGGTCATCAAATGTTCTGTGGCATTTATTTCCTTGAGTAAGGATGTTAACTCTGGTGTCCTAACCAAATTTCCCTTCCCATTCTACTTGCTCAATTTCCTCCTGCAGTATTCATGTGAGAGACAAGTTACCTCCTGTTATACCTTGTACTATTGAACCGTACTGTCAAAGAGTGACTGTATTTCTATAGTGCGCAATATAATGTGACCTATATATATAAAGAGGTTGAATGTCACCTCTGCTTTTCGACAATGAAGGGAACCCAGATCTTGCAGCTCTGAGACCAAGTGTCATATCTGTGCAGCATAATCTGCCTCTTTTCCCCAATTCTGCAGGGGAGCATCATGGGGATCATCATGTTCCATGGTCTGTTGATGAACCGATCTTGGTGCAGTGACACTCTCTGAAACACTGTCTCCTCTCAGGTCTGAGAGTTCATCTTGCATGAGATAATGCTGATTTGGTTAATGTTTCTTCTCCAGGATTTTCCACCGCATCACTGTGCCTCAAGAGTGGGTGTGTGGGGCACTAATATGCAGCAGCACCCAGCAGAGACTACATAGGAGCATAGCTACGCAGGGAGCTATGTTGCAGTCAAGTTAGTGTGCCCAGATAGCAAGTGTGAAAAATTGGGGCAGCGGTAGGGGGTAATAGGTGCTTATATAAGAAAAAGCCCCAAATGTCAGGATTGTCCATATAAAATTGGGCCATCTGGTCACCCTAAGTCGAGGCCAAAAAGAAGCACTGCAGAGACCTGCATGTAGATCTCAGGACATCCGTAGGTTTAAGAGTTAATACCCACTGCCCACTCCATGGAGCAAAGCCCAGCTCTCAACAGAACAGCTGGGTGAAAACTGTAAGACCAAACGATTAGCATTTCCTGTCTCCAAAGTAGATTTTTTTCAGTGTGAGGGAGAATTGGACCCTTAGGACCAGATCTTGCAAGTGGAGCCACATGGGAAGATTCTTGCATGTGTGAGGCCTCACTGAAGTGAATGGGGCTCTGCACAGGCCCAAGGGCCTGACTGCAAGAATCAGGGACATAGTTTACATAGTAGTTTTTGGTCCTTGAGACTGAGGTGTCGTACCCAACCCTGGTAAGGTAAGTTGTTATTATTATAATAAGAAAACTGCTGCAATTTTGCTTTTGGCAACAATATGCAAGGGCAGAATAAACCCTTTTATTTGCTTGTTTTACAAACCAGAAAAAAGTATTTTTCCCCTCACAGGTGGGAAGAAATTTGTCTTCTGCTTTGAGTTACAGGGGAAAGAAATATATACAGAGCTGAATGGCTAATATATTCGCACCACAAATATTAGGCAGACTATAGCTCCTAAGGGATCTGACCTAATTGTCTAATAAAACTGAAATCATTTCAAGCTGAATAGGACATGCTATGTCTGTTAAGGGGACATGATGACTGCCACTTCTCCTGGAAATTGTTAGTAGGTGGAACAAGAGAATGCTTGAAGGGAGATCTGGCTAGTTGGAGCAATGTGGGACCATAAAGATATCCTGAAACTAATACTGTCTTGTTTCACAGACAGTTTTGTCACTAGCTGCAGTATGGCCTGGTATCACAAGCACATCTGGGAACCATGACTGCCTGTGTATTAATCCTAGCGCTGACACTGACTTGCTATGTAGCACTGGGCAAGTCACTTAGTCTCCCAGAGGCCGATTCATGGTTGCCCTGCAGCCTGGTGGAAAGAGGTTACAAGGCAATTGTATAGGCTCTACAGGGAATAAATTTAGTGCAGGAAACATTTCCCCACCGAACACATAGGTTGCTCTGGGCCCCACCTCAGGAGCCCCCAGTGCAGCAGTCATGTTAGGGGCAGGCAGGGGGCAACCTGTGCAAAGGAAGGGTGGTGCCAGTGCAGTCCTATGCGCCGCTGCAAGGCCCGCCCCCGGGGCAGAGAATTTATTGCAGCAAGGGTGCAAATTCAGGTCCTCAAGGCTGTCCTACCCAACCCTGGCAGCCAATCAGGCTCTGCACCAGCAGCGAGGTGAATATGACCCTTTGCCTGAGTTATGTCAGTTGTTGAAATAGGGATAGTGATGCTCTGCTTTCCTGTCTCATCAAGGTGTTGTGGGATCTGCTAGCAAAGGAGACACAGAGTAAGTTCTATATATAATGTTGTCAGGTACTAGTCTCTGTCAAAACATCTCACCTTCCTTTCACAACTCCAGACTACTGCTCTGCAAAAGTCCTGCTCCTGCATGCGACTGACTTCAGCGAGACCAGGATCTGGCCCAAAGAGAGTTACTGAGCCAACTGCATGCCTATTACAAGGCACTGCTGGATTAGAGAAGTACCAGATGGGTGGTTTGGAGAGAGTTTGTACCCTGCAGTTTGTCTTTTCTGTTGCCTGTTCCTGACCTTTTCAAAAGTATGTTAAAATGACTACAATCCAAGAAGGTATACTGCATATAAAATGAATGACAGCTCCTAGTGCCACCAAGAAAATCAAACCCTATGTTTATTTAAGTTTTAAAAAAAATATATCTGGGAGGAGAAGTCACTGGGTTATAAATGAGCTCCCTGGCCACCACCAAAAAATAATAATTATAATAAAAATAATTGTACCATATTCCCTGATAAAGCAGTGCCAGGAAAGCTCTTGGGGATCAAGTTTTTGTCAGTCCCCAGCTTTTACCAATTTAAATTCTTGGCAGCATATTAAAAAAAAATGTATAAGGTATTTGAGACTGCAATCCCTCAGGTACTAAATCTAGTATTTCCTGGCAATAGATGAATGTTGCTGGAGTTAAAATCTAGCACCAGAGCACCAGATCTCCATAGCTGTTCATATTTATACTTAACAGACAAATATGTCATTCTTTCAATATTCCTTTACACAGCCAATTTTTTCTCATATATTTTTTTCTGATAAAAACAGAGGTTAGAAGGTTCTTAACAGTGACTGACATCTTCCTGTTTTGTTTGCTTTTCAAGTTGCCGGGATGCACCGTTTCTACTTGGAAATCCCTGCTATACAGTGCAGTTTAATTACAGAAGACCAGGTTAGTAGCAAGGAAGGAGATTAGGGTACAGATATAAAACTGTCCTATCAGTCAGTCTGCTTCAGCAATGTACACCAGTAGTTCCTCTGCAAACCCTTGGCTCTAAACATAACTGTATGCCATTGGCACGAAAGAGGAGCCTGATTCAAACCCCCAGATCTGAGTACTCTTGAGTTTTGCAGGGAGTTCAAAACTTGAACCCAAATCTGGAGCTAAATTTGGCAGCTGGCCCTTATCTACACAATAGACCAAACCAAAACTGATAACCCAAATATTCCTTCACCCCAACCCCACTCCCTTCCCTGAACTTTAGAGTTTTCCAAATTGGGATCCAGCTCAAGTGTTGTAGCTTAAAGCCATCCCTAATAGGGACATGATAGTTAATATATTGCACCTAAGGGTCTAGGTGCTTCTTGCTTGTGCCAGGCAAAGCTCTTTCTTTTAAAATGTATTTGTTAAACCATAACAGGTCAATAAACTGTATTTCATTGCATGTGATAAATGCATTACTTGTTTGCAAAGGGCAGAGATAATGGCCCAGATGCTTTCCTGCACTGAGATCCACTCAGTGTAAGAGAGGGTGGAGAACTAGCAGGGAGTGAGTTACAGCTCCCTTATATATTGGGACAGTTTCTACTGGCTCCCATCCTGGGACTATGTGCCAGGTTAGCATCACAGTCCTGCCACACCTCCTTTGTGCTCTTCTCTATCCTCCAGCCACTCTATAGCAAGACTGCATGGGGGACTGTCTGGTGTAAGAGCCAGCTATGCCAGTTCTAAGCTTACTGAGAACTGCCCCATGCCCAGGGCCTCTCCAGATGGAGAGAGACAGCATCTTTCCACTCCCTTTGCATCACAGAGTCTACACAGAGGATGGCGTCAGTCCAGAGGCTCTAGATCCTGCAAGGGAATGGGGGTATAATACTTACATGTGCTCTTGATCAGATCCATGATGCATTAGATAAGAAATGCACTAGTTTTGCCACAACCTTCTCGCATAGCCCAGTGAACCAAACATCCTCCACAGTTGTGTTTTAATATTGGTGCATGGGCTTACTCTTCTATGTTAAAACTGCTTACACACACACACACACACACACACACACACAATTACCCTTTGTTCCTATAAATTCCTGTATTTTTAAAGGTTCAAACTCAATTTTTTTTCCTGCTGTAACTCAGTGACTTCACTCAACTGACACCAGTGATGAATTTGGCTCTCAATGCACGACTGCTTCAACCAAAAAAAAAAATGTATATGCACCAACATTATGTGGACAGAATCTTCCCTAGCTTTGAGGGCAGTAATTAAATGTTACCTATTAATGCAGGGCATTAAGTTCTCCCTGTAAAAAATAATGAATTCAACTCACTCAGCTTCAGTGTGTTAACAATAATTAAACAACTAAATAAATGAGAAGAGGCAGCAGCTACAGTGTGCAAAATCATTCATACATTTTGGCTACATAGCTACTAAAGCGCCAAATTCTTCTCTGATGCACACCCTAGTGAAGTTAGTAGTATTATCCAAGACAAGTCAAGGCAGAAAGTGACTCAGAGTGTAATTCATGTCCCTTCAGCAGAAAATATTATCCAGTCTTCCATGCTGCTTGAGATTCCCAGCACTAAATAAATGTTGTGGTCTGCTGGGGCCTCCAAAGGTGGGGAAATAGAAGCAGAAGGGATATTCCCTTTCTCTCGGAGACACCTCAGGCCAATATTTGCCTTGAAATCACACAGCCCCTCCCTCCCATTGACTTCAGTGAGAACAGCACATGAGCATCTGAATGCAGAATTTGGCTTTTTGCATGTTTTTTCCCCCCCTGATCCCTTTATTGTTTTGATAGAGACCTGTTTTTACAATATCAAATAGGAGAGAGGATACATGTATGAAACTGAGCTGGGGGTGAAGGGTGGACGTGAAGAAAGGTTGGGTAGGAGGGGACAGGAATGTGTATATGATATTCAGGCCCTTATTGATAAAACCCATTTGGTGGATTGAACATGAACCTAATAATCAGATCCTGCTTAAGCGTATGCTTCCCTGGTAATTGACTCTCGCATATTGATTAAGATGTTGATGTGTCCCAGGATTTCTCAGTGGTAATGCAGCTGAGACTGGGCCTCTTCTCCCGGCAGTTCTCAGCACTCACTGTACTGCTGTCACCACACTCACTTTAATGGATAAAGCTGTCATCCTAAAGCTAGAATGTCTTGCAGGCACACAGACGAAATTAACTGTTCAATAATTTATGGGACATGGAAAAAAACTTTTACCCAACAACTTCAATTGATTGCTCTAAGTGTTTTGACTGCACTTGCCTGTTTTGCATAAAGTCAGCTACTTTGGAGACGCTGATTTCCACTTACAGTAACTTCTTGGCCCTTTCCATCATCAAAGTTTTTAAGAGCTTTAGTTTGCTGAAAGGGATTTTCCTGTACAGTGCAGTCATGACATTTTGACTTTCCCTCATAGGTGCATGAGAAATCCAGCTCCTTCAATGAAATCAGACTGGTGGGCTCAGCACACGGGTAGAGTATACAGTACAGATTTCTCGTTACAGAAATATCACACTAATTGGATTAGTTTTAAGATACCTTTTGTTCCAAATCAGGTACCATTAAATGCAAACTAGCCAGGGACTGGACTATTCATGGCATGAATATTGGGCTATAGAACCTTTCATCTCTAGGCTGTTGGTTCAAATCCAGTTCAGGCTGGTAATGACTGAATAGATTGTCATTTGGAGGCTGTTTGGTGCCCTAGTGAAATGAGCTGGTGGTCTTTGTCCACTTCCTACATGTCCTATATCACAAAGAACACTGCCACTAAACAGACAGGTCATGGCTTGACTAGGCCCAGATACTAAATTATGCTCTTAGAGTGGCATTATTAGATTGGTGGGAAAGTTCGCTGTATTTTATATTAATTAGTTGCATAAGGAACTTCATTCTGTGGGGTTGGCAGTCTGTACCTTTCAGTAGTTCCAGATACACTAAAAACAAAGCAATTTCCACTATCTGCCTGCTTGCTGGTACTGTTAAGTATTTTTTCCTAATTTTCTTGTCTTTTGTAATCACTATTTCTTGTTATTACTTTTTTTCCCTCAGTTAATTTGATGCTCACGAAAGTGGGGGACGGGTTCATTGGCTAGAATCAGGCACAGCAGAAACAAGTCCTATGCACAGCTCTCTAATACTACTTTGCCAGTGCATTTAGGGAGGGGGATAGCTCAGTGATTTGAGCATTGTCCTGCTCAACCCAGGGTGGTGAATTCAATCCTTGAGGGGGCCACTTAGGGATCTGGGGCAAAATCAGTAATTGGTCCTGCTAGTGAAGGCAGGGAGCTGGACTCAATGACCTTTCGGGGCCCTTCCATGAGATAGGTATATATATATATATATATATAGCATTTCAGACCTGACCTACAATATCCTCTACATTAATAATTAGCATTTCCATAGTGCTTTATATATTCAGCACTGGAAAATGTCTGGTTTTTACATGGGGAAAATGTTTACAGATCCTTTTTGGAGCAAAAGTCCAGACTGATCAATCCAAAGGATGCCTTCTCTTAATCTGCCACAGCAAGTGGGATGATTCAGGCAATTTCCAAGCATTTCAAAAATTACAGGGTGACATCGAAATGAGCAGTGAATATTTATCCCCAGTTTCATATTTTGGGGGCACAGCCAGAGTGCTGTGTGGCCAGGTCCGGCACTGAGCACAATTCATAATGCTGTCAAATCCGTTTATGTCAAGCCATAGTTATCCAAAACCTCTCTGTTAACCAAAGCGTAGTCACATCCTTACTCAGGCATGCACAGTGTTCAGTGATCTCCTGTTTCTCTAAAGCTCTGTTTTCCCCAAACTTTCAAATATTCAATGAACCTTTCAGCTCAGCAGGGTGGTACTGTAAATAGAGTAATGAACTCTATGTGTGGGGCAATGTGTATACTATCCTATGCAGGATAGGACTAGAAATACTCAAGTGTTTGCCAAAACCCCCACACTGCTAACAGTTAGCAGACTTTCTCCTTTAGCTCAAATGGTGGAGCCTTGGGAAAGGAGGATGTGAGTTCTAGTCCTACTGTCACAATAAAACAGTAAGTGGCCAGGACTGTCCTTACCCATATGCCCCAAATTTCCTGGTGCCCTGCACAGCTGCGTGTGCTCCAGCCCCTACCCCACCTCTTCCCCATGGCCCCCACCCCGCTCTGCCCCTTCCCCGCCTCTTCCTGCCCCTGCTCTGCCCCAGCCCAACCCCCAATTCCCTGAGCTTTGCAGCATAGCCAGGCCTGCACTCACCAGCGGTGGGAAGTTCAGACCCCAACCCAGCTGCATCGCTGGTGAGTGGTTCCCTGTAGCCAGCTCCACTCCACCCCCGCCCACCATGGAGGCCTGGGGACAGCCCCTCCCCTACAGCTTGCCTCCTGCAGAGGCTGCGTAGGGCCCCAGAATAGCTAGGGACAGCCCTGTAAGTGGCCACACCGTAGAAAGGTTGCACTGGACGAGACTTTGAAAAGTCATCTAGTTTGTTTCCCCCCGCCCCTCGCACTGAGGCAGAGCCAGGTATACCTAGATCATCCCTGACAGGTGTTTGTCTAACCTGTTCTTCAAAATCTCCAATGACAGGGATTTAATGACTTCCCTGGGTAACTGATTTCAATACTTAACTATCCTTACAATTAGAAAGTTTTTCCTAATACCTAATCCAAATCTTTCTTGCTGCAAACTAAACCAATTACTTCTTGTCCTGCCCTTGGTGAACATGGAGAACAACTGGTACATTCTTTTGAAGACTGTTAATATGTCCCCGCTCAATATTCTCTTCTCTAAACTAAACGTGCCCAATTTTTTAATCAAAGTGACAACTATAAAGTCCCAAATGGCTTCACATTTGTTACAGGAAAAGAACCTCTCTTTCTAATTTGTTTTATTTCAGTCAGCATCTGAAGAGTTAACCTGTAGTTTTATAGGGCCATATCTAGAATAAAAGCAACCATGGCACTTGCAATGTGAAGAGAAAATCAAAACAGAAAAAAAAAATGAAACCATACATAGTCATGTTTATTTGCTTTTCTCCCTCAAGGTGTTAATCCTATGTTACTGAGAATATTCCCAGAATGTTTCCCAGTTGGAAACACAAGTGGACCAGCATTTCCTGTCTTTATATACTATGTTTTCATTTGCTCTCCTTTGAGAAGCTCCTTCTATCCGATCTCACAGAGCGGGAGAGGATGTGTTGATTTCCAGTTTATTGTAGCATACGGTAGTTTAGCACGAGCCATCAGAATTTGCAGTAGTCTCGGCTGCTGTTTGCTGCAGTGTGTGGTATCTGTTCGAAGTCCAGACCTCTGAAAGGATCCCCAAGAGTTCTAGAGCTGGGACTGTTTGGATATCAAAGTCCAAATTAAAAATTTATTCCACTGTTTGAAAAATATCTGATCAAATCTTGGTATGGATTAAATCTCCCTTGCCTCACAAGCATTGCCAATTGAGAAATGAGTATTTATTTCTAAAGAGAAAAAAGGCCCAAACTGCAGTGTAAACTGATGCAGGTCAGATGTTTGTTTCCTAAATCATCACTGGAAAAGAGACCTGCTAGACCTCTCAGGGAGGCTACAAAGCTCCTGGCCTTTTTTTTTTTTCTACCACCTAAGTCAATCTCCTCTTCACACCACACAATAGATCAATCCTCCAGTTATTACAGTATAAGGAAAACCGCCCCACTGGGAAATCAGTATGCGAGAAGGCAACCCCAGGACCCCTCCGGCATTGAACTGCATTGTTGGCACTCAAAAAATGCAGCATGTCTAGTAATAATGAGTGTAATGCATATAGCTATGTAACTGTTCTGATTTCAATTTCTGTGTCTTGCACCTTACAATTATTAGGATCCTGCTAGCTGCAGAAGTCAGCTACCATTTTGAGACAAAGAGCTGATGCTGCATGTTACAGAGCAGACAAATGGGACTTTCTCAGGACGACTTTATTTTCATTCTTTTTCCCCCGCAATATAAAATAAAAGTCATATAGTGTATTGACGTAACATAGGAATGACTCATTACTCAAATGGGGATTCATTGAGATCAGAAGGATGTTTCATTTGCCTCAGCCTTGTGTGGAGCAGTCACTCTGTGATTCTGTTCTTCCCCTTGTGTTCTTACCCTTTTTGGTGAAAGTTATTAAGAAAGCAGTAGGAAAAAAGCTCCAGCAAGACCAGCCTTTCATCAATCTCAAGGAAGCCTCCCATTCAGACCTGGATATATGTAGAGAAGCAGAGCTCATTACCTTAGTTAATAATTTTCACATGGCTGTGGATGAACGGCCAACTCCTATACTCTTACTGTTAGAGCTACCAGTGGCCTCCCAATATGTCACCTATCAAGAATAGATGGGGGTACTTAATCTGATTTCCTTCTTTTCTTTCCAAGAAAGCCAAAGAAGGGTAACTCTTTCAACATCGAAAGGTTTACATGGGCAGACTCCCGACAGGATCAATTCTATCCCCTCTTCTATGTCAGATTACTACGAGAAATTGTAAAAGTTCAAATGTCAACAATAGGCTAATGACACTGTCCTCCAGCTTCCTTTCTCCTTGGGAACAGTCAGTGCAGTGATCCAGCCACATGGCTGGTTCAGACAAAGCTGCCAAACGTGCAGTTGCAAAGGACCTAGCTGATGCTATCATGATGGTTATTGCTCATACTTCAGTGCCATGTGGTGTTTACTACAAGCTGCTGCAACCTTTGTGAGCTCTATGATAATATGACACCCCTAGAGTATGAGCATGTCACCTTTTTATTAAAGCTCTGGCTGAGACACGTTGCCACCTCTTGCTCCTATTTAACATGAAACATCCATCCACAGTTCTACTGATAGTAGAATTACCATATTTGAACATTCAAAAAAGAGGACACTCTGGGGGTGGTGGGGGGGGAGGAGATTATTTACCCCAGTATCTACCAACTCGCTTTGTATTAATGTGTTATTATACTGCTATATATATATGCTGTGCTCTACATGTCATCTATATAAGAAAAAGTGATATGGCCTCCTCAATCTCCCACCCACTGCTGGCTCCCTCGCCGATCGTCTCTTCACCGCCCCCCACCTGCCGCTGGCTTGCTTCTCGCCTCTTCAGCCTCCCTGCCTACCACTTGTCTCCTCACCCGCCCACCAGCCTGCCACTAGCTCCCTCACTGCTCGCCTCCTCACTGTCACACCCTGCTCGCCTACTCACCTTCCCACCCACTGCTGGCTCACCGCTCGCCTCTTCACCCTACCCTGCTCACCAACTCACCCCTCCTGCTGCAGGTCCCTCTGGCTCCTAGGATCAAGGGCAGCCGAGGGGTCTCCATGTGCTGTGCCCGCCACAAGCTCCATGGCTCCCTTTGGCTGGGAAGAGCACCAATGGGAGATGCTGGAGCCACAGAGTGGACCTTGCAGGCACCGGCAGTAAGAAGAGAGCCCTCCTTCCCATCCCGACCCAACCCTAAGAGCCAGAGGGACCTGCTGAGGGGGTGAGTGGAGAGGTCTGGCAGTGTTTACCTGAGGCAGCTCCCAGGAAGCATCCAGCAGGTCTCTCTGGCTCCTAGGGTCAGGTCGGGTCAAGGGCAGCAGAGCGGCTCTCTACTTGCTGCCAGCGCCTGCAAGCCCCACCCTCGCAGCTCTGATTGGGCAGGAGGGAGCAGAGACTACCCTCCGCCTCTGTGCCTAGGGGCCACCCACACTGCAGGCTCCTGCCGGTGGTTGGGCACCGGGAGCTTACCCAGGAAGTGTCACCAGCCCCGGGACTTTGGTGCACACAGTGAGGTGAGCAGGCCCCGATACTGGGACAAAGGGCATCCCAACTGATGTGGCAAAAACACAGACATTTTTAGATATTTAAAAATTCCTCTCAGATGGCGATTTAAAAACCAAAAAGCTAGACATGTCTGGGAAAATATGGACATTATGGTAACCCTATCTGATAGCCTCAGGAAACATATGCATCAGTTATGGACTGGTGGGGACTGAATCAATTAGCCTTCCCTGTTTTGCATGGGATTGGCATTTGCAGGAGGTGGAAGGAGTAGGTCACAAGCTGAATCTTGGGGTTTGCAAATGTGAGTCCTAATCAATGGCTTTTTAGGGGCCCCACATATTTTGGAATTGATCAGTCCATCTGCCCAAGTATCTAAAAGAAACACTTGGTTGAAGGGCAGCTGGCAAAAGCTGCAAAAGCTATGACTAGGCTCATGCAGGCAGGGAGAAGAAAGTGCAATAGTTTATGGTTGCTATTGTGTGAAAAGTACTAGATATATTCACAGCAAGGAAGAATTGCCTTTGTTTGGGGTCTTAAGGATAGCTCCACTCCCCGTTGAGCATGGCCCAGTCTTCCCGGCTGCACAAGATTTTTGATGATAAGACTTGCAGCTTCTCCCAAGCTGTTGGTTATTTCTTGGGAGCACTTGGGATCTTAAAAACTCATTATTTTGACTTCTTTTTCAGAGAGGGAAAGAGAAGTCATTATCCACTTGAAAAGCTGGAGGAAGCTTTGACTTTTCCACTTAACCTTCTCCTCTTTGCAATAGTGCCAGAGTGTGTTGCATCACTGGTCAGAGGTACTAAATTAAGCAAGTAATGAAAAATAAGTTAGGAACGCCCTGTGTTGCATCCTGTACAGACATTCCATTCCATTCCGTTCAGCACTGTCTGACCTGTGAGGGGGGAGGTTACAACTCAAATGGGGGCTAGGGAAAGAAGAGGGGCAATCCTTTCTCATGCCTTCTTACTTCTCGGTAGTGCAGTGGCATGGGAAAGTGCAGAAGAGCATGATTTTCTGGGGACATAGTAGTTTTATTGTTTGGTCGACTGGTTTGTTGCTGTCCTGTGAAATATGAGGTACTGGTCACTGATTCTGGACTTGCAGGGCCAGTATACTGGTCCCACAGGGCAAAACCCATCTTCTTGTGAGAAAGGATGTATAATGTTTTTTTTCCATGCACACAAAGCAGGCGGGGGTAGCAATCGATTGCTCGGGGATTGATATATTGCGTCTCATCTAGACGCGATATATCGATTCCCGAACGCGCTTATACCGATTCCGGAACTCCACCAACCCGAACAGAGTTGCAGAATTGACAAGGAGAGCCGCTGAAATTGATTCCGTGCCGTGAGGACGGTGAGTAATTCGATCTTAGATATTTCGACTTCAGCTACGTTATTCACGTAGCTGAAGTTGCGTATCTAAGATCGATTTTCTCCCGTAGTGTAGACCAGCCCTCTGTAACAATGGCTTTTATTTTTAGATGAAGAGAAGCATAAAAGAGCAAAAGTAAAGTCTCCAGGCAAGAGAGCACACAGAGTGTGTCACCTCTGACAATTTGTACTGAGCCCTGCACACCTGCAGAGTACTTAGAAATTTAAATGTGCACTACACAGGCAGGGCCATCCTTAGGATTTATGGTGCCCTAGGTGGGATTATTAAACTGGTGCCCCTGTGCTTGTCTTGCTCTTAGCAACACAAACATAAGCTTACATTATTGGAAAACGTGCCACATGCATATTATTAAAACCAGTTTAACTTAATGAAGCACACTATAATGCTGATGGACTAGCACTAAAGAAGTAGCACTATAGAAAAAGTTCTGATTTGACAGAATGATGCAAATAATATAATTTTTTTAATTTGTCAACATTTTATTGGAAATTTATATGAAGAGGTATTGAAACAAGGATTTGTTTTTAATTAAAAGCTATCTTTCTGGCTTTTTGGGCTGCAAAATCAGTAATAATGTCATTGTATACAAAGACAAAGTGATGTCTGGTTTAATTGCAAGAATAGCTAGACCAATCAAGTGTTCCTGACTCATTGTAGAGTGGAGATAGTTTTTAATGAGCTTTAGTTTTGAGAAACTCCGTTCGCCTGATGCTACTGTTACAGGAATTGTCAGTAGAATATAAGTGGCAATGTACACATTAGGATATATGTCAACAAGTTTGATGGTATGAGTAAACTGTACAATGTCCATCATTGATTTTGTATGTGGCAACATTGATGACAGTGTATTCAATTCTTCATACAGTTCAAGTCCATTTAAATCAAAACGATCGCTGTGCTTTAGGAGGCTCTCTAGGTCAGGGGTCCCCAACGCAGTGTCTGTGGGTGCCATGGCTCCCACAAGGGCCTCTCAGTGCACCTGCGTACTGGCCAGTGGATGAGCATCCACTGAAATGCTACCGAAATTTGGCAGCACTTCGGCGGCAACGCCTCTGGATGACGCTGCTTGCTGCCGATAAGCAGCGTCATCCAGAGGTGTCGCCACTGAAATGCCACCAAATTTCAGCGGCATTTTGGTGGATGTTTGTCCACTGCCATGGTCCTTCGTCTGGCTCCCGCAGATGAAAAAGGTTGGGGACCACTGCTTGGTTCTTGCACTCTGTCATTAGTTACTCTTGTTTTCCTATTTCGTTGAATTTAGTCCCGCTCAGCCCACCTACCAGCATGGTCCTACAGTGGGTTGAGTGGCTCAGCCGGGGTCTCAGCCACCAGCTTGCTCAGACCGCTGCCAGCTGGGGTTCCTTCGGGGTCCCCAGGCCAGCAGTGGTGGCTGAGTGGGCCAGCGGCCAGAACCCTGGTCGGGCAATGAGGGCGCAGCCAGAACCCCAGAGCAGTGGTGGGCTGAGTGGCTCAGCCCGCGCTGCATGCCATCAAAAATCAGCTTGCGTGCCACCTTTGGCATGTGCCTACCTTTGCCAAACCTGCTCTATACACTAGTAAGGAGATGAGCAATTTACAGTTGTTGAAGGCTCTATTCAGCAGTACAGGCTATAGGACAATCAGTCAACCAGTTTTTGTTTCTCTGATGAAACTGGGCCCACTCCCTTCCACCAAACAAACTTGTCACAAATAATTGTTAACAACTTAATTTTCTGTTTTTGGCTAAGATATTGATTTTTTTAAAAAAAAATATTGAAATTGATTTCAGGATTTTTAAGAAAGCATTTTTGGTGAACAAATTTGTTAAATGACAATCTAAATGGTAACACAGCACTGCTTTCATGCTTGGCTCACCCCCCAGCCTGCTGGTCCAACAGTTGCAGTAGAGGAGGAGATAGGTGGAAAACTGCAGGACCCCAAAATCCACCTCTCGGGGTGCAGAGTGGCAACAGCAGCAGCAAACCCTCAGGTCTGATCACACGCCAATGGGCACCACCACCAGCCCAACGGACCATAGTGAAGTTAGCACAGCGTCTGATCTCAGGGACGGGGCACCCATAGAGCCACAGCAGCTCATCCTGCCCTGGGCAGCTCCCCCCAGATGTGATGGATCACCGCCAGCCCGGGGGAGAGACACGCTCCCCAGCTAGGGTGACCAGATCCAAATGTCCTCATTTTATAGGGCCAATCCCGATATTTGGGGCTTTGTCTTATATAGGTACCAATTATCCCCACCTAGGGTGACCAGACAGCAAATGTGAAAAATCAGGACGAGGGGAGGAAATAGGAGCCTATATAAGAAAAAGACCCAAAAATCAGGACCGTCCCTATAAAATAGGGACATCTGGTCACCCTACAGGTGAGTTCCTTCCCCCACCCCTTCCCAGAGACCCCCAACAGCCAATCCCCTCCCTCAGACTGTGCTGCATTTTGTTCTCTCTAGGACCCAGCAGCTCTGCTCTTACATGTTTCACTGCTTCCCGTCTGTCCGGGCTCCCAGCAGAGCCGTGCCCCCAGACCTAGTGGTGCCCCAGGCAGCTGCCTGTTGTGCCTATGGCTAAGGACGGCCCTGTACACAGGAAACAAAAGGGACTGACCATTTCACACAGCTCTGGATGGATAATTAGACTAGTGGGGGAGTGAAATGTCTTTAAAAGCATTTTGATGTTCCTCTATTGTCAGGGGCCTTGGAATTTTCCCAATTACTGTGCAAGGCTCAGAGAATCTTCAGAAATGTGTAACTCAAGGTTTACCAAGCAGACAGGCTTTGTAATCATACTAGTATCCTAGTCCTGTTCTTTTTAGCATGGCTGTCAAGTGTGACTGCCAGTGGGGGATCATGGGCCAGTTTCTGATCTCAGTTACACCCCTGTAAATCCAGGGTAAGCCCATTGATTCCAGAATCTGGACCCAAATCTAAATCTGGGGTCTGATTCTGATTTCACACTGTTTCACATGGGCAAATTCTATTGACATCAGTGGAGCGTGTCTTGATTTATACTAGTGTGAGTGATAGCAGAATCAGGCCTGTGTAATCTGAGGTGAACAGCTGATAATGAATTAGAATCATCCTGAAGCAAGGCCCAAGCACCAACCTGAACTGTTCTGAAATTTAGGATAAATATAGTCTCTTTCTCCACCTACCAACAGTCTCCCATCCCAAGTTCCACTCAGTTTATTTTTGACTCTGCAAAATCCCTGGTGAGATTTTGGCAGGTCAGATATTAGGCTGGATGCTCCCTTCAATTTTTACATAAAACACTTAGGGTATGCAAAACATTATGAGGTACATCTGACCTCCTCTAAGGAATCGCTCTAGGACATCATGGACTGTAATCAGAGCTGATGAGTAAGGTGGTAGTAAACTCTCTTACACCTCTCTCCCAATGTATAAAGGAGTCTACCTGGATGTAACAAGTGCAGAGGAGCTGGACGAAATCCCCAATCCTACTTTACCTTATATCATCTTCCAGATCCTCACTGTGTAAGTTAAATCAAGCTACACTCTCTTACACATCAGTAGAGTGGGGGCAAAGGACTCTGAAGGAGCTTAACTGAGTCTTACACACAGCACCCTATGTAACACCGCTGATTTGGCCCTCTGGATCTAGGCTGGGAAGATCAGCCCAAGAGTTGATTGTATTTGGATAAGGAGAGCAGAAGAATCATGTAGCAAGTCAAAGAAAGGGGTGGAGGAGGAGGAGGAATCTAGAGTTCTCTTGGGGATAAGGAGGAGGAAAAAGGCTGGGCCACAAGGGTAAGACATAGAGGAGGGAGAAGACCTCTCTGAGGTCAGATACATTCTGATGAGTTTGAATAAGGTTCTTCACACTTGAAGGTATTTTCTAAACTTCCTAATCTTGTTACATTTTCCCATCACTAGTCCTGAGGTGAAGTGATTTATGAATATACATATCCACACTGTTCAGTGTGAGCATCTTGATAAGGTAAATATATCACTCAGCGGGAGCCTCTACTGCACACCACCCTGGTTCCTTAGAGAAAAATTCAGTGGTGTGGGCCCCAGCAATCCCTCTCTGGCACATACAGGTTGTGCAGTTTAGTTCTTCATTAAAAGAGCCCCACTGAGATGTTTAAACACAGATTTCCCTGTAAGAGTGAATACACTGAATTTCCCTCCATCCAATACTCTTCCATTTAATTGGTATAAAGCAGCTTCCCCTTGGCAACATACTCCCTTGAAATTGCACAAGAAACCTTGCTAAAAAGGCATAGGTAAATATTTTACATATTGGATTAGGAGCACAGCTGTCAGTAACCAGAACCGGAATTGCACAGTTGATTTACCCCTCTCACCGTGCTGGAAATGTACCCAATGGAATGCAAAGACCTGGCTCCCAAGTGCCACCTTATGAAGAAGGTGTAGTACAATTTCATTTAATATCGTGTATGTTTCCATTAGCATGAATCAATTGCTCTCCATCCTCAGTTTAAGACTCTTGTGTTTCTCTAGATTACAATTCTGTTTCCAAGCGTCTGCCAATCCTCACTAGTCCTTCCATACAAACCTGCAATGTTTCAGTGATATAAGATACAGCACCTTGGCTTTCATTTTGTTTATACCTTGTATTCATAATTACAGATGTGCTGGAGGTGAAGTGCCTTTCTCTACCCTTGCCAAGAAAATGGACCTCTGTACTCTATAGGAAAAGCCCAGACCACTGTTAATTTGTGACCTAAGATATGTCATGGGAGCTGGTGGCCAGTGTTTGAAAATTGTGCAGCTGAAACGAAAGAGTCAAAATGATTCATTTTGACTTTTTCCCTTCAAAAATGTCACTGACATCAACAGGTTCCTACAAAACATTTTGATTTTGACAAAACTGCATTTTTGATGGAAATCTGTGCTGCTAAAATTTTTTCAACCAGCTTTGTTCATAACACAGCAGCTACAAAAGTCTGTCTATGACCAGCCTTCAACATGTAAATCTGTGCTTCCTCCTAACAGATCCTTTCTTTTGTTTTGAGTACTTTGCTAATAAGTAATGAAAACCTTACAGCCTTACAGCTTGTTTTGTGGTTGCAATTACGTAAGCATTATTAATAAAGAAACAATGTCAAAACTGTGTGAAACCAAACACACATTTAACCACTTGCAATAAACAGATATAAAAACAACAGATGTCTCAGTTTTTGTTCTCTAATGATTTCATCCCTTGTTAAAAATAAATGTCTAGTTTAAAAAAGAAAAGGGCTTTTCTCCGCTCTTACAAATTAATTGAATCCAGAGTCTGGTACTGCAACTAAGGACTTATTTTTTTAAGTTTACTGCAAAGTAAGCCAAGAATTCAAGGTAGTAAATGGAGTAGCACTTATTTACCCCAGATGAAGCCCTGGCCCCTAATATCAGTCTGTGGTGGGGCCAGGATACCACATTTGTGTCCAGATCCAAACTTCCTCAAAGTTTGGGGAAAAGAGGTGATTTTCAATCTGAGGTTTTTGGTTCAGCCCTTTATACTGATACAAGCAATTTACAAAATTTGGATCAGAACTTTACTGAAGGCACAATGAGGTCTTTTGGGTCTGGAGTTTTGGTTTGAACCCATCTTTTATACCAATAACTGTGTAACTAAAATTAATCTAACCAATGACATAATAACTAGTGATGGGGCAGCCTCAAAGAGGCAGTGTTTGGGTTTATGCAAACATCCAAAGTGCAGATGATTATTTGAAGGCCATGCTGCAAATAGTGGCAGAGCTAATAGGAGGTGGGGGGCAGTGGGGGAGGGAGTGACCACCTCCCCCCTGCAGCAGCTTTTAAGTGCATGAGTGGCACCTTTCCAAGCACATTATGCAATTGACAAAAGGAGGTGTCTGACTTGGATTTTCACAACCAAGTGCTACTTAGTGAACCTACCTGCACTCACTTGGTAGTGGTAGCTCCTGTCCTGCAGACTGGGCTCAGCTCCCTGCTCCAGGCACCACAGCATGAAGAGGGGAGCTAGACTCAGTCCCACAGGACTGGAGCTGCTGCTGCTGGTGAGTGGAGCTCCTGCTGCCAGGCGAGTGGAGCTCCTGCTGCCAGGCTTGCTCTCTTGCCCACTGTCCTCCCAAGTTCACCAATGGTAGGAAATCTTACTATGCTATATTATTTTAATACGCTTCCCTGCAAGATTTCATACATTTCTTGGTTCTAGTCTTGGCCAGAAATACCAGGGCACTTCTTGTGGAATCTGAGTACTTCTTATTCCAGTGCTGACAGGCAGCGTAAAGGTTACTGAAAATGGAGGGGGGAAAAAAGTCAGATGTTTAAAAAGATTTAGGTCTAAAAGAGGGCAAGGCTTGATGGCTCTGAGGTTAGGGAGAAGTTATTATTTAAGCAAAGCATCCTAAGTAAGAATATCAGGCATTCACTGAAAAGAGTCTCTGACATTAGCTCCACAATATTATAGAAGTTCAATACATTTTTGATTTACCTAAAGGGTAAAATATAGTCTTCTGTCTACAACTAGAAAACCATTTTGTAAGTTATCTTATTTATTGGACTCTATTGTCAAACAACAAAACATCCAATAATTGAAGCAGGTGTTCAAAGTATTGCAATTTCCGGTTTTTTTTTTTAACTTTAAAAAAGAACCCTCATAGTGACTATATATTAATAGTGTCATCTTGGAGCCGATTTTAGCTACTGTTTCTTTGCCTGTGCTGAATATGGTGTGTCCCTGTTTAAAATGGCATTATCCTTAATGGGCCAAAGGGTTACAGGTTTGAATTCCCCACCAGGGATTTGGCTCAGACTACTGACAATATTATCATACAGTGAAGGGGTTGGGGTGTTTAGAAAAGAAACTAAACTCAAAACTCTCATGCCCAAGTCTGGTTCAGGTGGAAGCTGAAGACCACACAGCAAATATATATATTTATAAATATAGATTATATACATATAAAATAATCCCTGTGTCTTTGCTAACATTACATGCTCTGGAACACACTAATGTTCAACGTTATGTGTAGCAAGATGGCTGCCATGTTCATCTGACTGTAGTCACTTCATTGCCGATACATGACCCGCACTACTCACTATTTTAATGCATTTTATGAGTATGAAAGATGCTAATAAAACCAAATTCTAGTGTGTGCTACATGGCACATTTAAAACATTGCTATGGAAACACATAGAACTCTCCTAACAGTCCAGAAGTACCAAGAGCTTTTCCCCCCATGCAGCCACTATTAAATGCAGAATAAGTCTACGCACTGTGCAAAGACCCTCACATTCATACTTACACTATTCAATCCCATGTACTACCACTCTTTTCTCTGCTTAGTTAATTTATAACACTTGCTTCACTACAAAGCTGAATTTTCATCATCTGGTTTGGGAATAAAGGTCAAAGTTTAAATCTATATTTAATATCATTTCTTGAAACTGGATTTGTGGGTCTCTTTATGTGGATATTACCTATCTTAAGGGATTTCATATGAAAAAAAAACCCAACCCTTGAAAGCCAAGCAACTGAGACTGACCTTTTCCTTTAACCTTCAGCAAACATGTAAAGAGGTTGTTGCTTGTGTTTCTGTTTTTCAAACATTATAATTATACTTCCAAAAAAATTTCTTGACAGCATGTATTGTGTTGCGTGAAGGCATGCAAATAACTTTGAATCTAAGAAACTGTGATCTTTGACAATGGGCTACACGCTTTGTTGTCCTGTTTGCAGCAATTTATTTTGAAGCTTTATGCCTTCAGCTAACATGATCTACTGTAATATTTTTAATATGCAAACTCAGGGTCTTTGATTGCCATAGCAAAGGGCAAAGTTCACAGGTTTACTTAATTTGGTATTTGATGAAGTTTTTGTAGACAACATTAATAAAAAATTCTGCTTGTATTTTTTGTGTGTGTGTGTGTGTTTGTTTGTACACAGACAGATGTGTGCATTTCTGCAAACATGGAAGGTAGCTGGATATCTGCAGCATTATGAAAGAAAATTTGAGCTTTGTCTACACAGCCATTTGTATGTGTAAAACTGGAGACTCAGTGTGAGAAGCCAGGCTGGAAAATTCAGGCTCTGTAATTCTACTGTCTTGACAGTTATTTTATAATATGTTTCAAGTTTATTAAAAATAAGTCAAAAATAAAAAGCCGTATTAATTATTATAAAGGATGTCTGGTTCAGGGAGACTAGACCTTGATATGGATGACATATTTTTATATTACCTTTTACATAAACATTTTAAGTGTGCTGAAAGAATTTACTGAGATATTATGGTATGAAAATACTAGGGACTTGGCCTGCCTTAGCAAAGGGGAAAGTTCATATTTATTTGAAGCTAAATGCTGGCAACCATGCGAACATGGTTGCAGGACGGAGTGCTTAATTTGGTATCTGATGAACATGCTTCAGGTCTGCAAGATACACAACAGTAGAATCACTGCTGTAAGATGCTCAGAGGTGGTGGGGGTCTCTTGCGGAAGGGGCAGTACCGTGGGGCTAGCCTCCCTGAAGTGAGTGTCCGTGTGTGGGGGGGGTCCACCCGCAGCCTGTGCGCTGTGCTATCAATTTGCGGTATTCTGGTTTATATGTAGCTAAAGAACCAGGGCTGTTTCATATATCAGAGAATAAACAAACAAAGCTAACAACTTCCCCTCCCCCTCACTGTACGACCCTAATTATACTATCTCTGGCCACATGTAACTCACATTAACTTCAGTGAGTCTTCTGCTGTTGCAACTATTGGGCCAATCAAACCTCAGAGCAAATTCAGTTGTGACATGAGTAGTGGCTTAAAATGAACTCGGAGTGCAAGCTGATCAGAAAAAATATGTAAATAGTAAAGTAATGCAGCCCACATTGATTTGCCCTACACCCTACTTTATCTAGCACCCTTCTAGTTGCTTATTATACTACTGACCTTTCAGCATGTAAGCTGCACACACTGAATGCCAAATCAATGCAAATCTTTTACCCCGGCACAACCATTTTCTGACCAGTTTACATCAACATTTATGTTCACTGCTGAATTTGGCCAAGAGACACCTATGGGAAATGCACCTGCTTATCCCAGGTATGGACTTGGCCTGTGTTTTTAACCTATTTTTTCTCTTTTTGATAGCTAGATGCCGCGAACAGAAACCCGTTGTAGTAAAGAGCCCTTCCCTACAAACTCCAGTGGAAAAAATCCAAGTTACCTCCTACATACTTTAAAATAACACTTTCTAATGATTCCTGATGATGTTGACACATTTACAATGTTGATTTAAGGAGAATGGGGAGCGTAGTTCTGCCTGACACCAGGGATATAAAGTTATTGGCCTGCTGTTTAGCCATACTGAAATGAGCGTCAATAGTGCCAAAATGCTAAGTATTCATAACTTAGACAACAGGCAAAATAGCCTCTGAGGGAGTGAGAACCCCTTTTGAAGGCTCCCTCTTACTACTCCAAGACTGGATTGAACTGGGTAGTGGATATGGCATACTATAGTTATTAATATATTTGGCTTTACAGCGCCTGAACTTTTTGTGAACCATTTTAGCACAACTTTACATTCTGCATCATAATACCTGCTAAAGATTTTTCTTTCTTCCTTCCTTCCTTATTCTGGGCTGGATCTAATCTGATTGTAAATGTTTGTCAGTCTTCAGATGTTCTGCATTCTTGATCACATGGTCTGACATGATCCTGATTATTTTCAATATCTCTTTTTTCCACCCTGGGGAAATTTAGATCTGTTTCTGGCATGTGGTCTCCCTTGTTCCTTTGTGAACACAGAAGGAAAAAAAAATCATTTCTTTCTTTCTTTTTCTTTTTTTTAACAAAGCCTTCTTCTGTCAATAATTTACCTCTGCCATCTTTTAAAGGCCTTCTTGTCTCTTTCACTGACACCCATGTTTCTTATGCACTGGAAAAATTCCATTTAAATCATAATTTGAGTGGCAAATTCTTTCCATTCGTCACCTTTGCTCTTTTAATTTTGTTTTTGCACTTCCATTCTCTTCTTTCTCCAGCTCATTTTAGATTCAATATTTTAAACTTTTCATGTATCCTTTCCTCACCTCTGGTTACTTTGTCTTTTTCCCTTCCTTGTTCTTTATTAAATGTTGGCAATTCAGTGGGTGGCGCTCTTACCCCCAGTCAGTACTGAATCATGGCCCCAGAATGAAGTCAGGAGGGCACTGTGACACCTTTCAGATGAGATGGGAAACTGGGGTTCTGACCGCTTGTGCTCATTAAAAATCTCATGATACATTCTGCAAGAATAGGTGTGTTAACTCCTGTCTCCCAGACAAATTCAAGATTGAGTGATTATAGTCCGCTTACCTAAATCCCTTTGTAGTTTCAATTGGATATATTAATCTTTACTGCGGATCCTAATCTGTTATGCAGTGTTACCATCAGCCATTAAATAGATATCATATTCTATTCTAAAAGCAACAGGATGAGGAGATTTTTGTATATATAGTCTGTATATTGGTTTTTCTACTTCATTTTTAAAACACTTTAGGATGAAAAGTTGTAAGTTAATTGTAAGTTATTGTTTTTTGCTTTGTATCAATGATTCATTGCTAGAATTCATACATAACCCTTGCACACCCATTAATTTACTTGTAGACACTTTCCATTTCTCCTTCTCCCTTTCCCATGGTTGCTGTACCTCAGCACTTCTTGTATTCTTTCAAATTTTGCTCATTGTTGACATTTACCATCTTTACTTTGCCCTTTTCATTCTCATGTTAGTCATATTACAAACCTAACCAAAGCATGGCCACCATTGCTTAGCTCTATCGTCAGACCAAAAGCTCCAGCCAGGATTTCTAATAATCCCCACTTGCATGTGCCTAGAAGGGTTAGGGCAGGCTGGTACAGAGACCACAGAAGTGATGTTATTGGTTCACATAGTCAGGATAAACGCATCAGGCTGTTGCTGGGATCAACTCTGTGGATTATATGAACCAGTGGAAAAACATTTTCATGTGTCCAGGCAGGTTGAAACTGAAAGTCTAATAAGTTAGTTTATCTGGGTTCAACTCCCATAACAGCCTTTGTGACCCTTGCAATCTTCATTATTACCCCAAAATAAATTGATGACAGTTCCTTTTCTAAATTCCTATCATTACACAGAGCCAAATCCGACCCTTATATGTCCCCACGCAGCTCCTGTTGCACAAATAGGGCAGAATGTGATTCATGCTGAATGAGGAAATGGTCCTTTATCATATGGACAAATTCATTATCCAGTTTTTGCTTCCTTTCAATGCGCAGTCATTTAAGATGCTGAATACTTCCTTCCCTACTGGTTTACAAACCTTGGTCATGTCTGTTAACATTGCCTCATTTGGTTGCTTCTTCCATTCAGGATAATCTAACGCAGTGGTTCTCAAACATATTTTATCATGCCAGCGCCAGCTTTATGAACTGCGGGGCCTAATTCGAATACCTGGCTGCAGTCCAGGGCTTTGGCGGCACTTCAGTGGGGGGGGGGCCGCTCCGAGTCTTCCATGGCACCAAAAGACCCCACCACCACCGAAATGTCGCTGAAGACCCCCAGAGCGGACCCCCTAGCCACCAAAATGCTGCCAAAGACCCCCAGAGTGGACCCCCCTGCTGCTGAAATGCCACCAAAGACCCCTGGAGCAGACTCCCTCGCCACCAAAATGCCATCAAAGACCCCTGGAGTGGACCCCTCTGGTGCCGAAATGCCGCCGAAGACCCCCGGAGCGGACCGCCACAGGGTGAGTAAAAAAAATAGTAAAAAGGTGCCTAAGGTGCGGGGCCCTCTTAGGTGCGGGCGTGGGGCCCGATTCCAGGGAATCGGGGGAATCGGCCTAAAGCCGGCCCTGGATCATGCCCCCCTTCGTTGTGTCTATAGTAGTTTATGCCTCCATCCCGCTACACAAGTACATAAAGCTGATTAAAAAAAAAATCAACATGCAATTCTCACTAAATATTAGAAACAGTAAGGCATTGATTCACACAGAGCCAATGATCCATTGTAATAAGAGCAAAAGGAAAACTGTGATTGTGGTCCACACTTACAATGAAGCGTGCACACTGCATTGTAACAAAAGGATTAACGTACAGATGGCAACGACCTTATAAAATGCTGTGCAAGCTTAACAAAAATCCGTCAAAATGCACAGCATCATCGGGCGTCAAATGCACAGCACCATCTGAGGACCGGCTATAGCTGGAAGAATCATCTTTACTAGTTATTTATTGCTATGGGTAAAATGTGCGGATATCTTCAGTCCTTATTGAAGGAGCAAGATGATATTGATGACAATCTAGAAGTCAACATCTTAAATTTGGAGAATAACCGTGCACCCTTACTCACACCTACTGCAGAATGCAGCATCAGGAAGACCCCTTGCCACAGTACAGGATAAGATCTGTACCATGCGTGCCTGTTTTCTGGCAAAGTTTTTACTGGGTATGGTGTAATCAGATGTTTCCCTTATATAGCTGCACTGTCTCAACTTATTTTACATCACAAAGACTAATGTTACACTCAGTGACATAGCCAGGTTCTAAGAGCAGGGGGAGTGAACACATAAAAAAAGGCACCACCTGCTGCGAAGAAGTGAAGAAAAAAAAGAAAAACCCAAGTCTTGCTGCCAAAGACTGAAGAACCCGCTGCTGAATTACCCACCACCGAATTGCCACCCAAGACCTGGAGCGACTGAAGCACTCACCGCCGAATTGCCGCCAAAGACCCGGAGTGACTGAAGAAACCCACTGAAATAAGTGTCTGAGTGCCGCCGAAGACCCGGACATGCTGGGAAGCGCGTCTGAGTGAGTGCGCAGGGGAGCGGCAGCTCCTCCTCAGCTACGCTACTGTCTACACTGTGTCTCATCATGTTGTTGGCAAACATGACACACAATATTGAAAATGCCACATGATAGCTAAATGATAAATGGGAATGTCATATCTATAAAGGGAAGAGAACAGCCCTCCTAAGTACAATACTATAAAATCTCTCATGGCCAGACACCAAAATCCTTTTACCTGTAAAGGGTTAAGAAGCTCAGGAAACCTGGCTGACACCTGACCCAAAGGACCAATAAGGGGACAAGATACTTTCAAATCTTGGTGGGAGGAAGTCTTGTTTGTGCTCTTTGTTTTGGGGGTTGTTCGCTCTTGGGACTAAGAGGGACCAGACATCAATCCAGGCTCTCCAAATCTTTCTAAACCAGTCTCTCATATTTCAAACTTGTAAGTAACAGCCACGCAAGGCATGTTAGTCTTATTTTTGTTTTCTCAACTTGTAAATGTTCCTTTTTGCTGAGAGGATTTTACCTCTGTTTGCTGTAACTTTGAACCTAGCTAGAGGGGATTCCTCTGGGCTATATGAATCTGATTACCCGGTAAATATTTTCCTATCCTGATTTTACAGAGATGATTTTTACTTTCTTTTTTAATTAAAAGCTTTCTTTTAAGAACCTAATTGATTTTTCCTGTTTTAAGATCCAAGGGGATTGGATCTGACTCACCAGGAATGGTGGTGGGAAAGGGGGGGGATGGTTAAATGTCCTTGTTTAAGATCCAAGGGGTTGGATCGGTGTTCACTCAGGAGCTTGGTGAAAAAGCCTTTCAAGGGCTACCCAGGAGAGGGAAGTTTGGGGGAAAGCGGTGTTCCAGACACTGAGGAATCTGTGGTTGAAAATGAATGAAAAGGTGAACCTACTCTCAATCAGTCAGGGATTTTGAATGAAAAGAATCCTGAAAAGACTTGTGTGTGAAACAGGGCAGTCAGGAGAGTTGCCTATCAGAATCCAGAATTTACACAGCAGCAGAAGATAACCCAAGCTGCTGCCATGATCTTTGAAGTTCAACTGAAGAAAAGATCTTATTTGAATATTTTTGAATAATGTATCTGATATACAGCATTAGACATTAGAAGATGTTCTTTCAGCAGTAGACACTCGAGTCATCTTTTCTCTGTATGTTTTCTCCTTGAACAAAGTCTTTGTCACCTGTGTTCCACTGGCTGGTGCCTTGTTGTAGACTAAGGGGTTTATGTGGGTTCTGTAGATACCGCAGTGAGGAACATGGTATAAAAATAGATAGAGGATAGAACCTATACAAGGGTTCGGGTGTGTCTGTATCTCTCTAGTTTGTACATTATGACCCTGCAGCGGTAGGGGATCTTGGGGGACAACTATGGCCTGGTGGGGTGCAAAATAAACTTTATTAAGAAAATGCAAAAACAGAAAATCAAGTAGTGAGGGTATGGGTTTGTTAAGGTAGACAAGGGGAGTTCTTTAGTAAATAGTATAGGGTTTCAATATGGGTACAACACAGGGGTACAATACAGTTGGTAACCGATTAACACTGAAATATAAATGTAACAGGTACTAACAATTTCTATGTAAGGGTGTGTCACAGCAGCATATAGCCAACTAACAGTCATGGAAAAATGTGTTTAAATATCCAACAACTCTATGTAAAGTGTGTCACAGTGGTATAAATGTAAATTGTGGAGGTGTGTTAGAGAGAAAAAAGGGTAACCAAGGGTTATCTAGACTAGTAATACAATGAGTTGGCTGGGCGGTGCCAGAGTGAAACGTGGGGAAGGATTAAAAAGAGAAGAGAGAAAGGCGTGAGGGGAAGAGGGGGGGTGGGGGAAGGAGCATGTGGGGCAAGAGCAGAGGAGGTTTAACTCACGGAGAACAGAGACAGACAGGCTGCAAGTTTAAACACATGACTGGGGAGCTCGGGAAGGGGGCAGCGGAAGACAGACTTAACACAATTATACAGAGCACAGCAAAATCTATCTATGATCTAACTTAACCAAGACTACACAAATTAGCAAGTACAGAAACACATGCAACAATTTTAAACCTAACTTACAGAGCACATACAAACAATTCTCTAAACTAACTTAACCACAGCTATGTAAATGAATTACAACGTTATCTAGACTAAGAACTGATTCTAATAGGTGCACTTAGCCAGCAGGGTGGGCGCAAGCTGGCAGCCCGGATACAGTCCAGGAAGGCACAGCCGCAGCGGCACAGGCTTATTTTTTAGCAGCAAAGTGCCTGCGGAGCAAAGAAACAGATTATAGATACAGACCAAGGAGTTAGCTTGGTCTGCTGCTTGGGAAACAGGGCCAGCGCCAGGAGTCTGCAAGAGAACTCTACCAATCCCCAGGACAGCAGCAAAACATAGAGAGAGACAGCAGTAGCATCGAGGGAGGAGAGAGGACTCGATTCCTTTCAGTAATCAGGAAGTCTCCAGCACAAATTGGTGTTCGTGGGAGAGGAGTTTAAGATGGGGTACCTCAAAAACAAACGAGAGTGGAGAGAGGGCCCCCAAACGACCCTAGTCTGTCAGACCAGGTGGCAAAGCAGGACCTTCTCGGGGCGATTAGAAAATGTCTGGTAAGGCAACTAGCAGTTCCCACCAGTACTTTGATGGTCCTCTTGATAAGGGAGGAGAGGAGGCAGGAAAAAACTGCAGGGAGCATAGGCATGCTGGGCATGTTCTGAGCCACAGGTATGACTCATATGCTTAATTAGTTGGCCATTCAGGTCTTGCATTTGGGCAGCGCCCCTTACACCGAAGCCCATGTCTGAACAAAGGAGCTAAACAAAGAAGCAAGAAGCCCCCTCCCTAGGCAGGTCAGTGGCTCCAGTTTGTCTGTACAAGCCATCCCTATGAATAGGGCTATGACTTTAGTTAGCACAATGGCCGGGAGGGGCAGCCACCAGGACAAACAGAAGGAGAAGGGAAAAAAGAATGCTAGCAGGGGGACAGCTGTGACAGACACATTAGAAAGGTATGCTGTGTGTGCTCAACCCAGGGCTTAACTAAAGTAATCCAGGGCTCCCACTAAAATGAGGAACTCCTTAACCTTATATCCACATCATGGCCCTGTCCCACTTTAGGTTTTCAGGAAGTTAGTGTTAATATGAATAGGGCAGTTCTCACCTTTTGCATTTATCCTTTTATTTAGACTGTCTGCAGACTCAGACAGACAGCTGGGACATTTAGTTCGCATTTTCAAGCTTGGCTTAGCATTAATGTGGACTGAAAAAAAAAACTACCCCTATTTTTAAGGAAAGCTGTGAATTCTTATCTTATACTGTGACTCCAGAATAGCGTGCCTGGGCAAAGTCAAAGGCCCTAAATAGTTTCAAAAGTGGCTAAGTCATTAAGCACCTAAGTTCAATTTTCAAAAAGCAATTTAGGCAATTAGGAGTATAAGTCTTATTGAAAATCAATGGGACTTAGGCTCTTAAATCATTTTGGTGCTTTTGGAAATTTTAGCCTTAGTACATCTGTCTTTACCCAGCCCGGGATAGACTGTGTGTATGTGGCAGTGGCAATTTTATCTTGATCTACTACCTGCATCTGTGGGTCTTGTCTTGTACATTGCTATTTACATTTTTTCCTACTACAACTTGACACCACATTTCATCTGAACAAACAGAAGTTTGATATTTGCTGCTACATTGCTGTCATGTGTCAAATCACACATCCCCATGGGAAATGGATACAACAACCACCAGAAATTCATGAAGTATCAGGAAGAAGAAATGCTGGAAACTATGATATGTGTGTGTGTGTTTAAAGTTACTTTAAAATGTAACAATAAAGTATAAAAACTTCAGGTGCTCTATAAAAATTTACTTCTTCTACCCCCAGTACCTTCTTTTGCTTAAAAGCACGTGAAAAATACAGCTGTTCTGGCTGACCTTTTGGAAGGGCTTTGTCGAAAGAGGTGACATTTTAAACATGTGGTTACTGTAGTTATTAATAAAGAATTCTGGCATAAATGTTTTCGTATGGAGGAACTATTAAAGGAATGGAGGGGAGGGTTCTGATGAATACAAAATCTGCTACCTACAGTACAGTAAAAAAAAAAACCCTGCTATGAAAATGTGAAAATACAGCACTGCACGAGGAAGAAAAGTTAAACTGTGGAGCACATAAAAATACTGGCACAAAGGTTTGATCTCAACCATTTTTTTAGTTCATTAAAAAAATGAAGTAAATACATTTAAAAGAGAAACATGCACAAGCACATTACCAATTTGAGGATGTATGGCATGCATATTTATAAAAGTTTTTCAAGAAGGCAGGTTTAATTTATCTGGGTGTAGTTTTTAATACACTTCAGGACTATTTTTATGACAAGTTCAAAATTCTCAACAGCTATCTTGTTGTATGACAGGTTTTTACTGCATTAGTTTCACCAGACAAGGACTGGTGGAGTAAAATTAGTCATGTATGTAAATTATGATCACGCTGAATAGTTGTATGTGCTCATTTAGGCATTTTAACAGTGTGTGATGTTATCCTCTCTGCAGGACTAATAAGCATTAGCCATAATGAGGTCAGTCATTCAGTCAGGCATTATCATGGGATTTAATTGGGACACTGGTCTCTGCTGAAGTGAAAATTAATAACTTTTGTCAATGTTCTGGCGAAATGTTCTGTCTTATTAAACTATGAGGGTCAATTAGAAAGCATTATGTAATAAAGTCCCCGGCAGCAGAACTCAAATTGAGTTATACCACAGTCATTATTCCAGGGCGATTGCATTTGAAAATGGAAAACCAGAGTGCCATATGGAGGGTTCAGGTTATATTTACAAGCATTGCACGTTAAGGCTTTGACAAGAAGGAAACAATTAAATGTAATACTGAAATAAATCAAAGCACTGAAAGTGCCATGTCGTGCCAGGAGCTGAATACTGCCAGCACACCACTAGATGTGACTAGGCAAAATGGCACCTGTTTATAAACCTTGTTTGGTTTCCATCAGGTAGCTTCATCCCTGTGGCACTCTTGGATGATTCAAAATCTGGGGCACACCTGGAAGGTTGAGCCCTGCATGTTGACTCATATAAATAACAGTTTATTGTGTGGCGATTAAGACAAGAGATTGCTTTTATTAAAGTGCAGTTATTGTAGTACAACAAATTAAAGAACTTTAAAGCATGTTTAACAGCCTCTGATATTCCCTGTTCAGTCATGTTTTACAGTGCTTCAAATGGGCAGGATATTGTTAGGGAGATATAAAGTCTTTGCTGGTGCTGGCATGTAAAAGCAGGGCTGGCAGCCAGCGATGATACAAGGAGAGCAAGAAGGATAGAAGCACATTTTCAGAGAGGTGGTGACGAGCTCAGATATGTGGATTTCCCTCCTCTTAGAAGAAGGTGTACACAGTCACAGCAGAGAAGCAGCATGGTGCTGAATTATTCTTTATACACTCCACAGACTGCCTCTGCCATTATCAAATAAAGACGGAAGGGATGTATTTTCATCGCTGTGTAGCAGGGCTTTACCAGAATTTTTCCCTCAGTCATTAATATAAAGCACTGTGGTCTTTACCTGCCATATTTTTCCCACTGATTCCTTTTTACCATAACAGTAGAAAGTACCACAATGCCTCTTTCTCTGTCATTTGTATACTGGGCAACAGAACTGTGCTGAAAGTGAAGCACGCATGAACTGGATTTGCTTTGGTGTTAGATACAGTTAGCCAAACTATGCCCTCAGTTGCACCCTGAAACGTCACTAAACTCAGTAGGGTTGAGGGCATAACTTAGGCCCAGTGAACATTATTTTTCCTTTTTAGACTCAGGCAACAAGTAACCACATTGGAGGGAGTGGGTGGAAGATGTCATAAGAGACAACAGTCTTAATGATCTTCTAATGAAGGAAAGCCCAAGACAAATATGGTTAGAAAAATGTAGCACTGCAGTGAAACTGAATCTTCTCATGAATACAGAACCATCTTGATTCACACACAACACCTGTTACAAGCAGATCATCTCAGGCTATGTCTACACTACCACAGTAAGTCGACCTAAGTTATGCAACTCCAGCCACATGAACAACACAGCTGGAGTCGACGTAGCTTAGGTTGACTTACTGCGGTGTCTACACCACGATGGGTCGATGGGAGAAACTCTCCCCTTGACTTACCTTACGCTTCTCGTAAGGGTGGAGTACTGGGGTCAACCAGAGAGCAATCTGTGGTCGATTTAGCGGGTCTTCACTAGACCTGCTAAATTGACCCCTGGTGGATCAATCACCGGAGAGTCGATCCTATGGTAGTGTAGACGCAGCCTCAGAAGCGAAAGCCATTTCTGATAGGACCGAATAACCAAACCTGTCTACTTTCCCATGAGATATCCCGATTTAGCCCCACAGATATACTTAGGGGCCCGATCACATGAGGTGTTGATTATTCTTATCACCTACTAAGCTGAGGACTTTCAGCACCTGGCAGGACTGGGCCTTAAATTGATAGTCTCACCTGTTTGTATTTGCCTTCACGTCCCAGAAGGCTTAAAATGTCACAGATCAGGAAGTTATGTCACCGGGGCATCACAGCTATGCTTTCCAATATACTTCTTTCTCATACACCTGAGGGATAATTTTCAAAAGCATTCAGTGTCTGGCTTAACTCTGATCCAGTGGAAGTCAATTATAAAACATCCATTGGAGTTTTACAACTGACTTCCATAGGAACAGCATTTTGCCAGTGCTGTCCACTTCTGAAAGACCCAGCCCTAAAGGCAAATTCTGATTTCCCATACAGTGGAGTCAATCAGGAGAAAATCCATTTTTACTGATTTTGAACTGTATATTCCCTAAGAGCAATAAATGCTTCCTGTTGGCAGTGTGGCTTAGGTGAATTTTAGGGGAGCTTTGAATGAGGTGAACTGGACTTCTGTTTAATTTAAATCCACTTAATTGGGGCAAAGGATGGAGTTTAAAGAAAAACCATAAATCAACACAAAGACCTGGGCCCAGTTATTCTCCTTTGACATCAGATTTTCAATAATGTGACTCTGTCAGCCTCATTGCAATTATTCTAGACTTACACCATTGTGAGACAAGAATAAGGCCCCTTAGATTTAGGCATAGCAAGATCTTAATAGAATGAGAATGTTTTGCAATTTAGCACCATGCAGCTGAGCATCTCAGTTTGCTTGACAAGCACTAATGAATTAAGCCTCACAAATAGACCATTTTGGGATGCCCAACATAGGACACCCTAGAGATGTCTGACCTTTTCAGAAAGAGCCAAGCACCCGTCCTCTGAAAATCAAGCTCCTCTAGATCTCTCAAGTTGATACCCAAGACTGAGATACCCAAAATTATTAGTCACTGTTGAAAAATATTATCCCCATTTTACAGATGGGTAAATTGAGATACATGAAGGTACAGAAAGTTATACAAGGTCCATAGTCAAGCTGTGGCAGAGCTAGGAATACAATGCAGCTCTCCAGACTCATAGTCCTGTGACTTAATCACAAGATTATTCTCTCTCCCCCTTCAGCTAGAGCTTCAGGTAACAAGAGAGAGCATGCAGCCTCTCTCTCTCTCTCTCTCTTTCTCTATGCCATGTATGAGTCACTGTATCTCTTTGATTTTCCTTCTTGAATGGGAGTAACTTATGTAGAATCCTGCTATTTGTGGCAGACACAGACACATATTACATACATACACACACACACACACCACCAGCCATAAGCCATAGTTCCAATTTACCAACTGAAAGTAACCTGTGTTGCATTGTGGTACATCTTCCCATCACAGTAGTGGTAATACCACAGCAGCGCTAAACATAGAATATTAGGGTTGGAAGAGACTGCAGGTGGTCATCTAGTCCAATCCCCCGCTCAAAGCAGAACCAACGCTAACTAAATCATCCCAGCCAGGGCTTTGTCAAGTCAGGCCTTAAAAACCTCTAAGGATGAAGCGTCTACCACCTCCCTAGGTAACCCATTCCAGTGCTTCATCACCCTCCTAGTGAAATAATGTTTCCTAATATCCAACCTAGATCTCCCCAGCTGCAACTTGCGACCATTGCTTCTTGTTCTGTCATCTGCCACCACTGAGAACAGCCTAGCTCCATCCTCTTTGGAACCCGCCTTCAGGTAGTTGAAGGCTCCTATCAAATCCCCCCTCACTCTTCTGTTCTGAAGACTAAATAACCCCAGTTCCCTCAGCCTCTTCTCAGAAGTCATGTGCCCCAGCTCCCTAATCATTTTTGTTGCCTTCCTGTGGACCCTCTCCAATTTGCCCACATCCCTTCTGTAGTGGGCAGGGGGACCAAAACTGGACACAATACTCCAGGTGTGGCCCCACCAGTGCCGAATAGAGAGGAATAATCACTTGCCTCAAACTGCTGGCAATGTGCCTACTAATACCGCCCAAGATGCCATTGGCCTTCTTGGCAACAAGCGCACACTATCGACTCATATCCAGCTTCTCGTCCATTGTAATCCCTAGATCCTTTTCTGCAGAACTGCTGCTTAGCCAGTCGGTTCCCAGTCTGTAGCAGTGAATGGGATTCTTCCATCCTAAGTGGAGGACTCTGCACTTGTCCTTGTTGAACCTCATCAGATTTCTTTTGGCCCAATCCACCAATTTGTCTAGATCACTCTGGACCCTATTCCTACCCTCCAGTGTATCTACCACTCCCCCCAACTTAGTGTCATCTGTGAATTTGCTGAGGCTGCAATTCATCCCATCATCCAGATCATTAATAAAGATGTTGAATAAAACCAGCCCCAAGATCAACCCCTGGGGCACTCCACTTGGTACTGGCTGACAACTAGACTTTGAGCCATTGATCACTATCCGTTGAGTCTGACAATCTAGCCAGCTTTCTATCGACCTTATAGTCCATTCATCCAATCCATACTTCTTTAACTTGCTGGTAAGAATACTGTGGGAGACTGTATCAAAAGCTTTGCTAAAGTCAAGATATATCACATCCACCACTTTCCCCATATCCACAGAGCCGGAAGGCAATCAGGTTGGTCAGGCATGACTTGTCCTTGGTGAATCCATGTCGACTGTTCCTGATCACCTTCCTTTCCTCCAAGTGCTTCAAAATGGATTCCTTGAGGACCTGCTCCATGATTTTGCCAGGGACTGAAGTGAGGCTGACCAATCTGTAGTTTCCCAGGGTGTCTTTCTTCCCTTTTTAAAATATGGGCACTCAATTTGCCTTTTTCCAATTGTCTGGAACCTTCTCTGATTGCCACGAATTTTCAGAGATAATGGCCAATGACTCTGCAATCACATCAGCCAACTACTTCAGCACCCTTGGATGCTTTAGATCTGGACCCATTGACTTGTGCATGTCCAGCTTTTCTAAATAGTCATTAATCTGTTCTTTCACCACTGGTCAGCTCCTCCCCATGCTGTGTTACCCAGTGCAGCAGTCTGGGAGCTGACCTTGTCTGTGAAGACTGAGGCAAAAAAAAGCATTGAGTACTTCAGCATTTTCCACATCATGTGTCACTAGGTTGCCTCCCCCATTCAGTAAGGGTCCCACACTTTCCCTGACCTTCTTCTTGTTGCTAACATACTGTAGAAACCCTTCTTGTTACCCTTCACATCCCTTGCAAATGGTGATGGTCAGTAATTTAATGGTGCCCACTGCACTACCCCATTCACATACATGTCCACTCTCATCCACGACACATTCACAAGTATGTATATACACATTCATATGCACCTACCTCCTCACTGACCTATACCCACATACCCACAGACATTCCTCATGCAGGCTTCCATATCCTTGTCAGGCACTCAGGCCACTAGAGCTTTCAACTTTACTTTGTGGTTTCCTCCTTGTTTTGTAACAGTACTACAAGACCAATGTCAGGGATTTTTGTTGTTGGAAAGAGTAGGTGGTTGGAAAAGTGCTGATACTTCCCTGTCTTTACTTCTACATTGTTTAGGAGGCCTTAGCACAAAACAGTGCCAGATCTCAGTGCTTGGCTGCCCACATCGTTTGGCACAATTATGGAATTGTGGCAGAAGTGCCATATAGTAACAAAAAAAAAGTTTGATTAATCAGCAGGAAAGAGAGAGAGAGAAGATGAAGTCTATTCTAAAAAAGTCTAATCAGTTTTAAAACACTTTTAACAAGGAATAAAAATTGTTAAATCTCTTTGATGGTATTCAAAGAGCCTTTTTTAATATATGAGAAGGCACATTCTAAATTCTTAACACTCCTAGTGTCACCAGTCCTTTTTTCCACTAAACCACTTCAATTCCATAATTTAGAAGGCCTTGAAAAGTAGCAGGATCAAACTGCAGCATAATTGGATATACTATGTATTTCCAGTGTGGATTTTGGTCCTTGGTAAGCATGGGAGATTTTTTTTTTTTTTAAGGATCATATAGAGAAGACTTGTTTGGAAGAGGGAGTGGAAACTTGCGCATGCTGCTACCCCAGTGAACAGAACATTTACAGTATAGGAGAGCTAAGGTTTGGTGCAGGAAAATGCTTTCCATTTATTTGGTACTGACAGTTTCTTTGTGATTGGAGGGAATGTAATGAAAAGGAAAATTAATATGGGTTTACTGAAGAACACCAAACAAGGCACTGAGCGGAAAGGGGGAGCACGGTGCACTTTTTCTAGGAACAAATAGATTCAGACATTTTAGGTCTCTCTCCTCTGCCCCAACACGAACACACACTCCTGCGTTCAAGCATTAGCTCCGCTGATCTGAGCACTCCATGGAGTGATAATAATTTAGGAATTTTGGATGGAGGTCGGCCCCAGGAAGGAAGGGACAACTGCAGGTCTCTACAGGTGTTCTGCAGGGCTTTTTTAAAAACAGAAGGCAAGAAAGAGAGGGAGAGACACACACACAGACAGCAGGAACATCTGAACTCTGCTGGAAAATCCTGACTGGATTGTTCAGCTGAGTTAAGCAGCAGCAACAGCAGAGGAGTTGGCAGGTGTCACCACACTTTAGCTGGAAATGGTTGCAGATGATCTCAAGATATACATTAGAATAATCTAGACAGCGACCCATGGTTCCCTCATCCCCAACCAATCCATGTCCTAAAAGGTGACAACAATATGTGTGAATGTGTGCATGTGTGTGTAACACCCTATACTCTGTCGCATGCATGAGATGTATTGCTTCCTTTAAAACTGCATAGAGAAACAAACAATAAAAACAATCAGACTGCTGTTACACAAAGTGAGCAATTGCTACTGACATGAGTTTTTACAGAGGAGAAGGCGGGGAGTTAAGTGTTTGCCCCTTTCTCCCTTTATTCATGCAGTATATGAAATACTAGTATTCTTCCCACCTAGAAACCACGTATAAACATGTATATACACATATGCATTTTATATGTGTAATGTCTGGGTGTGCATCATATAGTAACATATTGCCACACACATATATTACATACACACATGCAAACACAGAGATTTAAGAAGGACCCCTTAAATACTCCATTCATTTCTTGACAGGTGTTCCCCAGTACACCTACAACATTCCTGGCAGAATCTTTTAAGGCTAATCAGTCAGCAGCCCTAATCAGGGATTTTCACCATTTGCTCAGCAATTCACAATTATGTTGGGTTCATTGTCTTTCCCACTGTACCATCTCCACTCCATAACATAGGCAATAGGCTCTGGACAGCAGGACAGCTAGATCCAATAAATCTGAGACCTGTCTAGGTGCTTCATTTATCAAGAGGCCTAATTTACCCAGGCCCTTTAGACTAATTGCAGATTTGCAAAAAATGCTGATAGTGTAGAACAGTGTATTGTGAAAGTCCCTTGCCATATTTCTGCTAATGTGTTTCATCTGGAGTACATAAAAAGACAGGGATGCTGATTTTAGACACAGCACTTTGGGGCTAATCCAGTTAAATGATTATCCCTAAAAATCTGCAGTGATGTCATTTTCCCTATAGTACTCTGCCAGTTGCCTTGTTTGCTTTATTGTGAGAAATTTGTGATTCCTCACTTGTTTTCAGATACATCTCATAGAAATCTAAATAACTCATTATTTTTCTAATTCACTGTAACTCTCTCTATACCTACTGTCCCTGCTATTGTCCAAAGCAACTATTTTAATGCCAAATGCTAGCATGGGCCACTGTACTGCTGTGGCTACTGAGAGTCCTGTACTGCCATCACCTGACATATACAGATCCCTGATATATGTTCCTTGATATCTTATTGCTTCCTCCTAATCAATCTCCTGTCCCCTTTATCTCCATCTTTGTAGACTACATCTCCACTATCTATGCGTGCAATACTGGGGTTATCACTGACCCGCCTCCGCCCATACCTCCTTTCTTCAGCTCCAGGCACGCCCTCTGCAACATTTCCAAAATCCATCTCTTCCTCGCTCTCCTCACTGCTAAAATTCTGCATCATCTCCGTCTCAGCCTTCTTCCTCCCCTTCTCGCCCCACTCCAATCCACACGGTGGCTAATATCAACGTCCTTGCCTGATGCTCTGACCACATCACTACCCTATTCAAATACCGCCACTTACTTCCAGTGTTATTCTGCAGCCCATTCAAACTCCATGCCCTGCACAGTGTCACTCCTCCCTTTCTGCAACATTCACCCTGGGTTAAATTCACCCTAGTGCAGAGGGCCAGCACCAGGCCTTTCCACCACTTTAGTACTAAAATAGGGCTTACGTGGGTTTTGGGTGGTGTATATACACTTATGCAAGCTTTCGGCAAGGGGTGGATTTCACCCCAATAGCATAATCAAAACAATTCCTTTGCCTTCACTGGAGTTATCCCCAGCAGTGAATTTGGCCCTGTAGCTCTGCCCTAGTCTTCTGCTTCAGCCCTGCTCCTGCTCTGCCAACTCTGCCAAACTCACCATGCTCATTTTCCCTTTCTCCGCTTGAGACTCTGCCTTTTCCCACTCTGGCCCTCAAACGTGAAATTCCTGCCATCTTCCTTCCTGAGCATGCCCAGCATCCTCACTTTCCTTCTGTAAGTATCTCTTGTCTTCCTTTGCCTCCTTCAGCCAGCTTATTGTCTGGCTTACTGTGAAAGCTCTCCTTATAGATTTATAGATTCCAAGTCCTCTTTGGGTAAGGCTAGAAATAGTAATTAATAGTCACACATAACTCTCACCAACCCCAATGGCAGCTGTATGTGCCAAATAAGTGCAGCATGCAGCGACAAACGTGTTTCACCATTGCTCTGACATGTGAACAGCTGACTTTTGCAATGTGGATTTGATTACAGTTCAGGACCTGGAATAGATAAAACATGAGAAAATCTTTGTCAATAAGTGGTTGCAAATAGGTCTGTGATTATGGCAACTTCAGGAATTGGCTTTATAAATGTTACCAAGCTTTGAGAGATATTTTTATTTATTTGTTTTACATGAACTTATTTCAACTGAACCCTTGACAGTGTGGGGAGGGGGAGCAATGTGGCTAATTTCTTAGGTACCCAGTGTTCAGAATCGGAATATAAAACAAATCTCACTGATAGGGTTAATGAGAAGCCCACTTTGGATGCTTCTTCCCGCCCTGTTGGGTGTACCTAAAGTATGACCCCAGAATTCAGATCTATTTACAAGTCATCACAGAAATTCTGGGCCAAATGAGAGGGAGCTGTCTCCTGAGAGTGCTTAAGGCCACCACTTGGGGCTTTTAGCACCTCATGGGATCGAGACCTTATTCTGTACAGAGCATTTCCTGTCAAATGTGTCCTAACCACTTTCCAAAATGGAATAAATCTGTAACATTGTTAAATAGCTGGGGGAGAGAAAAAAATTAAGATGCTTATATTTAATGACATTTTTTATTAAATCTACTTTCTTCATAGCCCGAGAATCAGCTTTTGCCAGGCTGCTGCCCTGGAGTCAGGGGTTTGGTACAATAATACACATCCCTGTGCAGTATAGCTATGAGATGAGCACCAGAGAGCAGATACACAACATGAACCCCACACTTCTCATTAGCATTAAAGGGGCATGGGGGAATTACCTGACTGATCCAAAAAATGTACCCCAATGTTTGTGTAATCTGGATCTTATCCATTTCCAGACTCTAACATGCAACTTCAGGACTATAGAGAAGTGTTCTAGGGGGAGGCTGAAACTAATGAAACTCTGGCTGACATTTTGAATGTGCACACACATATATCAAGCTTATCCCACAAGCATATGTCATACGGAGAGAGTAGCTTTTCCTTATTAACGATGGCACTAACCTTCCATACTACATCACTCCCTTTAATATTCCCAAACTCTGTAAATATTTCAGATATCCCACTACACCCTCTCCTGCACACATACAACCTGTACTCCATTTTTTTAAAACTTTTTTTTCCGTTTGTTTTTTCAAAAAAGGCAAATTGATGGAAAACCGAAACCTCAGCCAGGTCTTGCATTGTTTCTGAGCTAGATGAGAATTAAGTTTCATTCCCTCTTTCCTATCCCCTACACATTGCTGGTGGTTTCTTAATATTAAATGCTTACTTCAAGTTGCTTTTCTGATCTCCTAAAAAGTACCTATATGCAAATTCTAATACTTTTCACACAAGTTTTTGGGTGCTCAATCAAACTGAACCCTTTGGGATTTGTTCATTGCTAGATTCATCATTAGGACATGCTGCTTTGCAACAAAAGGAAGTATCTTGCTGGGGAAGAAAACTTTTCTTTTAGGAAAATGAGAAGATATTACTTTGTGGAAAATTCACCGTCTTGCACATGGCATTGATGGTGAAAATTCATATTGGCCATTAGAAAAATTCATGGGAACTGGTTCTGTAGCTTTGCACTCTTTGACTACGGGTTCAGATAACATGCTTTTAAAATAGAGCATAATTGGTGCTTTTGTGATACATAGACCTGATGCTGGTCCTCTGTGCAGGGGTGAGCTTCACTTTGGCACTAAGGTAAGAATTGCTCATGTTAGTAAGTGCTTGCAGAATCAGGCTGTCCCAGCACGATTCTGCTGCCAGTGAAGTAAATGTTAAAATGCCCATTGAGTTGAATGGCAGCAGGATTAGGTGTGTAGTGTACTGAATTTCATTTACCTGAGTAAAGATAAAGGACACCTACTTCGTTTCCAGAGGGACCAAGCCCAAGTCCACAGTCTGAGGAAGAACTGGTGTCCCCAGCCTCAAGGGAACAGTTCCAGACTGAGCAGGAAGCCAACAACAGCCTTCAGAAAGCTTGGGCGGCGGCACGGAGAGCCCCACTGCCTCTCAGCTCTTCTAACCGATCCCGGTTTGTTATAGACCAAGGACTTTTACACAAGGAAATTCTTTCGGGTGGACACCAGGAAGAATGGCAGCCGCAAAAACAGTTGGTGGTTCCAACTAAGTACCGGGGGAAGCTCTTAAGCTTAGCCCATGATCATCCCAGTGGCCGTGCTGGGGTGAACAGAACCAAAGACAGGTTGGGGAAGTC
>NC_133774.1:108629259-108793079 GCF_003597395.2 Chelonoidis abingdonii | reverse complement strand
ACTGGGAGAGGGGAGAAGAAGGAGGGGGGAAGGTAAATCGTCCTCTCTGTGTTTGCATTTCAAGGACTTGAAACGGTATCTCCTAGTGTACCCAGGGCGGGAAGTTCTGGGAGGAGGTAAAGAGGGGGAAGGGAAGTGGGTTATTTCCCTTTGTTGTAAGACTCAGGGCATTTGAGTCTTGGGGCCCCCCAGGGAAGGTTTGGGGAGACCAGAGGGCACCAGAGACTGGAACTCTGGCTGGTGGCAGCGCTATCAGATCTAAGCTGGTAATTAAGCTTAGAGGATTTATGCTAGGCACCCACATTTTGGACGCTAAGGTTCAGAATTGGGATTTATGCTTATGACAAAGGGCTTCAGGAGTGGATCCTAAATAAAAAACATTGGAGTGTTAACTAGCAAGGCTAAAACCACAGGGCCAGATTCTGGAGTTATACCAAATGACACCAGTGGAGGATCTGGTCCCAAAACAAGCTTTGCTCCTTCCTGTCTAAGGATTCACTGCCATTTACTACATCAAAGCAACAATTTTCTTCAGAGCACAAAAAATACAAATGGTTTTCTTTCTGCAAAAAATGAACCATACGAAAGACCCCAAAGATGTTCCTTACAACAGTGTAGCTTAAAACAAAAGGCGCACATGTTTATTGCCATATTAACTTCTTGAAAAGAAAATGATGCTTTGGAGCCTCAGAGGTATACTTCCTATGGACCTTCTAGGCATGTATATAAATGGAAGAAAATCATAGCAACAAGGAGGGTTTTTTCCCCATATTCATCTTTATTACATTTCTGGTGACTTACTGAAAAGATAGCAGAAGCAATTTGTAGGTACAGTATCACTAACAAACTCCACAGCACTGTGCAGGCCTGCCCAGAGTTGTTACAAGTAGCAAGGATAATTCACTACAGTGTAAAAATATTATATAGATATTCAGCCCCATCCTTAAACAGGCGCATTTATTTCAATGGAGTTATGCCGATTTACATTGGCTAAGCACTAGACTTTATTCTGTTTTCTCCTGTACTTTGTCATGAAAGTTGGAATAATAAAATACATATTGTCATTTGTAAGGAATTTAATGAAATAATAAACACTCCAGATAGTCAACTTTCCTCCTAGCTAGTCTTCCTTCAGGAAGCAGACAATCTTAGAATATTCTACCTAAACTTTAGCCACAATGGGCCTGATTATTCTCTCACCCATCATGGTATAAATCAGAAGTTTTTCCACTGAAATCAATTAATCAAATTCTGCTTTCATTTACACTGATGTAGGTTTAGAATAATTCCCTAGATGTTACTGCAATTACTCCCGGTCTACAACAGTGTAGATGAGAGTAGAATGCGGCTCACAGGCATTTTGTACCAGTGTTCCTGCATTTACTTCACTGGAGTTACTCCTAATTGGAAGGTTTCATCTTTAGTATGACATTACTTATATTTACTCACACCAGCCAAAAAGTTTGCTTTAGTTATAAGAGGAAGGGCTGCAATATGGGTTTTGTTTTGTTTTGTTTTATTTTGAAGCTTGTACACTCAGAAAATAAATTAGGTCATTAAGAATGGTCATTAAAGTTGCATCCCATATATTATGTACATAAATAATATATTCAAAGATTAACTCTCAGACAAAAGGAAAGATGGATATGTAAATCCTCTGGCCTGAAGCTCTAGAAAGTGAAGAGCTCTTTGATCCTATGTTTTTTGGTGAATAGGTGTTCTGGCTTTCGGGCTGCTCCATCTGTATAAGCTATTTACCCGGAACTCCAGGGGGACAGAAGCTCCCAGAGGAAGGAGGTGTCTGCCTCCATCTACTGGTGAACAGGGAGATGTGTGCTACAGAGAGCTACCCAGAATTCTTTCAGTGACACTTTGGGGGTCACCATAATTTTACATAAACTCAAAATTGGGGAGGAAGTGGAACCAAACAAAGAGCAGAGGGGAAAGGGCTCTTACCTTATGGCAAGGACTGTATGGTAAGGTGCTCAATGGTTCTGTAAGCTAAGCCCCATGAGGAATCAGTCTGCTTAGGAGGAGTCTTTGCTGAAGCTGCAGAGGATTGAAGAAAAATTGAGTAAACTCTGATGGTGATGATGATGATCTTACTTCCACCCAGTAAATAAAGCTGAAATCACTCTAGCTGGGTTAGATAGAGGAGCCTTAGGACAAGACTGGGCAGTGCTTCCCAAGGGATTTGAGACAGGCCTTCCTGAGTGCATTTCAAGACTCTGGGATTACACCATCCACTGACACCAAACTATGACTGGGGTTTAGTGGAAGAGGCTCAGGAAGTGGAATGGGATATAGATATGATAGAAGGACCTTTGCCTGTTGGATGATCACATTAGTGACTGGGAAAGTGAGCTGATGGACTACGGCCAAAGGTACTGTTGAGTAGTGTTTTATTTATCATTCATTTAGGTAGAGTGCGGCTATTTTTTCCCAAGTTGATGCTGTGTTACCTTTCATGTACCAGACGGCAAATTGGGAAGTATTGTCTAGCAAAGAGGTAGTTAGGAATGCCAAAAAATCTGGATGGGGACTCGAACCAGTGGCATTTGTTGGTGGTAAGAGAGACCCCCCCAGCTATTTGAACCCTGTTCTTGTATCTGCTGACAACACTTGGCAGCAGGATTACAGATAATTAATTATCAGGTCAATACAATTTTTTTGTCCTGAGTCAGTAATTTTAAACGCTTTGCTCTTCTCCTCTTTTAAAAGATCAAAACAAATATTCTAAAACAATCGGACCTAATTCTGGTCTGCCTCATATCAGTTTTACATTAGACTTAGCCTACACTGCCATATCATTACTACTCAATTCAGTTATCAAGTGATGATATTTTACTTGCTGAGAGAAGTTTGCAAGGAAATTTCATTGATCTGCTGCAGTATTTACATCCCCTCTTCCATGTTTTACCTTCATCAGGAGAACTTTACATGGGGAAAGAAATTTTCTTAACTTCAGAGATAGAATTAACACAGTACAGAGTTTGTTTCTCACTTAATTCAAACCCCTTTAGTCCCAACTGGCAGCTGAGTGAACTCTATAAATCCCAGGATAAGGTCCACGCTGAGTAACACAAAAATCTTTGGCCCAAGCCTACAAACCTTTATTCCCATGAGTAGGTCTTACCTGAAGTCACTGGAACTACTCACATGAGCAAGGACTACTAGATGTGAGTAAATGTTTGCAGGCTTGGGCCACTTTTGCTGTTCACTTGTGTGATTTGATAGTCAGAGCATGTCACAAGGCGTTTTTATTTTTATTTTCATAAAATATTTGAATTACACTTGTCCGAAACATGCCTCCAGCTCCATGCAGATGTTTCCAGAAAAGCCTAATAATGAACAGATTGGAGGGCAGAAAAGTGCATATTCTTACAAGCACTTCTAAGCCCAGCTGCTCTTCAGAGTTCTGATTATGAGCTAAGCCCTGCTGCTTATGCTGCTTCGACTGGGATGTTAAAATGAAAACTCATTGTTCAGTCCCAAGGGGACTCAAGAGCACTAACTTTGTTGCCCATCCAAAATAGGATAATATTTCCTATTCCTATCTTGCTGGTATTGGTTCCAACTTGGAAAACAGCCTCCTTTCATAATTCAAGCCGGGGCTATGCTGAAGCAAACCTTCTCAGATATTATAAGCCAATGTGAGCTCAAAAAAAGAATTCACTGCTCAAGGCCAAATAGCTTCAAAGCTAACAATCCTCCAGAGTCAGTGTGAAAGTGTTGAAACTGTCAATGTCAACTTACACCATGCATAGTGAGTGTAAAACTTCAATGATGACATCATGGAGAAAAGGACAAAGGGCAAGCACTACACAGAGATGTGCTAGTGCTCTTCAAATCTTTGAAACCTTCAAGGATTTAGCAGGACTAACACTTCTACACTATAGTCATTGGGGTCTTAGGCTATACTGATTAAGGATTTAGCTTATTCAAAGGCTCTCACTGATAGTAAGGATGACAAGGTTTCAGCAGTGCTATTGGATTCCATTAGTTTCCACTCAAAAACCAACAGAAAAAAAATCCAAACAAAACAAAACAGGAGCTTAATCTTTTCTCTTCCTCGTTTTTTTTCCTTTGTGTCAGCCCTTATTTTCTTCTTCTTTATATTAGTCATCAAGCCCATATTAATGTCTGGGTTTGATTCACAAACAGGTTTCAGAGCACTTAAGTTCTCAGTTCCCAGAATATAGATCCCAGTAGAACTGAATAAATTCCTCAGGAATTCCCCTGGGCACTACATAACTTGCTCAGTCTGTTCAGTTGCATTGGGGCAGCAGATATAGATAGATAGATAGATAGATAGATAGATAGATAGATAGTGTCTTTGTCACAGTTTAAAAAGGCAATGTTCGTCTAATCAAAACAAAAAAGAGAAACATTTTTCTAAAAGGGCCTAGGTGCAGCTGAGCCCCAACAGTGCCCGGGCAGGAAGAGACACAGCCTTGCGTAGGAGTGGGCAACTAAACAGGCACAAACTCCAAAGCCAGAGAAGAGCAGTGTGGAACCGATCTGTGGCTGAGTGCCCATAGTGGCTGCAGTACTGTGACGCTGCCCTTTAGATGTGGTGCCCTAAACAAAAAACAGTCTCAGCCCATGCAGAAGGTCAGCCCCATTTTATACCAAAATAATAGTTCTGAATGTGTAAACACAAATTAACACACTATGTGTTACTGTATCACAGGCCCTATAGTGGCAGGTGTGGTACAGTGAAGGGACTGTCCCAAATTGTCAGACATGGTTGCCTAAAAAAATGGGCATTTGCAACTATATTGTATATTTATGCATTTGAGTCCAAGTGACCTGCTATTCAGAGGTGCTAAGCATCTCCAGGTATCACTGCCCTCTGTTTGTGCCTATCATCGCTGTTTTAATTGTTTGCAGCATACATAATGGACCCCTTAAAATCTACACTTTTAGAATGAACAAAGATTTGTATCTGGATTTATGAGTAAAATTATTTGAGCCTGTAAACACAGAGACCACTTTTTGTGCTAAAATTGTTTAGAACATCCAAAGCCTTAGAAATATGCACCTAGGATTAGCCAACTGCTAATGGGGAAGACACCCCCCACACCACTCACTTTGCAGAACACCATCTGCAATTGCATTTAATGGCACAATCAGTGAGGTAGCACAGAAGTTTTCTATCTATCTTCAGTTCTTATGTGACCCCCTTTACTATAGGATGAACCCCTCACACTCTTTAGCTTCACAGCACTCCTGGAAGCAGGATGACCATACAGCCCCATTTGTCTGGGACAGTTCCTTTTTTATGCCCTGTCCTAGGACAAATGCACAGTTTTGCCAAAAAGTGGGGTGTAAGGAACGTGTGTGGGGTGGGGGCAAGTGGCAATGACTGTCCTGCATGAGAGTGGGGGCTCGAGAAAGCGGCTCAGGCTGGGCCAGCCCTGCGCAGGCAGGCGGTAGGGGGTCTTGGGTCAGTCCCATGTGCAGGCGGTAGAGGTGGGAATCAGGCCAGCAGCAGCGGGGTCTGGGGCCTGTCTCACATGCAAGGGGGACAAGAGGGCCTCAGGCTGGCTCTGTGCGGTGTCCCATTTTCCCTTTGGGAAAATATGATCACCAGTAGGGAAGTACTACTAGAAGACTAAGAATTATCCCCATTTTACAGATGAGGATCTAAGACACAGCGAGACTAAGTGGCTTGCTCAAGGTATACAGGAAGTCTGTGGTAGAGCAGGGAATTGAACCTAGGACGCTAGACGAGCCCCTAACCACTGGACCATCCCTCTTTTTTTTTGTAAAAGGATGATTTTGTGGTGATTCACTTTACAGTAGTCAATCAGTAATTACTGTTTTGGGTGCCAGTGCCTTCCTGCAGCTTGCACACTGTAGGCCTCATGAAAACTCAACAGTTGCACCCAGTCCAGCAATTATAGCACTGTGGCTTCTCCTAGTCATAATACACAAGAGTGCTGTGGTTCTTGGGGCAGTAAGATTGGGTGGTTTGGGTTTTTTTTAATGGTGCTCACTGGATTTACTTTCCCCACATTTTGTTGTTGTTTTTGACAAACCAACAACTTATTTTTTTCTCTCAGCAACTGTGTTCCTTAAAAAGAAATTAGCACAAAGGAATGAAGGGGAGGAAGGTGATCGCAACCATTGGAGGGGACAAGAGTGAAGGGAAACTGGGAATTCTGCTCTGTTCAAGCAGCGCTCTGCTACTCTAATGAACTTGTTTTTGCTGATGAGACTGCACCACAATACTGATTGTTTAAACATTTATGAAGAAAGTTTCACATATGTTCTATAAAGTAATTGGCTCATATATGTTTTCTTATGTTCTTGCTTTAAAAACTGTATACATGGACACGTCCACGGTTGAGTCACCTATTGTGGGCCTGATTCTAATCTCATTGACACCAGTTTTACACTATGGTAATGCCACTCACTTCAATAGAGTTACTCCTGATTTACATCGATATGAGATCAGAATAAGGCCTTGTTGGGGAGGTCTGTATGTTTTAAAATCAGGCCTATGTGACACAAAGAATCTACATCAAGAGAGAAAAACTGCACTTAAAATGCAACAAACTACAACAAGTTAGTTTAACTATTAGTGATTTAAAAGCTTCTGCGTTTATTTTCAGGGGAAGGAGCCTTTCATATTCTTGTCAAACTTCTTATTGCACAGTGTGTATGAGCCCACCTCATCCCATCCCACACATGCTATTCTTCTGCCTCAGGATGAGTAGGAATGACTGAAACCCATGGGCCAGGTCTATCCATGTTTCATTCAAAATTCACTCCTGTGCAAAGAGCCAGAACAAGGCCTAGGAACCACGTATATCCCACATTTTGAGGGTTTGAGTGGGACTTATGTACTGCACATGCCTTATGCCTGCCTTCTGTCACTGGGGGAAGGCTCTTAATGGAATGAGGAACTTCTCATCCATGCAAAGGCTAGTGAATGCATTGCAATCAGCCACTGTAGCATTCCCTAGAAATGACCAGCTAGAGGAGAGTAGGAGATTAACTCAGATCTCCTGCTTAGCAATAGAACTCTACTACTAATCCACTGGGAGAGCTCAGTCTTGGTATTTCTAATAAGCATCCTGCCCTTGCTAGTTTTAAAGTGAGATGAGTCACAAGCCCAACCCCAAAATGACAGAGAGCTCTACAGCAGGTCATAGGCGAGTCTGCTGCTGGTAAAGGCTGTTCCAATGTATTTGAACAAGACGTCCAAGCCCAATGAAGAAATAAAATTCTGTTGTCAGAAAATGACAAGCCCGGCCTTTACTGGATACCATTGTCAGTCCTGAATGAAACAGCATGGATCATATCCTCAGCTGGCATAAAACTATAGTTCCATTGAAGTCAGTGCAGTAAAGTAACATCAGTTTACACCAGTTGATGAGCTGGCCTTGAATTACCAGTGTGCCTCTGACAAGGGAGACGTCTCGTATTGTAATGGGCATGAGATTCAGATTTGTCATTCTGATTTTAGTGCAAAAGGGAATGTGGCGAGACAGGTAGTGTCCCTGAAAAACACAGACACGGATGAGGGCAGATGCAAAAAAAGAGGCTGGTAGTAAACATTAGACCTGTGAGAGGAGCCATATTCCAGTCTGTGTTCACTATGCATTCGTTTGACAAAGCTAAACAGTTCCTCCTCTGCACACAGTGGGACGCAGAGGTATATTCATAAGACCAGTTTTATGACTCAAAATAATCACAGTGTTTCACATTGCGTAACGTCATCACTGAAAAGGCTGGTTGTACTAATAGGAAGTGACGGTTGATCCCATTTAAAGAAGCATTTCCAAGAGGCATCAAGAGGCCTAGCATTGAGAGGACTTTTAGATTCTTGCATCACTTCTCTGGGGGGTGGCTGCAGATAGAGAAGAAAAAGCTAAAGCAAGTTAACATTTATTTTCTGTTTTTTTGGTAATAACCAAGTACAATGCTGCAAACAAGGTCATGTTTCTCCTACAAATCATATCATCACCCAATAAAATGAGAAGGGTGGGCAGGGAAGGGTGAACGAGTAGAAAAATTGGCAGGCTCATGATTAGAATACTATGTTTTCTACTTAATTTGCAGCACTTATACAGCACATGCCAAACCAAATTCTGTTCTTAGTTAGTCTGGTAAAAACCCAGATTCACTCCACTAAAAGGGACAGCTTTTAGTATCTGTCCCCAATTCCTCTCATGTGATTCCAGAACAAATCCACCAATTTCACTAGTGTAACTAGGATCAGAATCTAGATCTTGCCACTTACAGTATATTAGTTTTGCAGGATGCTAAATGGGTACAAATTATATTACTTTGGCTCTTACATCATTATTTCTGTCAATGCCAATGTGAGCCCAGACTTCGCCATCATAGTTACTCCGAGCTGCATTTGGTCCACTAAGTCTCATAACACTGTATTGTACCGTACCTGTACTGTATTGTTCCCTTTACGTTGACAGAAAAACTGAAGCAGAGGAGTTGTGACTTGGCCAAAGAAAATCATTGTCAGGCTTGGGGTTAGAACTCAGGATTTTCTAACTCCCAAAATACTGTTTATACCATCCCTTTTTTGCCTCTCCATTTTAATTTCTACTACAGCAGTATAAAGACCTGAGCACAGTTAAAATACTACCTCACAGTTCCTTCTTCTCTGTATATCCACCAGCCCACTACACTGCTGCTGAGGCAGCAGTTATGTGATTACAGACACTTACCAATATTTGGTGACCAGATCAGCAGCAAGTCCACTGAAATATCTCATTCAGAAGTACCACAATATATTTATGTGAAAGTTGTTGGAAGAGGGACACCTATTGTTGAGTCTTGCTCAGGGGCTTGTCTTTATATTGGATGTGGGTGGAGGAGGTGTGTCCATTGTCAGATGCAGTAGAGTTCTGCATAATAATAATGACTTTTGAGCTGAAAGGAAAACCTGTTTTTGCTGTGAATAAATGGACAATTCTGGGACATAAAGCTAAACACATTTCTAGTGTTTCCGTCCCTGCGGTATATAGGTACCGGTGGTATGTGAAACTAGGAGGTGTAAAATTATGTGAATCCAAACAAAAGGACTGGACAAGCTCCTGTGAACTTAAAACCACCTCATTTCACCCAGCTCCAGTGCTATTGGAACTGATCTTCCACACCCTTTGAGATTCAGCCATCACTGATGGTCATGGGATTTGTTAACATTGCCTCTTCCAGCAAAGCGCCAGTAGAAGGCAAACATTCACAAAGACTTCTGTAGGTATTCACAGTACAAACTAAACTGGAAACACTGAGCCAAGGATGAGCTGGGTCCATTAACTCTAGAAATGGGACCAGTGCTGATCCAATCCCAGCCTTCTTTCCATATCCCACCCCACCTTAAACATAAATGCATTGCACAAAGAACTGCAATAGATATACGGTATTTCATACTGAAGTGCTGAGTTCGACTTTTAAATCATATATGTTATCTACTGACTCCAACAGTAAGTCACCTTTTGAAACAGATGGCTCCCCTTGTGAATTAAACAGACAGATCATCTAGTAAATTAGCTCCATATTGAGTCCAATACTGTACATTGCAAAGTGAACAGCCACACAAACCAGCTGTATTTGGAAAAGGTGCTATAACGTCTACTAAAGCAATTGCTTCCAGGACTGGACACAGACAGTACCCTTGATGCTACTGAAGCTCAGGCAACCATTGGTAGACCTATTGTGTCAACATTAGGACACTGATATATAAACAGAATGAGGGCACAAGGAGCAAGAATTTTTCAGCTACAAAGAGAGCTGCATGATCTACATCAAGAGACGACTAAAAAGATAACACCCCATATGAAAATGATGGATGGAGTTTAACCCATCCCCATTCTCATTCCAGCCATTGGCAGAGGAATATATTTTTCTTCTGTTCATTCTTTTTTCTCCCTGGAACCTATGTCGCACAAATGAGACTTTTTTATTCCTCGCTCATTCCCTCAGTGAAAGACAGCAATAGACTCTATGTGCTATAATTGGATTGACTGGCTGACTGACTCCTGTTCTCCCCTTTTACAGCCTTGGGAACCTGGGAGAAAAAAGGTGGAACAACCAGCCACTCAAAACTACAGGATATTTCAAAGGTTAAAGAGTATAGCATGCAACTTCTGTCTGTTGTGGATGACTGGGCTTTGAAATTTAGATGTCTTATTTCCACTACTTTCTTACAGCAATGGTCACAAGGATGACAAAGGCTGAGGAAGTCAAGCCATTCTCATTAAGAGCTTTTCTGTCAGCTTTTTTTAAACATTTCCTTTCTTTTCTACAATACAAGTGTGCTTCAGAAAATGAACTACTGACCGCACTAGCCTAAGCCAAACATGGGAGATGCTGTGCAATTCGACCCTATGTATCTCCACTAGAGTATTTAATTTCTCATGTTACTATGGGCAATGAAATAAGCAAGAAATAAGAAATAATGTTGAAGCAATGGTCTTATTAATGCAGCTTATTGGATAGGAGTGACCATTGCAGATTAGGTCCAGTTAGACCAGACCAGGGTCGCTCCCTTTCTCTTTGCTTTCTTTCCTTTTAATTGTATTTCCTTTTACCCTTTTCTAGCCCATGTGGTTTGAAGAATCATGAAAAGGTTTTATATTCTAATAGGCTGCTGGAGAACTTTTAAGGCCCCTATGTTTTGGATTGACCCAGGCCACATAGGGCCTTCTTCCACCCCTGCTTCTATTTCCTTCTTCCAGTCTTTTCTTCCATTCACCCCCCGCCCCCGGCTAATGTGGAACAGTGAGAAATCCCTGTAACTCAGATGTGCTTATTATGCATTCAGCTCCTTCTGGAGAAAAGTACCTGAGCTCAGCTTCTGACTGCTTTGTGCAAAGCCCCTGGATACCACTTGAGTAGATCTGTCAACTGTGTCCCACTGTTGCAGGCATCATTGCAGTTTTAGCTTATTCATGCTTCTGAGCCACCCAACAAGAGTTCCAACACTTTTCTAATAGCGTGTGATATAGCCAGGGCCGGTGCAACCATTTAGGCGGACTAGGCGGTTGCCTAGGGCGCCAAAAAGCGCCCCCAATTTTTTTTTTAAACGGTTGAGCAGCCCTGCTGCTAGGACAGAGAGGGAGTCTGAGCTGCCGGTGACAGCCGGCAGCCCAGGGTGTCCCCTGGGTCAGGCCGCTACTGTGGCAGCCGGCAGCCCAAGGGGTCCCCTGGCCCAGGGAAACCCCGGGCTGCCGGCTGCCGCGGAGGCGCTCTGACTCTAGGTCAGGGCACCGCCGCGGCAGCCGGCAGCCCTGGGTGTCCCCTGGGACAGGGTGCCGCCACGGCAGCCGGCAGTCCAAGGGGTCCCCTGGCTCAGGGCGCCGCCACGGTACCCGGCAGCCCAGGGTGTCCCCTGGGTCAGGGCGCCACCGCTGCAGCCAGCAGCCCAAGGGGTCCCCTGGCTCAGGGCGCCGCCACGGCACCCGGCAGCCCAGGGTGTCCCCTGGGTCAGGGCACCGCCACGGCAGCTGGCAGTCCAGGAGCCCCCTGGGTCAGGGCGCCTCCGCGGCAGCCAGCAGCCCAGGGTGTCCCCTGGGTCAGGGCGCCACCGCTGCAGCCGGCAGCCCAAGGGGTCCCCTGGAACAGGGCGTCGCCGTGGCAGCCGGCAGCCCAGGGTGTCCCCTGGGTCAGGGCGCCGCCACTGCAGCCGGCAGCCCAGGGTGTCCCCTGGGTCAGGGCACCGCCGCAGTAGCTGGCAGCCCAAGGGGTCCCCTGGGACAGGGCGTCGCCGTGGCAGCCGGCAGCCCAGGGTGTCCCCTGGGTCAGGGCGCCGCCACTGCAGCCGGCAGCCCAGGGTGTCCCCTGGGTCAGGGCACCGCCGCAGTAGCTGGCAGCCCAAGGGGTCCCCTGGGACAGGGCGTCGCCGTGGCAGCCGGCAGCCCAGGGTGTCCCCTGGGTCAGGGCGCCGCCACTGCAGCCGGCAGCCCAGGGTGTCCCCTGGGTCAGGGCACCGCCGCAGTAGCTGGCAGCCCCTCGGATGGAGCTGCCGCAGTCATGCCTGCGGATGGTCGGCTGCTCGCGCAGCTCCGGTAGACTGCCCGCAGGCACCACTGCGGCAGCTCCACCGGAGCCGTGGGACCAGCGCAGGGTGCGGCCAAATTGCTGTCCGCCTAGGGCGCTCAAAACCCTAGCGCCAGTCCTGGATATAGCTGCAAAGATGAGGAAGATTGGGCTCGTGGCTAACGCATAGCACGGGAAGTCAGGCAAGATGAATGCTACTCCTAGCTCTGCTACGGCTACTATATGACCTGGGGGAGGCAGGGGAGAAATCACTGAATCGCTCCCTGATACATTTTTCCTGTCTGTAAAAAGGGGCTTGCTTCACAGGACAGTTGTGAGGTTTTATTTATTAATGTTTTTAAGTGTTTTGAGATCCTTCAGCAGAAACATCTGAAGAAATGCAGAATATTATTAATAGCACTGTATGAAAACTGGCTTTTTTTCAGTTCACAGGCATCAGTGAAAAGCTTCTTTTCCATTTCATTGCAAGAGTGGCCACACCTTTGAGTTTGGATGGCGCCCAGAACTCAAAGTGTAATACTTCTGGAACTATCCCTTTTCATCTGATGTCGTGCAACCAGCCTATGAAATCATACATTTTCTGCGATTTTATGGAGAAGCCATAATTCAGTTCCAGTTTTATTTGCGATGCTCACCTTGGGTTGAGTTTTGAGTTTGAAATGAAAACTAAAATCAGGTGAATGTCACTTGGATTCAAGGTTCCTAAATGTTGCCGGCACTAGGCCATTTTGCAAAAATGCTTTCCCCATTCCTACCTCTGATTCAGCTTCACTGGTGTTAGCAAAGTTGCAAGTGCCTTAGCCTGGTTGTTGCTGGCTGCCTACACCACTTTAAGTATAATCTCAGTCTGCTTTGAGCAGATTTACCTCCCCACAGTGGTTAGAATATCTAGAACAATCACGGCACCTTATTCATTAATATATAAACGTCTCCCTAAATATCTAACCATCTCCTTTAGCATAATCTAAAATGGCATATAGTTAAGACAGCTTTTTTCTTCCTTATTTTAGCTGGTTCTATCCAGCCTTTATAGGCCAAAAAATCTTGTATTTAAAGAAACAAACTTCTTCAGTGTGGTTTTTCTGGCTCTGCAAAGTTATCTACCAAGACTAGTGACTGATGGATTAAGTTTGGTCCTTAAGGTAATGTTTAAGTGTTATAGCAGCTTTAATATGTCAGCTGTTAAATGTATTGGCGATGCAGCTGTTCAACATGCAGTGTGGGTAATATTTACATGATTTATGGGGTGACGTACAATTTTTGATTCAATAGTAATGTATTTGATTCAATAGGTGATGCATCTAATTCAACGGGGAGTCCATCTAATTCAAAGGTGATGCATTTGATTCACTAACTGGTGTACCTGACTTAGAAAGTGATGGATCTAGTTCTCTGTGAATGATTCCAATTCCCTCATGCAAGATATTTACTTCAGTGTGTGATGTATGATTTTTAATAATAATTTATGTTTCTCCGATAGCAAATATATTGGCTTCAATTTATATCTTGCCTTCCTGAATCTGGAGTGGAATGATGCCTTTCAACCAGGATTCAGGTGAAGATCACAAGCAATCTGAAACCTTAGGCAGTAAAAAAAAAAAAAAAAGGGGACCAACTTATGTGATAAGAGCCATGCTTCCCAGATGAAATATTTTCACCAGATGTGATGTGTGGATACAAATGCCCTGTCACTGCCGTTATTGCTACTACTGTACGTGGAGGAAAAAAAACCCAAATCCATTTACCTTTAGTGTCATTGCTTGGATTAGATGCTCAGTACTTATTTCCCCAGAGCTGTATGAGGTTTCAAATAGCGGCATCTTGAACCAATACCTCCTTTCACTCTTTCACTTTTGCTGTTACTTATTTCGTTAAATGTGAGTGAATATTTAGTGCTTGTGAAACTGGGGGCTGATAAGCACTGGTTGGTGCCCAGCCTGGTGTGAGCAGATGGGCAAGCTTCTCCCCTTAGCACTGTCGCACCTCACTCCTCATTTTCAGCCCCTCATTTTTGCTCTAGGATGCTGCAAATCCTCTCTTACGTGAATAATCTTTTCTCACACAAGTCATTCCAGTGTGTGTCTGTTGAGTGGTGAATGCCAGTCATACCATTTACCCCTAGATTGATCTCATTGCCCAGTTCCTTCCTCAGCTACAGCTCAAAGATTCGCAGTTTACTTCCCTCTTATTTGTATGGGAGCTATGTCATGTTAATCATGCAGGCCAAATTTTCAACTGCAAACATGATGGGTACCTGTGCAAAAAAATGCATGTGCTCCCATTGCACAGGCTGAACACTACATTTATATCAGCACTCTGGTGGCTGCTGACATTAATTGAGTGTTTTATGTCACTGACTCTGGCGGTGGTTGATTATTTGTATTTACTTTAGTGTCTAGAGCCCCCAGTCAGGGCTCATTATGGTAGGTTCTGTACAAACATGAAGTAAAAGACCCAACTCACGCATGTGTCCGTGTCTGATGTGCATACATGTACAATTACCGCATGTGATGCATATGCAAATATGCCACAGGGACATTTTGTTTTTGCAGGTGTTCATCTTGGACCACGGGGTTGACAACTTGCCCCTGAATTTTGCAGTCTACTAGCTGAAAAAATGCACAGAAAGATGTATGTATCGTATATTTATAAGCTAAAGTCTCCAACTGCTAAAAAGGCTGCTAAATACCAAACTAGGTATCTAATCTAAAAAAAAAAAATTCTTTCACTCTTTATTGCTCCAGGCTGTGTCTAGAGATGTACTGAACCTGTTGCAAGAGTCTTAAATAGTCAGCTTTCTTCTATCCACTGAGTTTTCTGGGTTGAGGGTCCTGCACTTGGTATCATATGTTCAGACAGAATATATTAGCACACTGAGTGTTTGATCTGGGGAAATGGGGTCTTTTTCCGTCTTTCTTTCTTTCTTAAGCATAGTGATTGAAATTTGTCTTTTACATTATGTTGCATCAAATGACATCGGTCCCCTTCAGCTTGATGCTCAAGGTAGTAAAATACATAATCATTAGGTGTGGAGTATGTGTGTTAACAGCCCTCACTTACACTACATCTGCTTTAATGAAGAAAATGAGCTGAAATAATAATAATGAAGCCAAGAAGGGAATTGGCCGATAGTGATGATGTCAGTTCTTAAATGGAGTTCAGACATTAGATACCATTTTGGAAGGCTTTATGTTCACAGCTATAAACACTGTTCAGCAATTAGGCAAGTGCATCTCTATGCTTAAATGTGCCTCTTATCTTAATAGTGTCCACTTAATGTGATAGGTCTTGGAAGTGTCCATTAAATGTGGTGCTTGGCATGTTGAGCAGAGGGCAAGTTCTGTCGCCCTTGGAAGTGAGGAAGGAAGGAAAACCCCCAATTCCAGGTGGCTTGAAGACCTAAGAGACCAAGAGAGTAGACAGTTCTTTGACTGGAGTTATATATACTTTCCTCTCTGGTGATATACCCTGGTCTCACCAGTCTAGGTGCTCCGCATATCCAAAAGCATTTGAATAGTACTTCACTCTCTGGTCCCATGAATGTGTTCATTAAAGCACAATAACCGCAAGCAACATGTTTGTGTCAATTTTTTTTATTTTTCGAGCCATCTGATAAATAACTGTGAGGTCAACACAGGTAACATTCCACGGGACAGCTTTCCACTCTGCTCCTGCACTAGCTCTAAGTGCTACAGTTGGCTCCGGGTCCTACACTTCAGAGGTTAACATCAGCTTATTTACAATTAAATGTCCTTTAAAAACATTCTTCTGCCTTACTCCGATGACATTTGAGATCTGGGGAGGAATAGGGGAAGAGGCATGTTGCTTCAGGGTCAAGAGAGACTAGATATACAGCTAATTGTTTTGGCTACTTTTTAAAAACCTCTCGCAGGGGAGGGAAAGTTGATCTCACCATCAGGCAGATGAGCAGACAAATTTGTCTCAGTCTGCCTCCCAGACCTACGAGACTCTCTGCATGTTCTGAGGTTTGCATTGTCTCCTGTTGGCCCAGAAGTGTCATTAGCTGAAAACTGCCATTGTTAACAGTTACAAACCAGGCCATGTTTCACACAGTAACTGCAGGAGCTGTTTCTTGGGGTACTGAGTGGAGTACAGTGACTTCCCCCAGAGACCTAGGCACAGCACAGCTTATTGAAACAGATGGGGTGAGCGAGGGATGCTTCATCAAAAAAGAGCATTCATCTAAATACCAGAAGAAAAAAAATGGAAACACAGCACTTATCAATGATGCTTAATTCTAAACCTACAGAATGTTGGGAGCTGATGGAAGTTGGGTCTGCCATGCTGTAATATGCACAAGAAAAATTTTACTAATTTTCCCTTTATTTTCTTGTTGAGGGCCCTCTCATTCCAGTTTTAACAAACCTATTGGCAAAGAGAGTGGCCTGACTCTACTGCTCAGGAAACAAGTAGGAAAGGCAGTCTCATGGTAAAGCATATAGAACAACTAAGAAGCTTACCTTCCCCTGTGTGGTTTGCTTCCATGTTGGGGAAGAGTGGCGCAGAAGCCAGTTTTTTCCTTGCAGTTGCTTGTTTCAAGAGACCTGAAAAAGAATATTAATATCTTGCACTTTCATTCAGGGTTCTCAAAGCGTTTTATGGGCATTAATGAATGGTGCATCAACACCCTCTAAGGTAGGAAGGTATTAACTCTATTATACAGATGAGGAAACTGAGGTACACCATGGTTAAATGATTTACCTGTGGTTATACTGCTGTTCAGAGGCAGAACCAAAAAGCAGATCCAGGTCTCTTTCCTTATCCTTAGTCTCAAATTTTGTAATTCTGAGGGGGAATTGGGTGAAGAGGATGGGCTGCATCTGTAGACTCAGCAGTAGATACCCTATTCCAACTGCCCTTTTCCATCCCTCTTTTCTCCCTTAGGCATGAAGCCATGTCACCCCAGAGGCACCACCTCACTCTTCTATGCTCTTTCCTCTGAGTGAGCTGGAGACTTTTCAGCACCTGTGACCGAATCAACTCCATTGTTTTGATAAATTTTGTTTCATGGCCACTCATTTGCTGGTCACCCTGGGTCCTGGGCTGGTACCTTTAACAGCCATGTGCAATCCCTCTTTCTCTGCAGGATCAGGGCCCAGTTGTGCTAGGCTCTCTACAATCCCATATGAAGAAACAACTCCTATCTCACAGAGCTTATAATCTAAAAGACATATGAAGACACGAGGTGTTGGAAATGACCCTGGCTAAAGGGATGTGGAAAATGTTCTTTTCCCCCTCCTTGCTTTACTCTCTCAGGTCCTATGTCCAGCAGTGTAGACCTCCTGAGTTGCTTCAAGATCCATCATTCATGCAGCTCCTAGGAAATATTGTAGTTTTACTCTTGAAATCATCCAGTTTTAACTCCTTGGGAAACAGACTCAGTCTGGCCACAGTCGCCAAGTCCTTGTGCTGGCGAGAGTCAGAGAGCTGTATGATATAGGGTCTGAAAGGGCACCAGGAGTGCTTTGCAGATGTTACCAACAACTGAGTAGATCTGTTGAAAGTTCCTTCTGATGTCAGATCAGTGCTCCCCAGAGGAAACCAAGTACAGCACCAATGTACTGGTTCTTCAGGCAACACCATAAAGGTTTTACAGCTTGACAACCTCTTCTCTGGGGCACAAACCCTTGTCAGGTGCAACAATAATGCAGCAGTAGCTTAAAGCTAACAGTGTATCTGTGATATAGACAAACACACACACCAGCTATATATAGAATGGTCAGGTCCATGTGAAAAATTGCATTTACACACACACCTTACTACTTCACCTGCATTCTGCCCACTAATTATGTGCATCAGGGTAACCCTCTTATTTAAAGTAGCTCAGCACTTTGAATGGAAGTAGGGTAGTCTCTGTAGCAACCTTATGGGTATTTCCTTGGGCCTAGTACAGCCTCTTTGCACTGCTTTGGTGGTGGAATGGGGCCATAACAGGCTTAACCAGCCAGTTGAGAATTTCTCTCATTTGGGAGAATATCCAGGTAGTATAGAGCTAGCATGCTTGTGGGGGCACACATCACCCACATTCACATCTCCTAGTACAGTGGAAATGTCAGGGGCATGGCCAGGAGATAAGGGATGTGGCCAGAGCACAGTACACTCTGGTGATCCCTTCCTGACATAATTCTTGGGGGCTGCTGTAGCTGTTGCAAATTAAACCAAACCCTGAGGCTGCCCTAAGTTAGTCTCTTGTCCAGCCCCCAAACCCAGGGAACTGTAAAGGAGCCTTAGAGGCGCTTTTCTCTCCCCCACCTTTCCTTCCCCACTTCTCAGCTGCACTGAGCAGATCACTGATGAGTACTGAGCCTTTTGGCTTACAACTGATCCACAATGTGCTGAGCAATGTCATTATTTGGTTGGAGATCTCGCCCTGTGACAGCCATCATCCATACCACGTGCGCATTTTCACCATTATACTGCCACTAAGTGAGAAAAAAATCTCTTTTTATTTTCTTGGAGAAAACAGATATGAACAGTAAGAGAAAGCATAAATAAAAATATCCGGTGGATTGGGGGACTATTAGGGGAAGAGATTATTAAGTATCCTAAAGAAACATGCTATTAAAGGCATTTCTTCTTGAAACACAGAAGATTTCTATCATGCTGAGCTGCAAATGCATATTAAGCAGAGGTTTTCATTGAGCTGTCCACAATGACACGCAGTGCACTTTTTTCTGTGTATTCGCAGGTAACATAGAATCCAGCAATGTGTTAATCCTCCAGTGTGTGTTATTTTGCATTTGTCAGCACTGGATTTCTTTTGCCACTGTGCTCACCATTCAGTCTCTGAAATTTCTCAGTCCTCTCTAGTCTTGTATCCTAAAATGCACCAACTACTCATTTTGTCACCCATCCTTTTAAATATTATTGATTAATATATTAGATATCACTGTGCTAGTACAAAACCATGTAGTATTCCTCTGTTTTGCCATACTGAAAAAATGACCATTCATTCTCATTCTATTTTCTTTCTCTTAGCCAGTTTCTGTTGCATGGCTGCACTTTGCCTCTGACCATCTAACCACCGATTTGTTTCCTTAACTGTCTCTTGTGAGAGTTTTTGAAACTCCAAAGTAAATTACGTCAACGGGTTCTCTTTTATTCACTATTTAATTCACATGCTCAAAGAGTTCTAGCAAACTGGAGAAAAACAATCTTCCTTTGCAGAAGCTGTGCTGGTTTCTCTCTAATATCCCATTTCCATCTAGGTGTTATATAGTTCTTCTTGTAACTATTGCTCTAACCTATTTACCTGATACTGAAATAATCCTCATTGGCTACTAATTTCCAAAGGATCCCAGTGCCATTTTAAAATATAGGTACAACATTTGCTACCCTTCAGTGCTCCTGTATGTTATCTAAATGATGTGAATGATTATACACTTTGGTAGTTGTTCAATCACTTCCTTAAATTCCTTCAGAGCATTTGGATGAATGCCATCTGGTCCTGGGTATCAGTTGCTTGTTGGGTTATCAATGTGTTCTACCAACTTCTCTTGTGACAACACAATCTCTTGACAGTATCTCTGACAAAGTCATCTATCTCACATGATGTTGTCTCTATTACAGTCTCTTTACAGGCTCCCTACTGCCTGCTGAATTAGTCTAGCTACTTGTTCTCACCTTCAGTGCTCTTCCTGCCTCTCTGCTCTCATCTCTTCTCACTTTTTTCCCAAATATTCCCCTTTCACTTAGCCCAACTTGCCCATCTGACTGCTCCTTTATGCCTTCACTCATCCGTCCGATGTTTGAACCCCCGCACAGCCCTATGTGCAACAATTCCACTCCCACCTCCTCCTTCCAGTCCCTCTCAAGCCTACTTCTTCTTATAAAATGTAGTCGCATATGGAGTAAACAATAACAACTTTGTCACCCTCAAGACCCTAGTCATTTTTCTCTCATGCTAATGTTTGTTCTTGTCCTGCAGACTCCGGCCACTACTTCTGTTGTCATCTTCTGTTAGTCTCATCTGACTTGAGATTGGGAGCACTTCTATTTTGTTGGGTGCCTTGCATGACTATGATGCTCTCCCTGTCCACAGGGCCAGCTTTGGGCACCGGCAAGGCAAACCTCTTCTTAAGTCCTCTCGTGACTCCACAACTGATAAGCCAGCCTCATGTCCTCTCCGCGAGTTACCTTAGCGTGCTCCAATACTATAGGGTTGAGTGCTATAGAAATCAACTAAGCTAGACACCTAAGACTGCACTTGCCTCCTCACGGTTCCACCCAAAAAAAAAAGAGTCTTCTCTGAAATGGATATTTTTTTGTTCTTTCTTTTTTCAGATTTCTAAAATGTAACTGCAGGCACCTGTCCTGTGCTCTGGGTACCTATCCCATACATTACAAATCACAAAACTAACAAACAGGCTACCCATAAATCCACCTCAGCCCACCTGCTATGCCACAGTCCTAGAAAAAAGAGGACAGACAGACTTTGCAGTATGCCTGGAAAAGTTAACAAATCTGGCCTTTTCTGCAGCAAGTCTAAAAACTGAGGCCTCCTTGTCACAGTCGCCCTGTTTACATTGGTTTGAACATCAGTGCTGAGCTGTACAAGTGGCTGCATGTTACAGTGACGCAGGTGAACACTCAGGTCCCAAACCATTGAGGCCTTGGCAGGTTAAACACAACCCCTTGAATTTCACCCAGAAACCTATTAAAACTGGTCTTACATGCTCCCAACAGGCAACCCCACTGAAGCAAGTTTTATTCAGCATTCTGTTCTAGCTTCTGTTTCTGAGTGTCCCTGAAGTTTAGCCCTATGCAGGGAGCATTGCAGCAGTCTAATCTCGAGATGGCAGTGGCACGGGTAATTGTGACAAGATCTGCAGAAAAATCTCCCTCTCATGACAGAGGCTAATGCAGTGTCATAACTTTATCCACCTTTGATTTTTGGTTTGATTTTCCATAGGATTAACTATGAAAAGCTTTGCTTATGGGATCACACTCTAAATCACTCAAGCGAGAAGACAGAAAACTGTATGACTGGGTTTTTAACCAGTTAGATTGTTCTGGAAGGTTCAGGAAACCATCCTGACCCCCACAGCCTGTCTCTCCCCCTCCCCCCATTCACATGGTGCCCCTTGCCCTGTCCAGGTGGAGCACTGCAAGGACCCTTTGTTTATCCTACACCCAAATGCACAGGTGAAGAACAATAATGAAACAGGGAAGGCCTCCAGGAACAAAATTGGATTTTTCTTTCCATCTTCGAGAGGTAAATAAAAAGTCAAGCCAGTCTGACAATGGGAAATGAGATTTGAAGCAAAAAAGAACCTCATATTTTGTCAGCTAGCCAAGATTTTTCTGGTGTGAGTTTTTCATAAAAGCCGTAACCCTTCTGGTGGGGTTACATCACCATTTGATATAAACCCCCACAGTAAGACGACATCTGCTACTAAGCTGTGTTGTAAATGTCTTTAATTTTTATATTTCATCTGAAGGGAGCTGTTAAAGTGGGTTTACAGGGTGATGGCTCTTTGAATAAAAGACATCAGGACCGAAGCAGAGCTCTGCATGACACTTAATTTTCACTCTAATAATCCCTCCTAAAATGTTACAAGATTCTGTTTTTTCCCTGAACTCCATGATTAGTCTTTTTTTTCTGTTTTAAAAGGACACACTTGAAGAGAAAGTGGGTGTTGTTTTTTTTTTACCCAGATGACTTCTCTTTTTCACCCCAAGCCAGATATGCTCTTGACTCCTGAGCACAAGAAAATTCTCTGAAATTTTTCAAAGCCGTGGCTTTTATTTAGATGTTTCCTGTTGCTGTGGACTCTGAGGGGGTTGCAGCTTGACTTTTGTCTTGGAGGATGGGAAGGGATCCTCCAATATGGTGGTCAAATCTTAAGAATCTTCTCACACTTGCCCCACTGCATTAAAATCATCCTCCTGGCTGAGGACTCCATATGGGGCTCTCCTTACTTGTCTGGATGAGTTGCTGTAGGACAACAGGAGCTATTACCTTTCCTAATTAGTAGAGGCTGAGCGCTTTTGCTAATTCATCTTGTCCAGTGTAACAGCTCAGAAGCAAGCGGTACGGCCCAGGATTTTGGCAAGGTAACTTAGAACTGAGAATGTTTGCACTAAGCCACCAGGACTGGCATTTGTTTTTTTGGGTTGTGTTTTTGTTTTGGATAACAAGACAAGTGAAGGATGACAGTGGAATTTGGTCTTGAGCAGGAGCAACAGCAGAAAAGAAAAAAACTGCTCTATCCATAAGAGCCCAGAAAGGAATCATATCAATGTTTACAAACAACCAGACTGCAGAAAACCAGATCTGCAATGTGATACTCATCTGGAGAACCATGTTATTGTAATGCAGGAAAATTCCACAGTAGTGAAGTGGGAGAACATAAGAATGGCCATACTGGGTCAGACCAAAGGTCCATCTAACCCAGTATCCTGTACTCCTACAGTGGCCAATGCCAGGTGCTTCAGAGGGAATGAACAGAACAGGTCAATTATTGAGCGATCCATCCCCTGTCAACTACTCCCAGCTTTTGGCAGTCAGAGGCTAGGGACACGCAGAGCATAGGGTTGCATCTCTGAACATCTTGGCTAATAGCCATTGCTGGACCTATCCTCCATGAACTTATCTAATTCTTTTTTTGACTTTCACAACATCCCATGGCAACGAGTTCCACAGGTTGACTGTGCCTTGTGTGAAGTACTTTCTTTTGTTTGTTTTAAACCTGCTGCCTAGTTAGTTCACTGGGTCACTCCTGGTTCTTGTGCTGTAAGAAAGAGTAAATAAAAGTTTCTTATTCACTTTCTCCACGTCATTCATGATTTTATAAACCTCTAGCATAACACCCCTTAGGTGTCGCTTTTCTAAAATAAATAGTCCCAAGCTTTTTAATCTCATCTCATACAGAAACTGTTCCATACCCTTAGACATTTTTGTCACCCTTCTCTGTATCTTTTTTCAAATTCTAATATATCTTTTTTGAGATGAGGTGGCCAGAACTGCATGCAGTATTCAAGGAGTGGGCATACCATGGATTTATCTATCCATTCCCTAATGGTACAAATAACAAATTGTAATTACCTCAGAGTGAAGTCCCTGAACAACCCAAAAGCTTAAAATTGTTCATTCAAACATTTGCCAAATGCCTTCAAATAATGCATACGTGCATGCACAACCTGCAGAGGGGTGAAAACATGATTTCAGGGGCTCCCAAACACGCTTCTTTTCTTTATAGCTAGAAATTTAAATGAGAGAGATTCTGGAGACGTCTCTGTTGTAACATGGAGTCATGGTATGGAAAAGGCTGAGAACAACTGAATTAGCAGTCATTGGGTTTGGTTTTAAAAGTAATTATACAATAAATATTATTTCATCTGCACTTACATACATGTATAAATGGTGGACCACTGAAAAGTGGCTTCTTTGGGGTATTAATTTAAAAATATAAACAGCCACTGTTTTTTCCAGAGGAGGAAGCCACTTTTTCAAAGGAGGCTTATTTGGTGCTCTGTGATCCAGCAAGAGGCATTCATAATTGTAATATAATATGCAGAAATTTTCTTCTTTTATAAATGATATAACTTTGTTAATCAGTAACCAGGCTTAGTGCCAGGAGAACGTTTGCATAATAGGTGTGGCTAGAAGACAGTGGTATGATTGCCCTGGAGACCAAATACAGGGACACCAGGTCATAATGTAAAAAAAAAATTTCCTAGTAACAAATATGAGTTTAACATTCCTTGTTTTACGTGAAACTGTTAAAATGTGCAGTTAATGAAAACTTTCCTCCCCCCAGAGTAAAGGGATAATTATATAGTCATAATCCCCACATTTGCAAATCGAGTGCCAAACTGTACCTTTTTGGATTATGATCTGATGCTGAATATTTCCATAGTGCCTCATGTTCTATGCTGTGAATTGTTACTTACTAAAGCCCAGTTGGATTTTCCTGTTCCAGCACAACCTAAAAACCATACATGGTATCATTTTCTAGCCCTCCCCCCACTTCAACTTAAGGAACAAAAAAGGAAAGAAAATTAAAGAAAACAAAATTAATCATTTTAGCTAAGATCAATAGAAGTCTCCAAGACCGTGTACTGCTAGCACTGAGTGAGCCCAGAGTAATCCTCTGCATAGTGCATGTTGAGTTAACTTGCAAGAGAAATATGTTCCTGTTCCTCCTTATTGCCTTGTGCCTCATTGTAAAAATGGAAGCAGGGACCGCAAATTAAAATACTGTTGATTTAGTTTTTAAAGGGAAGTGCCCAGGAGCATTTTCTCTATAGTCACATGCTGGAAATTGAAGTGTGCTGTGAACCATCTGCACTATTACAATACAAAGAGAATATTTTATTATTATATCATCAGCCTGACATATCTCAGACTTCTCTTGCTTGACCAAAATAAAATAAAATAAAATAAATAAAATCAACCTAAAAATGCTGTTCTGAATAGCATCAGCGAAAGACACCATCCTGTGTCAGCAAAATATTCTGTTGCCTCACTTTGACTCTTACAGGACTTGATGCGAGAGATACTGTAGTAGAGTCTTACATGTTACCATATAGCATATAGCTAAAAGTTTCCTGAATTGAAATGTACCATACTCAGGCTCATTGGCTAGGTGCATATGGTTCCAAGAAGAGCTCAGCAAGAAGTATACTATTAATGATGGGGAACTGTGTTTATGACAGTCTACCTGTATCATATGAGCTCTGCATACATAGACAGGTATCAGGTTCTGAGTTACCAGTCCAAGGAATGTACTGCTAAGGACAGTTTCTTTCTTTGTGGCATCAGACAGTTTGCGTGGGGTAAAAAAGATGAACAGCAATTTTCTCAGATCACAGAACAAGGGAGGAGTGATGGCTATCTTTTCAGTCTCAAGAGAATGTATAAGAAAAGTCAAAGCAAGGAGGTGTGAAGGATTTATTAATAATATACACAAACAGTCAAATTCATCTGTAGTTTGACTACCCAGAAGTCAATGGAGTTATGCTTGGAATGAATTTGGGCCAGTGAAGGGAGAAACTAAAGAAGTTCTAGGTATGAAAGAAAAACCTCATATCAAAGCAACATAGTATCTCACATTTATATACAGTAGTGCCACTCAACCCAGAAGACCCCCAAAAGCTCTACAAACACAGGCACTACGTCACACTTTATTTAAATCCAGCCACCTCTGGGGCGGAATACTGCATCTCTTTAACAGTGCACAACAATACATAGCATGCTAGGTCAGAAAATGAAGAATATCATATCAGATGGGTGGAATTTATAATAAATGGAACGTAATTATTCAAGTGCATAAAACCTTCAGATGCTAACTTCTAGATCACTCTGAGTTCTAAAGAGTTCTACATTATGGAATTATGCATGTGATGATTGACTAATACTTAGGTGAACAATTTTCTATAATAAATTGTTTTTGTAGTGAGACAGCCTGGTGAAGGAACTTGGAAAAGAAGGAAGGAAAATACAGTAAAACCTGCCAAGAGTGACGACTCATTGAAGTTAGCAAAAGTGGTTGCTTGTAAGAGCCGGTCTCTCTTCATTGGCTTGCACACCAGCCAGCAGTGGTGTTCTGGGGCCTCTGCAAGTAGCCACTCGTGATAGATGGTCTCTCTTCAGAGGTAGTCATTAAAGCAGGTTTTACTGTATATGCGAAAAGAAAGCTCATTCAAATTCTGTGTTTATCATCATCTGACCCCATTAACTATGATTGTCTAAAAAATGATTATTGATTTATGTCTCTGTCTTCAAGAATCTTCAATGGTGATGAGGAGAAGGATAATAGAAGGCTGAAACAAACAGAAAATCAAGTAGAATTATCAATGTTTTGATAACAGACTGAATTTTGCAGTTAATGTTTATAATTTAAATATCAAAAGAAAAAGCTCTGGTGGTTCATCAAAAAACAATATAATCACAATAATTCAGAGGTTCACAAGAAAATAGGCTTACGTGATGCACATGCCCTGGGCTGGCCTTCTGCACAAGGGTAAATTTCACATAAATTAATGTGATATTTTAATCATTTTTATAGTCAGAACATTTGCGCTATTGTAGGGTGAAATTCTGGCTCCACTCAGGATAATGGCAAAACTTCCATTGATGTCAATATGGTCAGGATTTCACCCACTGTAATGATAGACCAAGGATAGCATTATTGTTGCATGCATTGGCACAGTACACTGCCTTACTTAAGTAGAGGAGATTGACCAGTCATGAAATTATGTTTTTGCATGCTGTAAAATTGTCTCTTTTCTGAGGTCATCCCCATTTGCTAATGTATTGACAACAAAAAGACCTTCTCTCTGGCCCTAAACTGGTTAAATGGAAATCAGAAAAAAATAGTTCATAATAAATATCATAGCATTTAGGAGCTTTATTTTTGGATGTAAAAAAGGTTTTAAAAACAATTTTACAGGCTGTTGGGGAATAGCATACAAAATAAATAATAAATACTATATGGAGATATACCTATCTCACAGAGCTGGAAGGGACCCTGAAAGATCATTGAGTCAAGCCCCCTGCCTTCACTAGCAGGACCAAGTACTGATTTTGCCCCAGATCCCTAAGTGGCTCCCTCAAGGATAGAGCTCACAATTGTGGGTTTAGCAGGCCAATGCTCAAATCAATGGGCTATCTCACCCCCCAACCCCAAAAGTGCAGGCCTGAGAAAACAACAACAACAAAAGCTCAGGTAACAGCAAGAAATAGGGCTAAATTCTTCACTAGGGTAAATTCAGAATAACACCATTGTCTTGAATTGTTACTCTAGATTTACACCAGCATAAATGAGAGCAGACTTCTAGTTCTAATGAGAGCAGAACTCTAGTTCTGAATCATTTCACCTTGATGTCCCATTTGACTGCTGCTTCCCATTTTCTGTTCCTTACTTTATCTTCCAGTCACTCTGCAAAGTCTTTTTAAACTTGGATAATGCTTGCGTGAAAAATTCATCATGCACAAATTTTCAATGGTGATTAAATTCTCTATAGAAATGATATGTGGAGGGTGAGCAGGGGTTAACATTGCAAATGGCGTGGAGTTTAGTGTGATTTAGCTTAACTTGACACTTATTTGCTAGCTCTCATTTGTTTTGATTGGTGTGCCTCAACATTGCTATCTATGAATGTTAGCTTATTTTGTAATAATCGAGAAAGAGTGCATGAGAAGAGCTGTGCAAAATTCATCTGTTTTTTTTTTCTTCACAGAAATTTCTGCAAGTCTTTTGTATTGATTTTAAATCATGTGAATTCACCCATCTCCACCCTAAAACTCAATATCAACTACCATTTCACATCAAAATCATAAATAGGCTCAGGTTTGCTTGAAAGGATTATAAACCTTCCAATGAAAATGAGCCGAATATAATGTTTGTAGTGTAAGCTGACACCAGGTGCAGTTTTGGGCTTTCTCTCAGCACTAACTACAAGTCTTTTTCATAAACAAGGACGTCATTTTAGCTCCTTTGTTTTTTAAAGTTGCCCATCCTCTGATTAAGCTTCCTGTTACCTTTGTTACCTTTCTTGTGACATGACAGCATGTCTAACAGCTCGGCACCGCCCCAGCACTGCATCACACTCTCAGTGCTAGATACCCAAGACTCTATTGAACCCACCATTTTTCTGTACTGGAGATAACAGTTCTACTTATTAATAGGGAAGAGAAGGAAGATTTGTTTATTTGACAGTTTATTTTCCTTCTCAGGTTATAAAACAGAATTGAACAAAGGGATTTGCTTCCTCCTCCATAACAGACACACTAGGAACAGTATCGCTGATGACCAGCAGTTTCAACCTTTTAAAATTCTTCCTCTCCTGAAGGAAGGAGCATCTGTTTTTGTTTTCCTGCACCTCAGAAAATACTCTTCAGGATGGATGAAGAATTTTAAAGGGCCAGGATTATACTAAATTTACATGACATTTTCAAAAAAAAATCATGGTCTGACCCAACAGCTTTATCCTACAGGTGATATAGAGCAAAGCTTTATTTCCAAGCCCTTCATGTATATTTCTCACAATAATTGCAAGATGGTATATATTGCATGTATTGTTCTAGAAACAGAACAATGTGTGATAATAAATCAACTTCCTTAGTAGCTTCATTATCTTTTAATTATAGAAAGAGGAAGACTAACATTCAAAGAATCACCCTAGACTTTCAAAAAGAAACACACACACACACAAAAAGAACACAATTGAGATTTACATCGCTTACACCTCCTGTTCAGTGGTCCTCAAGACAAAACTCATTCACGTAAACTCACTGGCTGGCAGCAATGTTTGTGTATTGTTCAGATGTGTTCCTGCATTCAGTGAACCAGGAGACGTTATTCTATGGCTCTGCTGAAGAAGTTGACCAACTGCTTTATTATTGAAGTGTATTTCCCAATGATGCCTCGCATTATTTGACAAACTCTAGTCTGCATCTGCCCTTAACCCTTCATGAAATGTGATGGGGAGAAGGGGTGAATAATCTGGGTTGGGTCTCCTCTGCTGTCCCTCTCCCTTTATGCCAGCATTTTGTTTAGAGCACAATCTGAACAAAGAAAGGGTGTTGGACACACACACAATAATGAAAATCCATGACTCGACTGTGCATTCATAATTATTTTATAAATAAATGGCTTTTGGAGAGCCACATTTGTCTCTTCCCATAGTGTATGTCTTTCTTTAATGTATCACAGGCCGAATGAAGCCAGCCTGAGTGCTTTGCTTGCATCTTCCTCCTTCTCTCCATCATTGTCCATGGATAGGTTTTTGTGGTTCAGAAAGAGCTGCAAGCCCCACACTTCTCTGCAAGACTGATGGCTCGTCAATAACATTAGCCAGCATTATGGGCTGCATTGGTGTAGAACAGAATCAATACGGCCAAGTAAAAAGTCTAATAAGTTGACATGGCCATCCTCAGCAGGGCTCACGTTACAAGAAATGAGGTTTTTTAAGGAATCAGCGCGGTGCTGCTTATTCACCCCACACCGAGATGCCTTGACTAAGATTTATTGCTTCTTGTTTTGTCTGCTGTGCAGAGTAAGCTGGGTAGAAGTAAAATAATCATTCAGGTTAAAAGAATAATAAAGAAAGGACTTTACAAATGCTGTCCACTCTGTACTGATGAGGTGAAAAGACATGCGAGAGGAGTAGCCTACCATGTGAAAGTAAAGGGTCCAGGATTTAAGAATTAAAAGGGGTTCATGGGATTTCTCCCCCTTGTTTGATCTGGATGCATAATATTCTCCTACCCTCAACATAGTCTCTTTTTCTTAAGGGATGGATTCTGATCTTAGTCACACTAGTTTAAATTAGAAGTAACTTCATTTAAAACAATGGAGTCACTCCAGATTCAAACCAGTGTAACTGAAAACAGAATTCAGCCCTAAGTGCCTATGGCAATGCATGTACCTCTTAAAATAAGTTTCTCATTGATGCATAGCTTTATACACAGAGTCATTATGGAGCTGTTTTACAGCTCTCCCCCTTTCTCCTCCTCCCCCGCCCCAAATGCAGATTACCCACAGCACAAGAGCAATGGGGGAGCAGCATCAGATATTTCACTTTTATGAACTCTGCTGATCATCTGTTCTCATTTGTCCAGTCATCTGAGGGAAACCCTGTTCAATCATGTGAGGTTAAAGCATTAGTGAAATCGTTAGTGCAGCATGGTCAGGCTAATAGGCCCATGCCTCAGCCATTTTTGCAGGCTACATACCAGCAGTGCTGGAGTTACTTCAACAATGTTTTTTCCTAAACAGGTAAAGAAAAATAATTGAATCTAGGAGTCTAGCAGCTTGTTTGTGAATGGGAGAGTGAGGATATTAACTGCTCCCATCCCACTCTGTTAGAATGAAATATTCAGTGGAGTCCTCATTTAAAAAAATCTTGTGGTAGTTAAAGTACACATTCAAACTAACAACAGGAGTGGTTAGATCACTGCTTAGGAGGAAATGAAAGGGCCTGATCCAGAAATGTGTACTCAGGCAAGACTCCTATTAACATGACTGGAATAACTGGCAGGAGTGTGTGATATTTTCCTACACCATTGCCAAAAAAAAAGACTTTGAACGTCAGTCAAAGAGCAGTCTGTGCTACTTACATGACAAGTATAATGCATCTGGTGGTCTCATCTTAGTCACTAGTCTGGTGGACATATATCCAAAGAACAAAACCACCAGAGCAGTTGACACAAAGCAGGACAATTGGTAGTTGCTGTTAAATTTTAAAGGCCAAATTCTGTCCTGATTTCTTTCTCTCTCTCACACATACACACACTCTCTTTCTCACACATACAGGGCCACACATCACATCACCCCACCCCACCCCAAATCTACAGATTTCACCATGTGGGGCTGCACTTAATATTAGTTAATACTACAGTAGCACCCAAGGGCTACAGTTAAAATTGGGCCCATTGCACTTGGATGGCACTGAATGCAGACAAAGCCAAGGCCCTTGCCCAGAAATCAGGAAAGAATTTGTTCCTCTGTGGTATACATCAGCGTCAAGTTCCCACTCACATAGGCTGTTGTAGGTTAGGGGCAAGGCACAGAGGAAGAGTTGTGCAGGGAAGGCTCCCCAGTGTTTGTCTGTACTATGGCTGTCTGTGAGGAAGAGTTTTTTCAAAACAACCACCTAGATTTTGAACACGTGGTGTTCTAGGTAATCCCTTGTAGGGTATTAATACTGTAACATTAATTTAAACAGCTTATTATTGTAACAAGCCAAAGTAAATGGATATTTCACCATTTGTACCAATTCAAGGGACCATTCTCCTCTCAAAGCTCTAGGACCTTGGTATGTAACTCTTCATTTATGCTAATAGGGACTTTACTCCTTCAAGTTTAACAGGGCTAAAAGGTTTCACCAGGCACATAGGCTTTGTAAATAAATCAGCAGCACACAGCAAATATATTCTTTTAACAGGATTATCCCTTTGATAGCCATTCAGTGGAGGTGGCTTTCTTTGTACCCTGAAATTCCTGGCTTGCCCTCTTAACTACACAGAAGGTAAATCTGTATAATATTTCACAACTGCCTTTACTGGGACCTGCCATTGTGTCTACTGGATGTACTTCCCTGCCACAAAGCACCACTTCAAGCTTCCTGCTAAAGACACAGTGAATACAGTTGATGATCTGTCTTATTAAAAGTTATGAGGAAAGGATGTTCACTCCATTACTTCCAATAATACTGAATATGCACAGAGAAGCAGTGTAATTTTACACAGAACTTGGCTGCGTTGGTCAGTGCTTCAAAGCTCTCTCTTCCTCTCTCTCTCTCTCACACACACACGCTACACAATAACATTTAATATCGCACTGCTCCCATGGGGGTCACTATTAAAATCTTTACAGTTTTTGCCTCTTGCTTAATTAGTGTTGCCATGGTGTTTTCTGGTTACTGCAGGCCCAAACCCAGGCCTCACTATTGCAAGAGCACACAGCGAGCCGGCACAGCTGCCCAAGGTTTGTGCCGCTCCATGTGTGACATTTCTTCGCAGTGAGGAAAAGCCACTGGTCAGTTTGTCATCCTCTGGTGTCTGGAGGGAGTGGGGATCATGGGGGAGAATGTAGGCGTGTTTAGAAGAGGGAGTGTTGGTATGGGTATGAGAGAGGGCTTAGAGGTTTACTGAGCACAGACCCTCAGGAGTGAGTTTTTGGTGGCAGTGGGAGTCTGGGTGTTTTAAGAGGTGGGGAAACCTGGAGCAGCCTCCTTCGTTCCACCATTCTCCCCATGAACCTCTCTTATTCTGACCCACATCTTATCCCCTTTCAACCACTGTTCCTCATTCTGTCCTCCCTCTGCTTCTTCCTCCTCCTTACCAGTTGTTGCCTTTGCCACCATCTCCTCTCTGGAGGCCCCGCAGTGCCTGGTGGCAGCAGGTGAATAGAGGAGAAAGCAAAGAAGTTGCCAGAAGCCAAGCTTCACAGTGGCTGCTGATAGCTGGGAAAACTAACTGGTAAGTAACTGGTACCTCCCTAGCACTGCACAGGGTGTGCAGGTTCCTTGCCCAAACTGTGAGCACCCATCCAGCAAGCGTGAATGGAGCTGTCAGCATGGGAGATAATAGGAAGCACCCAACCACCAAATCTTTGTGACCTCACTGTGGCCCATGCTTCACCTGCAGCAGATCCAAACGAGCAGTCTCCACGGCCCCAGCCGAAGAAAAAGCAGGGGAAGCCAATTAGGATCTCAGATGAGAACAACTAATAGGCATCTGGGTCAGAGGCATAGATGTGTGCATATAGCATGTTACACTAAAGCTAAGCAGTGAAATTAGCTCCTATTTTTTGGAAGCAGAGAAAGGAACCGGGTGCTGGTGATCAAGGCTCAACAGGGGTGATCTGACGATTATGATATGTAGAGTGCAACATGTCTCAAGGCATTACCTTCCCCCGGGTGCAGAGTATAAGGATATCTCCATTAAAGAGTGGCTTGACCAAGGGCTAATGCATTATTTCCCCTTCTCACTACCCTGCATAAGCAAAAGGTATTTTATAAACAGCCTTCTTTAGAAAACTGCTGGCACTTGGACTGTAGAATACAATTAAAAAGACACAGTAAAAATTGACAGAGCTCAGTGAAGAAAGCTGAAAATCCATTACAATCCTGATCGAACTATAAATAAAAATCCTAAATTGTATAAATCTTGTACAATTATGGATTAAAATATGTTTAGCTTTAATGTCTTAGCACACGGCCCTGACTCCTGTAATGGCTGCTGAGACCACATGGCCTGCATAGTACTGTAATAACAAACAAGCTGTGTAACACTGAGAGCCCACAAAGGGACTTTGTAGGTCGAGGCGTTGCTTTCTTGTTACCCTTGAAGCACGCAGCTTTCTGGCTCACATGTGCATGGCATGGCTGGTGCTTTAATGCTGGGCTTTGGTTGAAAGAGCTCTTGCAATTCATCCCTCAGAAATGTTAATGGGCTGGTGTTGGGCAACTCTCCTTTTTAAAGGAGTTTCACTCTTCATTTCTGCCACAAGAAGGGGAGGTTACTTATCGGTAACTGGAGGTTCTTTGAGATGTGTGGTCCCTATTTGTATTCTACTGGGGGTTATGCGCATGTGCCAAGAGCCTGAAGCCGGAGGTTTTCAAAGTAGTAGTGTCTGTCACACTGTGTATCTGCCCTTGCATTGCCTCGTGGTTTCACCCGAGGTGATAAAGGGCGGGGTGAACTGACCGCGTTTTCAGTTTCTTCTCCACCACAGACCTACCAGATCAGTAGCAGAGAGGAAGGAGGATGCTATTGGAATACAGATAGGGACCACACATCTCAAAGAACCTCCAGTTAGAGCTAAGTAGTCTCTCCTTCTTCAAGTGATGGTCCCTATTGTATTTCACTGAGGGTGATTAACAAGCAGTACCGAGGTAGGAGGAAGCTGTGAGGAAGATGATGGAACTGTGGAATGGAGGACCAGTGCACCAAACGAGGCATCCATTGCAGACTCCTGCACTAGAGCATAATGAGAAGAAAAGGTATGTACCAAACTCTACCTTTCTACCTATAAGGTCTAACCTTTTGTCCTTGTCAGATTGGATGTAGTGTGGGATGCTGTTGCTTGGGCTGCTTGCTAGCAGCCAGGATCACAAAGGAATTAGATGGAGGATGGGAGAACAGAAACTTAGACCACTGGCCAGGGGGGAGATGTAAGAGATATAACCTCTTTCCGTCCCCTTTGGGGTGGGGAGCGCATGTGCTCGGGGTATGCAACACAGTGCATGCCGGTTGGAGAATGGCATCACTGATTGGTAGGGCCACTCTGGCCAATATCGATCCATGCAAGATGTCTAATAGTTGGTGCTGACTGTCCTGCACCTCCTCCAACAGGATCTGAAGAGCATTGAAAATTCTGCTGAAATTGACGATAGTCATCCAGGGGAGAGGAGGGAGTCAATGGCACCGCAGTGTCCAGGGAGGACAAGGAAAACTCCTTATCTCCAGATCTGTCAATACCATCAGAGCTGGGCTGACTAGCACATTGGCCAGCCCCCCAGTTCTGAACATCTATTCAACGAAGGACAGGGTGGTGAGACGGGATTCCTCCTGAGTTGAACAAGACAGTTCTGAAGGCAAATATTGGGGTCACAAACTTCAATATGGCCAATCTGGTTGATCCCGCTGTTGCTGCATTGGTGCCCATGGAAACAGGTATCAGTGGCTCCTGAGGCTGAGGGAAGGAAGGATAATGCAACGGTGCCCTCAGAACCCTCTGATAGTCATGTATTTGGAATGGAAGCAGCTGACCATGTGTAATATTTGAATCCTCAGACTCAGAGGAATCTCAGTCCTGTATGAATGGGGGCACCAACGGGGCCAGCAGAAGAGGGTGTGCAGTAGTTACACAACCAGAGGGCAGCAGATCCAACATAGGAGAAGGGGCCCTCCTAGCAGGTGAATGGACCAGAATACATGGAGACCTCATCCGTTCTAGGGCAAACAGTTCATGAGGCCCAGGAGGTTGGAACGTACATCACCGAGGACGAGAGAAAAGTAGAAGCTCCGACTCCAACCATGCAGAGGTGAGAAGGAACTCAAGACATGGTTGGTCCATCCTGCCTTTATCGACTAGGGCAAAACCATGAGGTAATGCAACGGCGCATGCACGGACCAACAGACGCTACTATATTGAGAAGCTCTGGCTCCAGGCACATGGACTATCACTTGAAGAAGAATCAATAGTTTGTTCTAAGTGCCTGTCAGGCAAGCAGCAGTGAGCATGCAAGGTACCCTTCTCACTTCATTTCACAATAGTGCCAAAGATTAGCACATCAAAGCGCTGCCTTTTCAGGCAGCAGAGTTAAACCAGGGAACTGGGACTCAGGTTCTCTTTGCATCTCTGCCCTTGTCTTGCTGTGTGTTCTTGGGCAAGTCACTTAAAGCAGCTTTGTCCCTTAAGAAACTCCTTGGGGCAAAGGTGTAATTCTGCCCTCTAGGCTGACAAGCAGAGACTGAGTCCCTTCCAGCCACTATTACAGTCTATGGGCTGGAGTAGCCTCAGCAGCCTTTACAATCCCCGCTCTCCAAAGGGAAAGGCAGGTGAGGGGGGTAAATCCAGAATATCTGGAAAGCAGTGACTTTTCTGATCCTCATGCCAAAGATTTGCTGCACTGGGAGCCCCTACAGTTTTCCTTAGCGGCAGGTACGTGCTCCCTAGCCTGGTCCTAGAGTCGTGACCATCACAGCACAATAATGACAGTTGCTTTTGGTCATTGGCCTGGCATGCGCTCAGAAGGAGCAGGGAAAATTTGAGTCTTAAAAAAAAATATGCCACGGAAGTTGTTGGACAAAACAAGGTAACTCACTCTCACTGTCGCAACAAACCATGGTCAATATTACAAAATAAAACAATATTCTACTGTTTTCATGTCTTCATGCCTCGTGTTTCATTTAAGGGGCATGCACATGGTTTGTGACTCTGTTGTGGTGGTTTAAAATCCTCTCCATGGCTGGTCTAAGGATTTTAGTTGCCACACATTTGATATGAGGGCCTTTTTTACCATAATTTTTTTTTAAATCTCTTTTTCTAACATTTAGTGTCCTACTCCTAGTTTTTGCCACAATTCCTATTTGGAGGATGTTGAACAAACTTAAGTTATGGTTACTATCATTTAACGGCTCAACTACAGTTATTTTTTGAACCAATCCCTGTGCTTTACGCAGGTCTAAGCTGAGAAGTTTTTCTCTTTCTGTGTGTTCCAGCAGGAGCTATTCCAAGAATCAATCATTTAACATGTCAAGAAATTGCTCCTCTAAACCATGTCTTAACATGACATATGATCATTTTTTGCAAGCAGCAAAGTCACCCTGCTGTTTTATTGGGCTTAGTTGACCTTTTGATCTCCTTCAACACTGTGCATTCTATATACTTTTTCTGATCTGAAGGCTGGGAGTATGTGTGTATTAGTATGGTTTGGAACTGGTAATCATGCAGATTCTGCTGTAAAGTTTTCTTCACTCAGAAATATTTTTGCATTAGTCTCTGGAATTGTTCAGGGTGCTACTCCTCCACCTCAATGACCTGCTCTGTCTTTCCTGTGTAGCTGTAGCTACTAGGTCATAGCACATAATGGGGTAACAGTAACTCATTTATTTTTGGCATCCTGCAGTGTTTCAGAAATGCCAATGTTAGGGCCCTAAATGTTATATCATAACTCAGAGCAAAACATTTTCTTGGCTGTGACCAACTTAAGGAACACATAGATATTTGGGGATTGAATTTCATGGTTTGTAATGAAAAGTGCAACAGCTGGTCACATGGTAAGTTTTTGTTTTTTTTTACCTGAAATCCTATAAACCAAATATGCAATGCACCAGTGAAATTCACCAGTTCCACTTTGAGTTTCATTACTATAACATTCACCCCTTGAGTTAGTGGACACTGACTGCTCGTATATGATGGGGGGAGGGGTTTTGCCCTTTGTCACTTGGTGAGCCACTTACATAGTCTGGGCTCATTCTCACCACTCTACAGTTTCCCCTGTTGAGCCTACAAAGGCTTTCACATGTCCAATAACAACACTTCTTGTTGGGGTCTGGTTTATTAACAGAAATTCAAAAGGAAAACAAAACTCCCTGCTAAGGTTTTTCCTTCAGCTAACTTGTTCCCTATACTGCAGCCTTTCTTGTTGGAACTTGGCTCTCTCCCTCCCCAGACCCTGTCTTGGGGAGCTAAGATGAATCCTTATGTAGGGCTGCCCACACCACCCTTCTGCTTCCTATCAAGCAGTAGACTTTCTACCTGTAGTCTCCCATGTCTCTCCTGAAAGGACCCAAGGTCTCTTCCGCCTTATGTCTCTCCACAGGCTTCTCCTATCCACCCCAGAGCCCTGACTTAGCCAGATGACTCACCCATCATAAGACATTACTCATTCTCTCCACCTGGTTAGGCAAGTCAAGTTTGTTACAGGTGGGATTGGGCCCATCTCCCCTTAAAGGGGCCACCTAATCATAAGATTAGGGTCAAGAAATAAAAGCTCAGTTTCTTATCATCGCTCCTGTATATCAGACCCTTCCTTTGCCAGAGTGGGCTGGACAAACCCAAACCAAAGTGGAACCTACTCGGTGTAAAATGACATGACCAGAGAAACAAGCTGGAAAAAATATATACAGCAACTGTGATGTTTTAAATCTTGCAATATAATCTGGAAATCATGAAAGAATCTTTGTGTTTTCAAATTTAAAACGTTTGTGTTTTTTCAAGGAACAGAAGATTGAAAAATGACCTATATACTTTACCCTCAAACTGATGTAATGTGTATCCATCATTTAGGTAATTATAAGGCACCCATCAGCATAGTAGGAAGGTGCCTATCTGAAATTCAATCCAGTGCAAAGGATGCTCTCAAGGTCCTACAAACTACTTAAGTGGTATACAGGCCCTTATGCAAGCCCCCTGCACCCTAAAACAGTACAGCGTTGTTACGTTGCAAATGACTGTGAAAAAAGGAGGTACCCAATTTTGTATTTTCAAAGGGAAGAAAAAAAGTGAAAATTGTAATTGTGGTTTTGGTGAAGGACACAGCAGAAAGGAGAGTGCTTTGAATTTTGAATAGCACTTAAATTTGTGAGAATGAAGTGCTCTAAAAACTTGATAGTGGCCTAATAATTTTAAATCTCTTCACACTAACACATGTCCAGAGCCCTAATAGCCTCCAAATTCATCTGCTTATATATTTTTTCAAACCTTCCAATAACATGAAGCCACTACGCAGTGTAGAGTGTGTAATTCATAATTACTGTAGCACTTCAAATTTTTCTATGAGACCCAACACATTGGAAAGGAATCCAGCTCCATTCCAAACCCAGAGGATCAAAATATATTGGACTGATTAAATTAAATGTTCTAGCCAAGAAATCTTAAATTAGTCTTAAAAACTATATATTTTTTTTTAAAAAAGATAAGGTTGAGGGTGATTCTATAAAAATATCATATTGAAAAACAAAGGGCCACCTATAGGTGGATATTTTTACTGCATTAAGTAAAGGCAAGTAAGAAACAGAAATGACACTCAGAGAACATCTCTCATAAAAGTTGTGAGAATATGTTGGTGAGATGAACTCATATAAACTGTGGGACATTTGGGAATACCAAGGTGCTGTAAATTTACACTGCTAAGAGTCATTATCTCCACAGTGTTTCACTACTATATAAGTTGAGTGCTGTTAATATATCTAATAAGGAGCACTGAGGACCTTGGTTGGTTGGTTGTGTTGGATAGAGTTGTTTATAGGAGCCATCTCTCCTCTCATTTCTATTTCCTCCCTCCTGGTTTACAGTTATGAACTGGACTTTTAAGCAGCATGTAACTTGTCACAAAGCAGAAGTTTTATAATGATTGTGGCATGTGGATAACAATGAATGCCTGAGAAACACCAAAGCCCAAATTAGTAAACAGCAGCACACTACCCTAAAGAACTTAAAGTGGCAAAGCCAATCCGAGGCCAGGCAGGAAACCTGATAAAGCGCATTCAACGAAATGCAGCTTGAGGATTCCTGCCAGGAGAGAAAATGTTTGGAAAGTTTCAAGCTTACTGGGATCCCAGACTTTGGGGTTTATGCACTACTGGGCTGCACTGAGTTTGTACCATGCCAGCTCAGTGGAATTAACATAACATACGAATTTTACTAAACCATATGTTGAACTTTATGGGATAATAGTAACATTCATCTTCGAGGGAGTATAATATGACTGGCACTTCAAATTATGGTGAGTTGGCTTAAATCAAGATGGGCTATACTGGGACTCTGGCAAAAGATTAGAACTTGCAACCCAAAGGCCCAGTCATACAGGATACTAAGTGCTCTCAACTCCCACTGAGATAAGGGCAAGTCAAATGCTCTCAGCTCATAGCACAATTGGGCCTTAACATTACAGTTGAAAACATGACTGGTAATGTCTATTTGCTCTGTCATTTCATGTTCTTTTCAGAGAGGTTTCAGCTAAAGGTCAAGGAAGAGCCAGTGTGTATTTTTTTTCTTAAAACAAAATCAATTGAAGGACCTGGAACACAATAAGTTATGTTACAGGGCTGCACTTGCATGTAGTCCCATTGGAGACCTATCAATGTGAGCTAGCACTGCTGGGAAATATCTCTAGCTACCTTGGCTAATCAATAAATCTGTTCATTATACTGTCTCTGATGAATATAGGTAATGATTGGGTGAGCATGAGTCAGGTGACTAAAAATAACCACCTCATGCAAGATCAATAGTGGTTTTTTTCAGTATTACTTCAGGCATTTCAATGCTTTTTTTATTCCCATCTTCCTCCTCCCTCCTTCCCCCCATTGTTGATAGATCAACATCATTGTAGGAGTAGTTTTATTAAATTAGTAGCACTTAATCTACTGTCATGTTGTCAACTTGCAGGGAGTCAACAAGCAGACGGCAAGTTTTCAAGTGGCCCAGTGTGTGCTGACTGGCTCTCACCCAGGCAGTTAGCTTAGTGCTGTGCCAAAAGCTGTCTTTATGGGTGCCTGCTAATATCCCTTCTCTGACTATGAAAATCTTACATTACAAAAAATCTGTTTGAGGAGAATTCATTCCAATTATAGATGTGTTATGACAGATGAAAAGATTATAATTATGCCTGGCTTCTATGCAGAACTACATTAACACATCTATGACATTTAATAACATGGGAGGATAACCACATGCCTCAACAGAGGTTAACTTTAAAGGTTAAACAACTTTGGGGAATGTTTCTCTCACCCCCTTACTCTCCCCCCTATAAAAATTTAGAAGGGTTGCATTTGCCTGCAGCATTCTTTGTGGGGGGTGGGGAGTGGGGGAGGAGAGAAAAAATGAAAATGGATCACATAGAAGGGATCTAAAAGCTAACAACTGGAAGTCAGTAATAGATTAAAACCATTCAGTTCCTTATTAGGCTGTTTACGCGGCAGTGATAAAAAAAAACAGGGAAATGAGTAAAGAACCTTTCAAGGCTTTTGTTAGTGGCCAAAATGGGACATCTTATTCTGTCTATGTAGGTAATTCCCCTCAGGGCACAAACTACATGAAAACTAGTGGAAGTGAGGGGAAACATTTTTTAGGGTTAAGTGCTTTGTAAAGGAATAGATCTGGTGATAGGTTAAAGAAAGTCTTGTTATCTCCATTTTAGTCATGAGGAAACTGAGGCAACGGGAGAGTTTATTGGCTCTCCCAAGATCTGACAAGAAGTTTATGGCAGAGCCATGGATAGAACTGAGGTGTCCTGACTCCCAGTCCTGTGCCCAGGCCACCATTGTGGAAGGCTCGATCATACAAGGTGCTGACCAGTCTGGCCCACTCCAGCAAAGCACTTATGGATGTGCTTAATTGTAAGTCCCATTGAAAGAATTTGAGATCACATGCATGCTTAAAGTTAAGCACATGCTTAAATGTTTTGTTGGATCGAGGCCAGAGTGCTCAGCAATTTGTAAGATTGAATGCTTAAAGAAAAGTGTTATTTCCTTAACTAGGAAAGTCTGGGTAAGGAAAATGATTATGAATCATGATCAAATACCTTAACTCTGATATGCCAGTAATGTGGTCTCTTTGTTACACTTCCTCCAAACATATTAAGACACACAGAAATACCATCTTATGAGACATCTCTCCATCTGCTTGTTTTCTTTCTGTATAACAATATGCAGAAATCATTAGTGCCATGAGAATACAAACGGAAACAAGAGCATTTACCCTGAAAGAATATTGTTGTCATTCTGTCAGCTGCTGTGACTGCCCACAGCAGTGCAGAAAAGGAACAGATTCTGAAAAAAAATAAATAAAATGAAACTAATTTATTTTACTCTGACACTGGACTCAGGGACATCCCCACAATGTCTGCAATTTGGAGCTAAAGGTCAGCAGCAAGGAACCTGAGAAAAATCCTCAAGTAGTAATACTGAAGGCCCCACATTAGATCACTATGCTAAGGTCAGGGAGGAGATGGACATGGCCGACATCCCAATGCCACCTCCACTTCCCCCTTGCCAAAGGCTGTGAATCTTTAACCAAAGTTCCCAGCTTAATTAACAAGATACTAGTACTGAACACATTTTTCTCTATGAGTGGCAGTAGCAGGACCGCGTAGTGGTTAAGATGCTAGCCTAGGGTTCTTGCGACCTAGGTTCAATTTCCTGCTGTACCACAGACTTCCCATATGACCCCAGGCAAGTCACAGTCTCTCTGTACCTCAGTTCACCTTCTATAAGTTGGGATAATAGGACTATCATACCTTATAGGGATGCAGAGAAAATAAACACATTAAGATTGTGATGTACTCAGATACCATGGTGATGAGGGCCGTATAAGTACCTTGGATAGGTACAGTGGGTTGAGAATAGCCCGTGATAGCAAAGAGTGGTGAACTGTTGTCTGTTAGCACTAGAGTTAGTCTAAATTTGTCCAAAAATTCAAAATATTTTTTTTAAATCAGTCAGCTGCAGTTGGGACATATTGAAAGTAAAGGATGAAAGGATCAGTTTTTAACTGGTGATCTGTCTGTAGAAGTCCAGAAAACAAGATATTCGTGGCAAAAAAAAAAATTCCTTTTTTTCTGTTCAAGGTTAATACAATTTTATTTTCCCAAATAAAATGGGCAAATCCCATAAGTGTCATGTACAGCTCTCAAAATAACATGAGATATGTTTTGTGTGTAGGTGAGCATACTTCAGTGGACATGTAATACATATACATTTGTAAACGTCTGTGAGTCATGCTAAAATTAAGAACAGATAGAGGGAGAGCGAAGTCAGTGACTGATAAATCTTTAATATAAAAATTGTACAAGAATTTTGATACAAATTACAAGAGGTATTTGGACAAAATATGAATAAAATTCCATTTACATCCCCAAACCCTTATGCATTTTATGCAAAAGACATACTGTAGGACAGTTATAGTACAGAAAATACAAGAAGAAATATCAAATTAAAAACAGGACTTCTAATTCCCTCAGACTACTAATGGAAAAAACTTGTTGAGGGTACATACAGTATTTATGAAGCTACCAATGTCATGATTATTAGATCAATGTGATGCAAGCTTTTCAATTCCCCTGGTACAGCTATATTCTGTAGTGCATGCTTTGGTTCTGCAGGCAGGATAGCACAGCATTCATATTTCACTCACACCGAGAACAAAAAGGAAAAACAAAAAGGCTAATATATTAAAGACTGCAAAACTGTTCACCCCCAAAAAATCTTATTGTTGCTGGAACATGTGCCTGGCAACAGTAAAGTCCATTAAACAAGCTTATCTTGGAAAGACAGCAGTGGTTTTGCCACATTGAAGAAGCACATTTCCCCAGCCCCAAATGTACTTGGCATGTTACTGAACAACAATGAGCATATGTACCAGAGCCATGAGACACCTTCTATGCTCAGGTAGAAAAAGGTTCATGGGCTTTTTGTGTGACTGAACTGGTACGTGCGGAGTTAGAGGCCCCAAGATTCATAAAGGTTCAAACCCAGTTTACTTGGTGGGTTTCAACCACCTCTGTTGAGAAGTTCATGGACAAAACCAGAATTTGAGTTACCCATTTTTCATCAAACAAACCCAGGCTGAACTTGAACTAAAAGTCAAATCTGAATGCATTCAAGGTTCGAATCAAATGTACCGTACAAACATTGCTTTGGAGCACAGAACATAGAAAGCTTTTGAGAGAAGCAGAGACAATAAGCACAAACTGAGAACACACCACGCAGGGAACACAGAGAATGCTGCCCATCAGGAAACAACTGCATGATGGGAAAGCTCCTTGTGTGGTACATGAACCAAAGTTTGCACAAGAAAAGCCAGCACATTGGATTTTATATTTATAGACAACCATGTCAGATAAACATATAATACTAGGACATTTCATTCACATAATCACTTTACAAACTGTAAACATTCATATGGGTAAAACACACAAACCCAAGGGGAGCAATATCAGGCAGCTGTGTTATTTTTTGTGGGGGAAGGTGAAGTTTTTGGGCAAAGGAGAAAATGTGGGGTTTGAATAACTGTACAGAGACATATTAAAAAAACCTTCCTAATTAAACAATGGTCAAAAAAATAAACAAACAAACAAACCTTAATTTATACATTTCAAGTCAACCTATTTACCCAGTACTTTGTCTGGGAGACTAAGAGGAATACCTCTAGAGTCACAAGTCACACAACTACTGTACCGTTTCACAGCTGGGACAGGAAGCACGTATTCTCTTCTACTAATGTAAAAGTGGTGGGGGTAAAGGGAGACAGGCACCTAATAAAACAATTTAGGGCTATGACTAGTGATTGCATAACTTTCAGCTTGACCTTCTTCCATCCATTCACCCACCCAGACACACACCACACACAATCACCAGTGCCATTGTTTCCCCAGAGTCACCTTCCAGTCTTTTGCATTCCGTAACAGAAATGGACAGATTCTGATTAACTATTGATGAGGTTGCCATCCTAACTGTGCATTAGCATCTGATCATTCTTAACCTTCTGTTTGACCATGGACACCTTATAAAATCTTCATGTGTCACTTAGCTAGTGTCTGTCTCTGCTCAAGACGTATATTTACAATGGATGCTCTTCTTCATTTTCGCAAAATACTTTGTTTTCCAAAGATGTGAAATAGGAAAATCACCAGCTGAAAACACCTCGCTAGGAAACACATTAGAACTATACTCATTCAAGCTTCCTGTGTTATTTAGAGCTTGGGGAGAAACATACAGGCAGATATGCCACATTCCATACAATTTAGGCCTTCTGTAGCCTCAGTATAAGACTGTTCTAAAACTGTTAAGATATAGGTCTGTCAGTCACATTGGGATCATTAAATGCGCCAACATACAGGAAAAAGGTCCTTGAACCCAAAACGTTTCTCTGATCAGAAAGTGCTGTTTCCTCAAATAGCGTTCAACAATGCTACCAAAAGAAGGGGTCTACTTTAGCCTGAATTGCTCATAATGCATTTGCTTATTTGATTTGGGCTAAATTCTGCCTCCTTTTACACCCAGTGTAACCCCAATTTGGGACTGATGTGTGAGCACAATTTGGACTCAACCTTTGATTTAGGAAATAGACAGCCCATTCCCCTCCTGCCAACACCCCTTCAGAAAATGTCTGTTAATTTGTCCCTTATTATAATTTCTGGTGCACTTGGATAGAATGAGAAGGAAAAGATCAATGACCTTATGTCTGGTCGTTAAAAGACCTTAGTGTATTTATAGTGAGGGACATCGTCTCTACTGCAACCAGAACTAAACTGCAATATAGGACTGAAGAGTATTTTAGCATCAAGGATCTGCAAACAGAAGCTGCTTCCAATTAGTCATCACCTCACTGCTCCTCTAAAACCATACAGCAGCCAAATGACATATAAATCTATGCTGATAAACCTCAAAATGTGTGTTAGAATTCATCACTCCATGCTTTGTTTAAATCCAACCTTCAGTTTTTAGGTATTGCACTGGCCTTTCATGAACTCCTGAACCATTCAAAATTACAGTGATCACTGCCCCTAGAAACCTTGGTCATAAGTGCTACAAGAAAGTATGGCTTAACATTTTTAAATATATATTCTAATTACACTACAAGAAAATTACTTTTCAATTACTCCTCCAGCATCTTGAGCTGTTCCGTCAAACTCGGGCTTTGATAAAAAACACAAGCAGAACTAAAGGAAGGAGAGCAGTCTTGGACAATGCATCTATCTAGTTTCCAAGAACGTTTGCTTCCTCAACTTAGAATTCTAAGTTTAAAAAAAAATAGTATAGCTTTCCAAATTATTTTCTCCCACTTGCTTTCTTTCCTGCCTACCTCACTTGAGAAGTTGCATCTATAGTTTTATCAATGCCCTTTTTAATTAAAAAAATCAGGGCAAATTTCTCCTCATATCAGACAGCAGAGCCTGTCTCTCTAATATTGTGTTTTCACTATGTCCATGGAGATTCCCAATGACCTCAACGAGATGTGCATATTGAGGGAAGAATGGTTGATTGGAACTGGCACTCACCATATGGATCTGAGAGAATTTTGCCCTTAATAAATTTTGCCACAGAATGAACTAATCCAGGAAAATAGCATGCATCCAATTTACCATCTAACTTAAACAGTGAGACCTGTAGCTAGCCTATGTGTCTATTTCTAACAGGCACAGCGTGGCTTTATGCTGATACAAAGCAATTAGTTTCTACATAAGCAGACAAAAGTGCCATCTCAGACAGCATTTCTCAGCTGACCTTTTGTTAAGAAGTCATCTTGTTACTGTCTGCCTGATAGCTGGATAGAGCAGCCAGTGGCAGCCTTGGGCTTCCCAAAGACAAATTGAAGAACTCCAGATGGGACCGCCCTTCCTCTCACTGCAGATTTGTGTCTGTGTGTGAGAGAGAGAGCGTGTGTGCATGTCAGGGAACTCAGAGGGAAAGCCTAGTTCTTGTACTCAATTTCCCCTTCACAAGGGATAAACAGGCAATTACGCATCCTTTTATATTTGATGGCTAAGTGCTGAACTTGAAAGCACACTATTAGTTTGTGTCCCTTCAGGGCCAGCGCAATAAGTAGCCAGGAGAGCTGGGGCCGAGGAAGAGAGGGTGTTGTCTGCTGTTAGTGTGACAGTCTTGTCAGCAGCATTCACATTACTGGAAGGTAATAAAGTGACAAGTAAGTTATTAGAAAGATATGAGGTGAAATTGAACTGAAGCTTCTTGCTGCTCAGCTCAGTTTTTTTCCTGTTTTGTAATGGGCCACTATTTGTTACAAACCAGGCCTTGTCTTGAGATATTATATATAAAAAAAGTATTTATTCTTTTCGATAAAGGTCACATGAATTTACAACACCACACTTTAGAGGAAAGAAATGGAAAAATAGCTTTGTGACAACTACAGTATGTTGCTGTTTAAAAAAAATACAGTGGCATCATAATGAACACTAATGCTGACAAGTCAGTGGACTTGCCAAAAATGCATCTTTTTTTTTTTTTTTTTAACTCCTTGGCAGCCAAGGAATTTTTTTCCCTTAGTGCCAATGCCAAACATAATAATATTTAGTGTTGGGAAATTTTTGACCGGTGGCTTGACCGAAAGGACAAAGGTGTCTTTTTTTTTTTTTTTTTTTTTTTACTGTCACTAGTAATGATGGTAGGATCAGGAAAAAAGCTAAAATGAGGATAATTATGTAAAGACCTAAAAAATAATAATAAACAATGATACTGATGCATGGGAGTCACTGTGTCATTCTGCCACAGACCTTTTACAGGGAGCGATAATGCTGGATGCCGAGACTGAAGCCATGGGACTGGAGCAGACTTGCACTTATGCTAACACATGGGTGAAGGGTTCAGGCCACCATATGATGTAGCTCTCTGTGGAAATCAAAAAAATTGGGCACAGAAAAAAGTTCCTTTCATATTCATTGGGCGGGGAGAAGCTCATCATAGGGTGATAGGGGATAAACTGATCCTTATCTAATAAAGTAGCACTAAAGTCACTGTTTTGTTGTGTTACTATAGCAGCAAAGCAGTGACACAAGAAAAACAAAAAACAAAAACCCTGACACGCACCAGCTGCCATCATGCATCTGCCACTCACCTTCTTCCTACAGAGAACTCCAGCTGCTTTCTTGCACTTACTTCAGAGAACTTTTTACCTTTTCTTCAAATAAAAAAAAATCATTCTGTTAATACACCTAAACAAAGAGACGCAAAGAAAACAGTCTTTGGGGTTCAGGGGAGAGAATGCTTCTATTTTTTATTTCAACAAATAGTTGGCATTTAAAATGTAAAGGAGCATGTGTACATTTCTAGCACAAACATTTTCCTCTCCAAAAACAGTGAAAAATCTTCTGGGAATTTGTTGACTGGAGGCAAATGTTTTTCTCAAAAGATGTCCTGTATGATTAAGATAGCTGATGTCCCATATGCTACTGCTAAAATCTGGTCCAACCCAAGTCCTTAGATTTTGATCCCCTCGGACTTACTGAAGGAAAGTATGCTTTGGAATTCAAAACGTGATCTTTCATTTTGTGGATGGTCCTTATCTTTGGAATGGCTCAAACAAAATCTTGATCACTACACAAACAACTGTATTGGATACTTAATTGTATTTAATAAGTTAGATAGATAAAACCCAGACAGAGAGGGTAAACTCAGACAGCTAGGGTCATGCAGGCCCCTTTCTAGCATTAAATATATTGGACCTGATCCTGAGCTGAGCTCTTGCGATGCCCAGGCACATACTTCGCATGTTGGGGCATGACCTGACTTATTTCCCTGATCAGTTCATTTTTGGGGGATGTGGGAGGGGGGAACGGGAGCAGGGACATTTACATTCTTCTGAAATGGGTGGAGGAGATGGAGTTTTACTTCCACAAGAGAAAGAAAGAAAATATGTGAATTTTACATAGAACAAGTGCAGTCCACAATTTCCAAATGGAAAGTGTCTAAATTTCCCTGGAAAATAGTCAATTTTTATGAGCAGAGTTCCTGAAACATATTTTAGAGGGTGCTAAATAGGCACCTTGGCCTAAACCTTCCACAACTGATCACATTCAGCTGTGACCAAGTGCTTGCAGTACATGTTCATTATTCCAAGGTGACTATGCCGCCTGCTGTAGTTTTAGCGTTGGGTGGGTTTTGCATTATCAACCTCTTTTTCATGGGGCTGGCGGGAGAGTTAAAATCTCAGCCATTTCAACATCTATCAGCCTGAGACATAGTTCACAGCTATGATCTAAATATGGTAATCTGTGTAATAATACTTCATACTTATGTTCACTCTTTACAAACAACTAATTAATCCTCACAACACCCCTGCGATGAAGGCATTATTATCCCCATATTCATAGATGAGTAAAGTGAATTACCCAAGACCAAAGCAGACTGACAGTGCCAAAACTCAGGAGTTCCTGGCTCCTGCTTTTCAACCACACTGCCTCTCTCTAGAATGGTTCAGTACCAGGGATTCAAAAGGAATATAGTATTTATCTGGTATCACATGCTTTCCTCAAAAAAAAAAAGAAGCAGCAGCTGCAGCAGCACACAAGCTCCAGACAAGAGGTGGCTCTCTTTAAAGAAGGAGATTTAGTGTGCAGTTAGTCCTCACCCTGGAATAAGCCCTTTTGATATTTACAAAAAATACATCTATTTTGAAAGGAACAAAATATCAAAGTAACTTAGCACACATGCTCACTAATTACCGGAACATAACTTTTTCAGATGGAGCAACTTCTCCTGGAAATGAGTAAACTGAAGTGTTTCCTTTCCCTCCTCCCCCACCATGTCAATTTAGCTCATGCGAAAGGTGCAGGATTGACAGCTCTGGAAACTGAAGAACTAGTCACAGAACAAGTACAGCATGGACAGGACTGCAAGCTTCCACATTAATGCACCTCATTCCTGACCTGGAGAGACAGTAGGTTCAGTCTCTATACTCATTCAATCCATGGTCTCTGCTGAGAATGCCTGCTAATGCCAGCTACAGAGGTTTTTTTCCCATGATGTCCACTAGAAACTGGATTAAGACCAAACTCATTTTTACACAAGCCACTGATATGCCTTGGGATTTGGGATTTTTACAAAATTTCAAGCAAGTTTTATCACAAGAATATTGCTGACAACGTTGGACTCTTAGTGAGCTGTTCTGTAAACAGTCATCTTCTCCTACAATGCCTAAGCGCAATGGGGGACTAGTTTAGGATATTGTGACAACAGGGCTGCAGGGCTTTAAAAAAATTTCAGAGGTTTGTCTCTGATCCATTATACTCTTCTAACATGCTGTTTCATTTTGTGTAATAAACAGACATTTTCTGTGTAATTCATTTGCTGAATTGATCTGCTGATGATGTTTAAGTTTCCAAACTAGTTTACCAAAACCATTTGACCTTTAGCAGAAACAGAGTAAAATGAGAATGTAGAACAGTGATTCATCCAGAAAAGAATTATTTATATACCTCAAATGTGTTTTTCATTAAAAAAAGATATTTATTTACATCATACATACTTCAAAAACAGTGTTTTTCTGTAGATATTCAGTTATTTTTCTTTTGTCTTTCAAACTTCCCATCTTGCTTGGCACCTAACAGCTTAGGATTGTGACAGGAGTGCAGTACAGATAACACTACAAAGGTTCATATGTTGAGAAGAATTCAACCTTTGTTGTTCTAACTCCCCTCTTTCAAAAACATACTGGACATGTACAAACATAAAACAGAGCAGATCTCTTCACTTAATTTGACGAGGAAAAATATTTAAGAATTTGGGGAAAACGAGAAAAAAATGTAATATAATAAGTTAGCAAAAACTGCTTAGGGTTTTGTGTACATATTTCTTGTCTGACACACTGGATTTTTCATATAGTTTCTATGGAATCCACAAATGTTTTCAGTCTTTTCTCGCTGTACATTACTAAAGAGTGACCAGAAGCTCGCCTTAAATAACACATCCCAATAGAAGCAAGTTTTCAGTCTCTTTAGAAGGATTTAAATTTTTTTTTTAATTTTATTTTCTACAAATGGAAACACTGCATGATCTGTTAAGTCTTACTTTTGGAATACTGAAATGTACAATGAATCCTAAAGAGAAAGGATCCACATAAACCGTTTCCTTTGGCAAATTTAACAGGCGTGAATGCGCATGTGGACAAAATGATCAAAATGCACAACAAATCAAAACAACCTTAAGCTGAAACTAAGCAGCATTTCTGACTCTCAGCGTAACAAGAGAAATGTTCTAAGCCATTAAATACAGAAAAGGAATACATTGTCTTTAAGTGAGCATTGTATGCTGAAATATTCCTCAGCTTAAAAAAAAAGTCATAACACACACCCTAATGGTTTTGGCTGTAGGCTGAACTTAAGTAAATATCATCATTCAGTCAGTATGTTGTGGTAGCTTAGGCTGCCAGTGCGGTTTACCAGCTCAAGCACCATGTGTAAACACCGGAAACAAAAAAAGATTCGGAGGGCAGCCTCTCCCTCAGTCTCTTTCAACTGCTTGTTCCCTTTCTCTCTCTCTCTTTCTTTCCTGGACTTACTTTCATTCTTCTCTGATGAACCATATGGGTAAAATACAAAACATTAACACAACCATAGTTTCGGTTTTGCCTCTAATTTCTCCAAAGGGAAGGTAACCCAATAAAAAGTCCAGCATGTTTTCAGTGCTTCTAAGTGCTTCTGCCATTAATGTCTTTCGTTTGCTTTTATAAAACATGCCTCAATCATACTACAGCACTTTCCACTGCAAATCAGACAACTTTACAGAACAACAGAGTTAAGACTTTTTTCTTTCTTCCTTTCTCTTTCTTTCTTTCTTTCTTTTTTTTTAAAGAACACAAAAGCCCAGGAGTAAGAAGCACCAGAATGGATTCACTGTATCTAGTTTTGTTCTTCAGTAAGTAATTTCAGCATCTATATCCTGCAATATTATCCTTGCTCAACAAAGGAAATGCCTCCACTGATTCACACCACATAAGTCTGTTTTCCTTTTATGTAATGTAACATATAAGAAATAAAGATGCCCTGTTGATTCTAATAATATTTGACATTTGAAAAAAGCACCAAGTGTTCTTTATGTTTTTCTTCCCCTAGCATTTTTCTCTTAGCCAAAAACTCAGCCTCTGGTTACAATGAGTAACTGGTTATATTTTCTTTTCTGAAAACTTGTGCAAAGTTGGCACTTTTGTATTAACACTAAACACTAATACTTTTTGTTTGGCATTCATGCCCCAAACTGACCAAACCACTTTTATCTAAGTGTTGTTTTTTTTTTAAAGACACTTACTGAAAATATGGCAATAGTTTAAGGGAAAAAAAAGCATGGATATTATTACACATCCCCTTGTAGTGTATTAAAAAAGTGCATGACTGGATTTATGTAATAGTACAAGACAAAAAAGCTGTATCAGATCAGGTACTGTAAAGCATGCCAGCCCCTCTGTATTACTTATATATAGCAGGTAGTTAAAACAAGACCGTGTTTCTTTTAAAAGTGTGCATTAAAGCGAACATAAATTGAATAGAGCTAGCCAGCACTATTTTTTTCTGCATATCTAACAGCTGGATGTAACTGTAAAAATTTAAAAAAAAAAAATAAGAGAGAGAGAGTTAAACCACCATCAATACAATTGTTTTACATCATAGGCCTCTCAAGGCTCAGCATATATACAAGTGTAACAGCCATGCTTAGTAGAAGTTTCTCCCAAAGGCTTAAAGTACACAAAGACAACCAAGAAGTTCTTCTCCCCCGCCTTCTTTTGCTTCTTTGTTTTGTTTTGTTTTGTTTTTTTGCAGGCAATAATCATGGATAGAACAATTTGTCTCTTTGAAGATGACCAAGAATTTCATAACAAAACTGGGGCTAATTGCAAGTTTTTATGGTTTTTATTGAGGGTATTTCACCCCCAGTTAAAGACTCCATCCCTTCTTAACCTTCTCCTGCCCCCCACCCCAAAGGAAAATGAAAACAAACAAACAAAAGCACCTGGTGTTTTTCTTTCGTTAAAAAAGAAAAATATATATATATACATATACATCTGTTTGTGTGCGTGTGTGTGTGTATATATATATACACACACACACGCACACACATATATAATATATATATATATATAGACTGTATATGGCAGTTCAAACATGATAGGCCCTCCGTGAGAGCTGGCATTTGCGTGTCCATCTTTAAACTAATCTACTGAAGTGAAGGGAATGTTTTTATGTAGATTAGGGTTCTGACTGTGCCGATTTCGGCTGCGGACAGAGGAAAACATCATGTTGCACCCAGGGACTTTGCACTTGTGCATTTCTCGCAAGTGCACCGTTTTATAGTGCACCCTGAGGGTCCCCTTGTTGCTGTACATTTTGTGGCAAATGTTACACATTATCCCACCGTTGCTCATTGGAACATTGTTGAACATGAGGGATCCTTGAAGGTCAGAACCCATACCTACACCTATGGCAGGGGTGTCCATTTTGTGTGCAGATTCCCCACTGTCACTCGCCCCATCAACGTCATCCAGGAGAATCCCCTCATCGCTGCCTGCATCAGATTCTCTTGAGGAATGGATACTGCTGCTAGACTGGATGCTGGAGGTGGTGCTCAGGTCTAGGACCATGTAGTCTTCAGACATGCCCCTTCCATACCCATTCATGTGGGAATCCTCAGTACCAGCTGGTGAGGAGGTGTCTTCCCTTATGTCAAGCCCCATTTGATGCTGGGTGCCATAGATCTTCACCAAAAATTCATCACGGAGGTCCTTACTAAGAGAGGGCTGAGAGGTGTCCAGTCCCATGTCATCCAGTTCTTTGGTCAACAGTTTACGATGCAGGTTTATGTTAGCACTGTGCCTGGGAAAAGAAGTGGGAAGGGAAGAAAGAGAAAAAATGTACAGTATTTTTCATTAAATGTATAGTTGCCAAACATGAAACATACATTTCTGATTTAGCAATCATTTAAAATGCAAAGCTATTGCTGTCCCTGGTTTCTTGAAAATCCAATCATTCTTATAATGGAGAGGAGGAATATGTAACAAAATGGCAAATACAAAACAAGGTAAACAAAAACCCCTTCCAACAAACAAACAAAAACATAACCCACCCTACTTTATTTTTTCCACTACCACCCACCATCATTAGCCTCAGCATTGGCTGCAGCCTTTATGTTTCCGGTTGAAAGCATACTTCAGCCAAATAAACAATGTGACATACTGTTTTTGATTCTTGAAATGGGGTTTTCAGAAACAGTAATTCAAGGAAGGAAAAAACACAAAACAAACCCTGCGAAATCAAAAACAACAGTACAGGAGAAGCACAAGAGTAAGACAACTGGGTAATATGTAGTCACAGATCCTGATTGTGATCTCACTAAAACTGGTGTAAATCACAAATCAAAGGAGTATAAGGGTGATCAGAATCAGGCCCAGATGAAAACTCTTATGGGATTAGGAGCATAAGTCCCAATGAAAGTCAATTCGGGCTTGTCTACACAGTGTGGCAATGTACATCAGAGAGATGTAAATTTAAGAGCTTTCTAAAGGGTTGTGCTATTAGTGTCCTGTGTAGACCCTGCTGACAAACAAAGCACATTTATGTAGTACTGTTTCAAACGGGACTATACCAACGCACACTAGGTACCTCTTAGCATGCCTCAGCAGGGTCTACACCTAGTGAAGTTAGAACACAATATTTTAGAGCCTCTACAATTTACAGCCCTCTAGTGTTCACTGCTGCACTGTGAAGAAAAGCCAGTAGATGTTTTTAAAAATCTCACCCAAAGTCATCTGGTCCATCCTCCTGTCAGAACAGGGTGGTTGTTCTCCAAAGGATATTTCCTAGTGCTTGGTCCAGTGCAACTTAAAATGACTCAAGCAATAAAATTTCCAGTAAAAGTTATGGATGAATGCACAGGGCTTTGGCATCAATCCATTACAACACTTAAGCACATGCTTAGCTTTAAGCATGAAATCAGTGGGACTATTCCAGAGTCTCTGGGAAAGCTCCAACTGACTTCAGTGGGCTTTGGATCAGGCCCCAAGAGCTTAAAGTTAAGCATGTTCTCAAGTGCTTTGCTGGATCGGGATATTATCTTCAAGAATTAAGGATCTATATATGCAATGAAACACAAGAGTTCATCTCAGTAATTGTGAAATATAGTCTCCTATTTTAAACATTGAATTTTACTCTCCATGTTTGATATAAGCCTTTTAGATATTCTATAGATTTTAAGCACAGTAGAACTTCACTGATTTGCACAAATGACTGGAAAACTTTTAAAATTAGTGAGTAAACCAACAAACATGATAAAAATATCAAAACACTTCATCACAGAAAGGATGTTTGGTAAATGTTTCATTTTAATTACAATAATACAAAATAAAGTTTTAGTAATTATAAAACCTCACATTAGAGTACTCTGGTTTTGAACCATTGCTAAGAAGTAGGATCAGACTGATATTTTGAGGGGCGAATGTTTGGAATTTCACATTTGTGACATAAGAATTAGTGAAGTTCCACTGCTTAACATTTTCAGTTTGCAAGCTAAGGACATGAACCTACAATTTACAACATGCAGGCTCACCAGGTCTGCCTGCTCATTATAAATTGAAGATCAGAATCTGAATGTGGGGAGAGGGAGAGAGAGAGAATTTATCAATGGAATAGCATAATACGCAAAAAGGTAAAAAGTACTGGATACAAAACTGGACAAGAGGGAACATAATGACCCAATGTTCTCTGTACTTTTGGGTCCTAGAGTAACATCAAAAGAAAAATTTAAAGTCAGATATGGGCAGTATTTCCTAACTGAAAACGTCATTTTTAGAAAACCCACAAGAGCATATCTCTCAACCAGCTGAAGTCCCAAATATGACACAGTGACTTAGTATGGGTCATAAGACAAATACTAATGCAGAAACATTAAAATGATGTGGGGTTAATTTATTTAATTTTCTATCAGCTGTATCATGATTCATAATATCTGTTGTACATAATTTACAGTAATAAAGGAGAGAAGTTAGAAATGGAAATGATCAAACCCATTCTCCTGCAAGTGAAGGTTACTGTTCTCAGACTGAGGATGGATTGGATGTCAAACTGATACTGCACTTCATTTTATTCCAACCAGATCTGCACAGGATGTAGGTAAATTTGGGTCCAAAATGGAGCTCTCATAATGAGAGAGAGTTGAGAGATATGTCCAAGGGTAAAGAAAAGTGGAAAGCATTTATTGTTCTATTCCCACAAGCAAATATAGTACCATTGCTTTTTGTAGGCACAGAAGTGTATTATTCACATCCCCACACTGCACTTATGAAGGCTGAGCTTACCTTGTGATAAGATCAGCTTTCTAATCTTTTGCTAAATCGAGATCACAAAAGAGAAAGAGAGAGAGAGAGAGAGAAAGAGAGAGAGAAAGAGAGAGAGAGAACAAATTCACATTCCAATCCAGACATATCTGGTTTAAAAAATAAACAAAATCTTAAAACGATAAAATACAGGTTAAAAAAAGTCTTGACTGTGAGATCATTTTCTGTCAGTCATCAGCTCACTTACACTGCTGTCGTGGTGGATATTGGATCAGCCACACAATCCAAAATCATAAATCAAATTAGACAAAGCAAATTCACATCATCATCCACAAATGAGCTCTAAACAGATGCAAGCAGTGTGTACAGACATGAATGATAAACAGAAGTTGTCCCTATAGCCCCTGCTTCAACATATTTATTTCTTGCCTTTCCAGTGTCAGATGGTAGATGACTCCAAGTGGAAGTTGCTACGCATGGCATAGGAAATGCTTACTGTGAAAGCCTATATATGTTGACAAGCGGCTACGGTATCACCGAAGTTATTGCATGAGTGTAAAAGCATAGTTGTGCTTATCAAAATAACAGCTAACTGCAAACTCCTGAAATGCTCTTCTGGATTTATTTCTTATCATTTCTCCTACTCCTTTCCCCAACCCTTGATTTCACACTAAAAAGAATATGGGAATGTGCTGCCATGTAAAACTGGCTGGGTTAACTGTAGCTGTCTGTTGTTTCTCACACATCTGCATTTACTATTTCCTTGAGACGCTGCTAGGAAAACAGCAGCCAGATGTGTAGTGAAAATAACTTCAAAATTCATTGAATGAAGAGATAACAATAAATTAACATGGTTAAAAAGGATGCTCTGAGACCCTGAAATGGACATATGCCTTCCTGAGGATGATCTGTGAAAAGACGCAACCCCACTGATGCTATGATAGGGCAAGATGACTCCGTGATTCAATTCTCACTTGCAGCAGTGGCAATCAGTAATCTAATTAATCTATGTACCAGCCCTTAATATCTGTCAGCGAAACGATGTGCAGAAATGTGTGGACAAGTTCTGGCACTCTGTTCAGCAGTGTCCCTTTTCCGCTGTCAGCAGTACTGTTGGCTTTTCCTAATATAATTACATTGACTTTTATTCAATTAAGTCATCCCTAGCTTAAAAAAACCCTACTTTATCAATAGATTCAGGTGTAACGCAATAATAAAGATGAACTCATGGCAGTGCATTAGCTCTGGTGTTCATAACTTTGGAACATAAGTTCATTCATAGCAGTCGATTTCCATTATGCAACCACAGATCAAAAGAATTGATTATTTTACATTTATTTCTTAATCTATTTCACTTGTGTTTAATAATCCTCCTAAATATTATATGCAAAAATATTCCACTAACGATGGGGGGACCACACTGAGGGGAAAAACCTGCATTCATTTGGACACTGTGGGTTTGAAATTTTTCATTGAAACCAAAGCCATAGAGGTTAAAGCTCCACTAGAATTTGGAATATTCTGTACTGAAGTTGCCAGCCACTCAGATTGTCGGGGGTGAATGATTGGTGGCATAGGAAAGGGGAGAAAATGAGTTCACATTACACTGGAAGATGATTCTACATTCCTTCCTTTTCCTGTCCAGTGCATTAAGAACATGGTAGTGTGTTGCAAGATCCCAACTCAGGACAGCACTTAAGGAGATGCTTGAGTGGCATCAAGCATATGAACAGAGATGCTTTCCTGAACAAGGGCCTTAGTGTTTCCAGAGCTTCAATGGCAAAGAAAGTCTGGTGACCCGGATGTCTATGTGCATTAGGATGGCTGAGGATACAGGACCTGAGACAGAAGGCAGAAGGAAGGTATGAAAGCAAAGAGGAGAGCCTAAAGGAAAAGAGGCCTTGAAGAAACTAGCAGCATAAAAAAGGGAGAAGGCCTGGAAGCAGGAAAGCACTGTATTAATAGCTAAAAGAGAGTGGGGCTTGGAAGCAAAACTGAGTGTTTTGAAAGCCATGGTGAAGGGCATTTTAGAAATTTGGAATGGAGTGTATGAGCAGAGGCAGTGCCCTGAAAGCACACAGCATAACCAGAAAGAGAGAGGAAGGAATAAGCAGAGCCCTAAAATTGTTGTCATCATCACCCTCTGTTTTCAATGGTGCAACTTCTTCCTCTTTGGCTTCCCTGTCACCTATATCAACCCTCACAAAGAAGCTGCTGCTATTTTTATCTTCCTTACCTGCAGCTCGGATCACATCATTACCCCTTGTTAATCTCTCCAGTGGGCCCACCCCTTGCACCACATCCAGTTCAGGCTTCTTATCCTGACCTTCAAGATCCTTCACAACTCTGCCCCCCTTGCTTATCTACTCTCGACTCTTGGCATGTTAACCTCTGCTTCTGCAACATGCAAGCCTTTGAGTGCCACCTGTTTGACCGATCCTCCCCAAAATAACTGTGCTTTCTTCCACATTATCCTTTATGCATGAAATGCTTTCCCTGAACTGATCGGTATGGTTGCTACCCACTCCTCCTTCATATATCTTCTCACGACACATTTTTACTACAATGTCTGCAAAAAAGTGAACCATGTCCATTGGCTAGGCTGACAGGAAGTTTGGGATAGTTAGTATTTATTTATGAAATTATATAACTAAAATAAATACAAATGGCTAATGTATGTGTGTGTAGAAAAATCATATATAAATTGAACATAGCAGATTTGTCTCTCTCTCCTTTCATCATTTGTATGCTCCTTGACTTCTTAGATAGCTTTTCAGGGCAGGGACAATGTTTGCTCCTACATTTGTACATCACCTCCAAAACGGGGCCCTGATCCTGATCAGGACCTTTGGGTGTTGCTATAACATAAATATTAAATAAAAGGAAGCTAAAGATCTGAACAGAGAAATACAAGGTCAAAGAGTATCACCAAAGGACAGATACCAATCAATTGTAGAGATTGGGTCTACCCAATCTCAGGCAAGGAAGAAGAATGAGGGGTTGTGGACCTGAGATTTTTAAAAACATTTCTATACTAAAAAGTGTACTTGTATCTGCTTAGCTAATAGACATTTCCATTTTGAATATTTTTTCCTTGTAAAAAGGGATTCCCCTCCCCCCCCAAATATGTTGTACAACGCTGTTTACAGTAGCAAAAGTGTTTTACTGAAGTTCTAATCATTTTATGAAGCCCATAATGGCTCTAGTTTTTTCCGGTAATTAATATTCTTCTTCCATACAGCTATTCATGAATTAGTCATATGGTGGGCAGAAGAGAGTGGACAAATTCTCACCAGAGGAAAGTTCTGCAGTCTAAACTCAACAATCTTAAGAATGAATCAGTTCAGCTAAAAAGATGATGATGATGATAAAGATGAAATCTGTGGCTGCAGACAGGCAGGGAAGTTATCAGACTTCCCAATTCACCTTTTCTTCCTGTCAGACTGGAAGTTCTGTGACAACCCTCAGCTGTATTGACTATGGATAGTTATCTTATATGACTGTGATGCCACTTGTGGTAATTTTTTCCCTTCATTCTGAAATTCAGTAAAATATTCTTCCATAAATAAAATGTACTGTATGTTCCACCCCACCTACTACTACCCAGCTTCACTTGCGAGAGATGGACTATGCATCAACAAAAGAAAGGGGATTATAAGTCTAAGAAATATGGTCAATTAAATGCACATGCCATTTATACAGCTCATAAATCCAGTCTGGTACTCTTCAGCAGTTCCTTTCAACACTTGTCAATGAGTCTGATTCTGTTAATTTACTATCTATTTGTTGGAAAGAAAAATGTAACGACTGTTTTATTTTAGTTTATTTTTATTTAGTATGAATGTTTTTTATTTTTATTTTTTTAAGAGAGAGGGAATTAATAATATAGGGGGAAATTCACCTTTTTGTAGAGTCTTGATACAAAGCCTATGCACCACTTAGGTCCAATCTAGGGGTGCCCATCTGCACTGGGACAAAGTTCACCCTTAGTGGACATTTGAACATTGGGGAAATTGGATTGTGCAGCTTGGAAAGTGAATGCTCTTTTTATCCAAAAACTAGGTATTGTGCAAAGCCGCTACCCAACTTCTTCAATGGAAGCAGACGATGCTCAACAGCTTGCAGCACTGGGCCTTGACTGTTTGGACAGCTTTGCTTTAAATTACTGTAAGTGATCCCGACATTAAGTAACATGATAAAAAATATCTGTAGAATTATTACATTAAAACACAACATAAAATAAATCCCTCCTGCTTCCAGGCAATAGTACTAATCAATCACCTATAACTAGAAAGCGGCTAATATTTTATTATGAAACCTGAAACCATACAACATTCAGCCGACATGGGGTTTCATTACTCCACCAAAACTCAGCACAGATTTGTCAGAATGTTTGCTACGATTTGCAAACACTTGCTAGAAGCTAGAGATAGAAATGATCTACTTGGTCATCCAGACCTTTTTTTTTTTTTTGCCAGTGCTATTCAACTCATCTCTCCTGGGGACATGTTCCTTTGCCAGCCAAGCACTGAGATTTCCACTATTCCTTTAGGTCAGAGGCTTTCAAACTCTGGGGCGCACCTCCTTCAGAATGTTTGGGGCAGGGGGAGGGGCGAGCAGCAACGCCAGGCAGCTTGGGCTTCAGACCCATGCAGCGTGGCTTGGGGAGGGAGCGCCATGACTAAGCTCTTTTTGTCTGGGTTGGGCAGGGGAGATAACCAAAGTTTTTATCTCAAATGGGTGACTCCGCTCAAAAAGTTTGAAAACTGCTGCTCTTGGAAAACTTTTTCCCATAGCTGCCTACAGCTCACTAGAATTTTTTTCTGTTATTCAGCTTAAATTTTTCCTTTGTACCACCCCATTTGTCCTAGTTATAGCCCCTTAGCCCACCATAAATAATTCCTCTCACTCTTTGTTGGTGTGAACAAATATGGGCCAAGTTCCACAGGGATCCTCTTTGCCCCAGAGGTTACAAATGAAGTTTTATGGTTTTGTTTAAAAATTGGCAATTTCATGTGATTGTGATCCCAAACAAGGCAATAAATTGTAGCTTTGCCTGAATTTCACTTTCAGTTTCCATGTTTATTTGAGCCTGAAATGCAAAAAAAGCCCAGAATATGCGAACATATGCTAAGCCAATTTTTTCTTTCTCAAAATCTCTGCACACTGAAAATGCTGAGTTTCATACAGCCAAAATCAAAGCATGAGAAGTAAAAACTTGGCTAAACGTAACAATGTGCATAGTTATGAGAGAAGGTCTTTGCTTTAACTCTGTTGTTTCTTTAAGAAGGAAGTAGTAAACATTTCCCCCTATTTACTTTAAAAACGAATGAGAAAATAGTTCCTAGAACTTAGTAAGTATTGGAATCTGGTTAAGAAATGGTTTTTTCCATTTGCAGTTCTAATTTTCCTGCTTTCTAAGTTGCTCTTCAATACTATCTGGCTGTCCTATATACAAAAAAAAAAATCCCTCCATCCATCCAAGCCAACATAACATATGTCTGAAAGACACTAAAATCGTGGCTCCATTGAAGTCAAAGGTAAAACTCCCATTAACTTCAATGGGGCCAGGATTTCACACAAACGTTTTCAGTTTTAAGCAGATTCTGTTTTCTTCTTATCTGATTGTGCTTAATGTGCCTTGGGTTTGGGTTTGGTTTGGTTTGAAATAATGGCAATTTTAATATGAGGAGCCCGGGCAATAACATTGATTCTTGAGGCTTTAAAAATCTGAAAATATTAACCTTTCATAGGAAGAAAATCCAAAAGGTAAAATACAGTTCAGCACTTATTAAAAAAAAAAAAGTAAAGAAGTGCTTATTAAATGCAGGAAATGAAGGACAGGCAAGTTCTTGCAAATTAAAAATGTGGAACGCAGTCATTTCAATCCCTTTCAATATGAAACAAATCATTCACACTGGTCACGAAGACAGCTCCCGCTACACTCAAATTATTCGCTTGAAGATAAGCTCCCACCAAACTCTTTAGGGGTTTAACTAATTTACTGCACAGATACGGCACGTCTGTTGTAATAACAGGTAGGATGTATTGGGGTCGACCATTTATCAGAATTAGACTTCTTTTCTCAATTCGCAGTGAATTATGCTGCCTACACTGCTCCTCTTTCTCAGAGTTTGCCATCCCCTTATGGCCCCTAATGTGGCAGGCAAACAAAATTGACAGTCTCATCTTGTCAACAAGGGGTGATTCTCCTGAGAAGCCATTTGACTTTGCAGAGGAAGCAATATATTAATGTGCCTGTCCCAGGAATGTTAATCATCTTCAATCTCCCCATAACTCTGACATGAACGAAATCACCAAATTTGTTTACTAAATGAATCGTAATATGCTAATAAAAGACAGCATGACACATATGGTAAAGCCAAACAGATGGTTTGTTTACTCCACTTCGCAACTTTATAAATGTTGTAACTCTGAAGATGTTAGTGAGAATTATTGGTTTGTTGGCAGAGGCAAATATGCCTTTTGTATACTTAATCCAGAGCTAGAGTCAAAAAACAATTTGTCATCACTGTGGAATGCATAAAAAATGTAAATGTTGAGATGGTATTTTGGAAGGCAGGATGGCTGACTATGTGAGTGGATGCTCAGGTTATATATGGAACTGATATTTGACTACAATGTTTTCTTCCCATATGAGGTTTTAGTAAAATCTGACAGGTTTGGGATTCTTGAAAGGCGCAATAATTCAGTACGTACCTGTTGAGGTGTTAGTGAGACGATCCTTACGGAATGACCAGAATTACACTTTCACAACAGCTGTGCGTGCTCAGAAGCATCAAGGTCATGTCGCACTCTTAATATATTACTATTGTTGCCCATTAAAGATCAGAAGATATTACAAATGAAAAGCATAACCACTGGAGTATTTGCCAGAGTTACTCAGAAATGATATAAGTTCATTGTAACACTTCAACCTCACACTTTTATTTGCCAGCTGCCTGGAAGCAGAGTCTCATTACAAAATAGCCAGCACTCTTGTCTAATATCTGGACTAGTGAAGAAAGTTTAAAATAAAAAGATTTATCTCACGAAACATTTCCAAATTGAGCTAACTAATTATAAAAATATTACACAGCCAGAATTTAACCTCATCTGGAGCATAATCTTTCAACATGAGCTGTGGGTGCTCAGCACCATTTAGAATAAAGCCATTTGTCCTAGACTGGTACTAGAATCTATCTGAGCCTTAAGGTGAAATTCATCCCAAAGCAGAGCACGCCCCACAAGGTCCTATACACCACGTATCCACTTACCACATGCTTTACGTTGTGCTTAGGGTTTTATGCTGGCACTTTGTGCAGAATTTCACCCTTAAAGAATACAGATTTCCTGTAGGAATTTGTTGTTCAAGTAATACATGAATTGACATTTATTTTTAAAATTATATCTTTGTAAATATTATATGATCCAAGGTTCATAATCAGTCATTTTTTCTTTACCACAGCAGGCAAAATTCAATGGGTTTGAAGGAATTTGTGCAAACAGTCTCTTCTGCTTTACATCCAACCCATGAATTCCACTTTGAATCTCAGGTTTGAGTGAATGCAAAATCTCAAAGTGAAACTCAGTCTTTCCTGAAACCAAAATATATATATTTGTCAAGATGTTGGTGCAAAGCAACACATTCGATTAGATTTGCTTGGAAGGTTCACAAGCCTTTCAGTGATTTTATTCTGTTGTTCTTTTATTCTATTATCTTCAGTGCAGAGCCAAACCTCATGCGCTATTCACCCTGCTTTGGTTATCTAAAAATGCTGGATTTATTTATATAGAAACAGAAGAGATATATAACAAAATACTATGTGGAATTTCAACAGGGCTTTCCTATTGGTAATTTTACATTACTGAATAAAGTACAACTTTCAGGTCAACTGATAGTTGATTATCCTAAACAATCATACCAACTCTCTCCACTCCACTCAACCCCAACTCCTTAGCAATGCCAATCCTCTGAGATTGTTCCATACATACCATTGTCAGTGGTTATTAAATTCTCAACTTTTTACCGAGCCACGGGAGACCATGCAAAGAGATCTAAGGGAAGTATGAGTTCAGTTTGCTGTCCAAGGATTATTTTGGAGCAAGACACATTAGCAGCCATCCCAGCCTGGCGCTTATATCTCATTTGAAACATCTACTCATTCCTGACCAACGAAGAAAATTTCAATAAAGTACTTTTACTGGTTTAACAGCAGTGAGCTCCTGGGATTGTCAAAGTGCTCAGTCTTCTCCGAGGAGAGAAGGAATCAGCAGCTCAAATATAATTAACCTTCCATTCCCAATGCAAACTGCCACGCACAGGAGCTCTGCAGTCTATTAGTGAAGTTATAACGGCCAACAGGCAGAGGCAAAATTGGTCAAAAAGTTGGCTGCTGCTGTCATATTTTTAGAATTATGATTAATGACACTAATAATGTGGATGATTACTGATATGTGTATCTCCTGCAGTTTATCATATTGCACTGGCTGCCTACGTCCACAATAAACATGATGCTATCATTTACCTCTTTATTGAAGGCAATCCTTCTCTTGAAGGAGCACATTCTAATTACTTTGTAATGTTTTATGTCTTAAACATTTTGCAGCTCTGGACCCTGCCAACTGCTTCATGTCTGCCATTGATTAATTACAGAATGTTTAATCAAAATTTAGAACCTAATGCAGTCATTTATGAACATGCTGCAGTGCCAAGGTAGTTAGGCTCCTGTCCCAAGTTTGGAGACTGGTAGGTTCAAAATGAAATCCCAGAAATGTTCCAGGTGCCAAAGAGTTTATTTTTTTACCTTAGATGTTTTGAATTTGCCAGTCCTAACACTGTTGACAAATGGAAGGTTTATCTACCTAGCTGGTAGTTTTTTTGTTTGTTTGTTCTGATCACCTTTTTTTTTAAAAACCTTGATTTTTCCTTTTATCCCTTTGTGGGTGGAGTGGCTTCCCAGCTCTACTGCAAGCTTTCCTTGCAGCAAGAGCCCTTGCAAATGCCAGTCAAGAGAGCATAGTTTTGAAGTGGTTAAACAAGTGAAAAATAATTTGCAGGGACAAATACATAAGTTTTTTTTTAATGTGGATTTTTATGGTACTGTCATACAACCATTCACCGTTGAAGTTAAGTGTTTTTTTAATACCATTACTGAACTGCTGAAATGGATGCTAATATAGCTTGGAGTGCTAATGTCAAGTCCTGGTAATAAAAAAGACAGACTGCTGAATGAAATAATTTCAAGTAAAAAATAGAACAAAAGTGCTCTCGCTCTCGCTTTCCACTTTTATTGAATTGGGACTGACTGAACCAATTGCTTTAGAAGTCTGTAAAACACAATTACTAGTGAGCTGACTGACCCAGCAGTGCCCCCTCTGTGACAGAACAGACTAAAAAGGCTGCAGAATTAGTGCTGCTCCCATATCTGGCTATCAGACCTGAGAGACTTACTACTGAGGACCTACTGTCCTCTATGGCAGCACCTGCATCAGCTACATGCATCTGCTTCTTAAATCAAGGGCCCATCTTACCTTCTCACGGTAGACCTGATTTCTCTCCCTCTTCATTGTATTTTTAGATACATATCTATCAGTACAACTATATCAACTATCTACATCAGTAGATGGATAGTTTTTTGTTTTTATATGTTATGTGCCAGACACAAAGGCAATAGTTAAGATTTATGGGCAGCAAAATTAACTGTCTTCCATTTGTATTTTCAGCCGTAAACAGACAATGTTTAATTGTTTTTTATTGTGGCATACAAAGAAAAGGTGTCTGTGAGAGAAAAAAGTACTGAATTGAAAGTGGGCAAAAATTTTTCTTTTAGTTACTAAAGTAAGTAATAAAGTTTATAAAGTACTTAGTCAAGATCACTAATGTTTAAAAGTACCAGCTTTTTACCAGGAATTTACAATTTGTGTTTTAGGTCACACAGTTTGGCAACAACAAAAAAGAAGATGAAAACAAAATGACATTAAAAAAAAACCCCATATCCTCAACCCAATTCCATCTCTTATCTCTCTCCCGCTCCATCCCAAATGCTTTATATTTATATACATATACACCAAAGTCCTTTTTTATTCATAGTGTACATTTTTGACAAACACAAAACTCTTTCATTTCTCTTCCATGTTCATTTATATGAAGATTGTAGGTGCCTTATGGCAAAAATGTTAAATTATTTCTTAGGCAGTGTCTTTAAGGAATGCTTTTTAGGGCAAGCTTAAATATGAAATGAGCTCTCAATTAAAAAAAAAATTCTTAGCACAAGGCAAAGTGCTCATGTAAAAGATGATGCCGGGAACTAGGAGGCACAAGTTAAAGCTCTAGGATTTCATTAGAGGACATATTCGATTTGGAACTTACAGTAACTAACACACAGTGATCATTATTAAAATAGCAACATACACACCGTCACTATCACCACACAATGGTATCTGATACCACAACATTTCCTGGCATCCCATAGATCCTGGTGTGGTCACTACTGTGTAAAAGTTGACTTTTTAATTGTTGCTACTGTATGTGAACATACATTGGGTGGTCTCCAGGCTAGTTCCCTATGGACACTGGGGACCCATGTCACAAACACTCCAGATAACTTGTCACACTAGGCAATCTTTATTGAAGAGAAGCTCGGGATTGAAAAAGCTGTAGGTCAGGATTAAGGATTAAGAGCTGGGGTTTTTTTTTTTTTTTTGAAACTTGCACTTATGCTGCATATTCTTCCCTTGACTCAGTCATATATGTAATTTTCATAGACAATTATGAGAGTTAAACATATAGAGCAGAGCAGGACAGGGCCAGCCCTAGACCAAATGGCGCTCCAGGTGAGGAATGTCTTTGACGCCCCCTCCATTTGTTAAACATTTGAATACCTTATCTTTTATTGCATTTGTAGCCCATTTCACGACTTTTGATGCACGGATGCATTCATGATTTCTCCGTCATAGAAGACAATACATTTCCCTTTTATGGCTAACAACAAAAATAATACCCCAAATCCAGCACCCCCCAAAGCCTGGCACCTCAGGCAGTCACCTGGATCGCCTGCCCCTAAATCCAGCCTTGCATCAGGGGAAAATATTCCTCCATACATGCCATGTTCCAGCCAGTGCTTTTACTGACTTAATTATGTTTACCACCTTTCTTAATGCTTGTGGGTCAATGAATATTTAGATAGACTTTCCAGGTCACTGAAAAGTCCTGGATTTACTTTGATATAACAATATAAAATCCTGTGTTATGTGGGGCAAGTTCAGAAGATGTAAGCTTTACCTTCATTTTCAAACTACTACAACAATAAAATGATGGTAATAGATGTCAATACAATTCATTACTGGGCGAAAAAGAGAAAGAATTTCCTCCACAACACACCTGATCCTGCAACCCTTACTCAAGTAAGCAGTCTGGTGTTAGGGCTTGTCATGTGAGTAAGATTGGGCTTGTATGCTTTTATCCCCCACGCTTCTTTTACTTCATCCTCTACAGTAAAAATGAGCTGCTACACGGTAGCTGGCAGATCACTCATATAAAAGTTAATTCACTCTGTCCTTCATTCTGTCTTCCTTACTTGGACTGATTATATCATACTCTGCATATAGTCCCACTGACATCCGTGGAACTACCCATAGAAAAAGTTACTACTCAACATCAGGGTCACAGAAATCATTTCTTTACAACCCAGGCTCTCTTGTGAAAGAAAGACTTGTTTGAATGTAAACAAACAAGCACATTTTAGTGACTTCCTAAGGAAACCTACTGGTTCATAGAATTGTACATTATATTCACATATTCTTTTTAAAACTATGAATTCCTGTACCAACAGAAAATGTGTAAACAGGTTCAGATTTGAAAAATAATATAGCAAAAACTGGTTTTGATTGTCTAGTCACAATCAAATAGATGTCTTAAAATGTTCTCTTCTTGTTATTAGTGAAGGGAAACAAGCTGTATCTGACAGCTAATGATATTAGGGGAAATATATTAATAGTCACCATAAACTAGTGTTGAGTATCTTCTTGGAGCAATCTGCTTCTAAAATCGCGTGCATTTCTTCAAAAGCAGTTTCTAAAAAGTTTTTTGTATAAGTTTCCAAACATAGCGGGATGATGAAAAAATGGATGCTTTTGTGTTGAGGAGGTGATAACAGGAGGCAGGTAGCATGTTTTTCACATCTTCACCTCTGTTGATAATGTATGCAGTGGCTCATCAGAGGTATCTGATGTTAATTTATTCAAGCACACCTGTATAGGGCTGGAAGTCAGGTAAGCAGATAAGCAAAAAGTATATGTCTCTGCTTTTTCAATACAGCTACCCAGAGGCCTATATGCGCACAAATTTAGTTCTGGAGATGTCAGCAGGTTTTAATAAACCAAATACAGATGTCTTACTCCACACAAATCAAGGAGTTTACATGTTTAAATCTGGACTGATTTAACTAGCAATCAAATGGCAGGATCACACTTGGCACCAATAGTTGCCTCATATTTATTTATAAGTAACCCTAAGCAAATATTATTTTGTTTTAAAATTTATTCATGGGTTGAATCACCTTTTCCACCTTGCAGAACACACACACATGCTCACTTTCTGAGAAAATTTAAAGAAACCTGAACAATAAATATTCTTACTTAAGTCAAAAAAAGGCAGAAAAGGAAAGTTTAGTCTTTGTAACGCTAAACAGGTATGCAGGAAATACATTTATTTTCCATATAATTAGGGTATGGAAAATGGGGCAACATGTCCTTATTAACACAGAATTCCAACCTAGTCCTAAGTAACAGAGATTTTTTAATTGATGGTACCAATATAAAATAGATTTTAACTTATTAAAATGCAATAGAGCTGATAAGGAGAAGAACAGGTGTTTCTTCTCACTGAAATACTGACATTAGTTTACCATTAAGGCCTGGTCAAAAATGGTACCTCTGATTTCACAGGTATTGAATCTGCACCCAAGCCTTCTTTAACTCTACAATCCTAGGTGAGGGATGGGAGCTGAGTTAACTCAACTACAATATCTTTTCTCTTCATTCTCTCCTACCCCATCTGCCTACCTTCTCACTTCCTCTCCAGCTGATTACTAACGAATGACTCCTCCTGCCTCACCCAAGAAACTTTGGAACTTCCCTGTCTTCACTGAGCTGGAAAATACCCTCTTTCTATCTGCCTGCTTGCCCTCACCTTGGCCTGGTCTATGGCACAAAAGAGCATATTGAGTTGCTGGTTCCAGAATACTGTCTCTGAGGAGCAGCCCATCCATTCCAGCTTACTTTGTGAGGCAGGGGCAGTACCTAGTTTAAGCAAAACCGAGAGGGAGGCTGGGGGTGGAAAAGCAGGAACAGGAGGGACTTACTCTGTGAAGACCCCATCACTAGGGTGACCAGATAGCATGTGTGAAAAATTGGGACGGAGTGGGGGGTAATAGGTGTCTATATAAGAAAAAGCCCCAAATATTGCGACTGTCCTTATAAAATCAGGACATCTGGTCACCCTACCCATCACAAACCTTTCCTTCATCACAGACCAGCCCTCCTCCTCCTCTGCTGGCTATTTAGTCCAGGATGATTCCCTTCACAGAAACAACAGTCTCAACTAAAACTTCTCCCTTTCTCCCACCCAGATGAACAAACTGTACCCGGGCACACATTCAAGCCTATTTTTCAGGCAGCTGTCCAGCATATCCTTGTCCTATTTCTCCATCTTCTTGCCACTTTCCAGAGATGTTTTCCTGTCCTCAGGCAGACCTCTACTCTTGCTCCTGTCTGACACCACCTCCTTTGGCATGATTTCTCTTATCTTTCACTCTGTTGCTTTCCTGCAAGAAGGCATACCCTATAAGGCTCCACAAGTAGAAGAACTGAAGTGTCATAAATGTCTGAGTTGGTGGGAGCAGAAACAGTAAAGGATTCTGAGAACAATGAGACTGAAAAGAAAGAATGAACAAACGAAAGAATGAATGAACGAACTGTTCCCTTTAGGAAAGAGATCAAAGTTAAAGATACAGATTGTAGATTTCATAAACACTTCTGGTAATGGGTGGGAAAGGTGATGAATAGAAAATTAGTTAAAAAAAGAATCCAGACACTGTAGGGCTTAAATCATAAAAAGCAACTTCTTATGAATTTTAGAAGAGATAACAGAACCCTGTGGAATTCTGTAGAGTTTCTGTCCCTTCTTTTGTCTGTTATATCTTGAAAAATTAGAGGATGCATGTATGGGGTAGATTCTATGTCAGTCTATCCCTCTCAGTCTTCTGTTTGCCTTCATCTGATTTTAGAAAATATGGATAGCCATACTGTGTCAGACCCAGTCATTTTAATATAGGACATCCCTGCATATAAATACATCTCAGGAGATATCCAAAACTTTCAGATAAAAGGGTATTTGAATGGTAGGGAAGCTGACCAGCTGCCTTAGGTAACTAAGGTTGCACTCTGGACCTTCATCCCGTGAAAGTCAGTTTTAAAAGGGACATACTCTGGGTTACGAACTGGAGCAGCAGGGGAGTTTTCCGGGCACACACTAAGCCTGGGGAACATAACCAAGTTTAGATTAACCAGAGTTAGGTTGTACAAGGTTATACATTGTACCAGATGCCATTGTAAGAAAAAAAAAAAAGATCAAAACTATTTATCACCTTATTAAACTCAACCGCCTTCACAGCTTGTTTTATTTTTAAATAGATTTACAGAAAAAAATTAAATAAGGAAACCTCACTAAATCCTGCAAGCCACATGGTGATGGGAAGGGTCCAAAAGTTTTTAGAAGGTGGCATTAGAAATGCTTTTTTAATTTGTAAGGACAGCAAAGGACTTCTGGATTCATCTGGATAGTCAAAAATATTCAGTAATTCAATAATCAAAATGTGAAGACTTATTGTTACATATATCTGCCCGAATAACTGTCACATCAGAACATGACAAGTATGTCCAGGCTCACTTGCTATTGCACATTAGTTGGATATTTCTTGTTTCTGATACAGCAATTAAAAGCGAAATGGTTATAATTAGGTTTTAAAATTAATAGTCCATTAAGGTGACTGGAAGAAGTTCTCACTTCTCAATGTTATTGCTTTTGTTATTTGGCAGCAAAGCCAATAAGACACCATAGATTAGTTTACATCTTTGAGGCTCTGTCTGAAACCCAGAAGGCTAGAAACTTAATGATCTAGGTTTTTTTCCCTTTAAATAAAAAGGATTCTTTAAAAATCAGCAAAAAATCCTTCATTGGGTAGGCTAAGTAGCTTGGATAAAATAAGACTCTCCCTTCAACTCAACCCTTAATAAAACAATTTTTTTGAAGATTAAATAAAAAGAATGTCTGATTCATTCTCATACCCCTCCTTTCGCACACTCTTTCATTTCTGTGCACTTCTAGACTTTCTAGTCCTGGACAAGACCAGACATGGAATTGCTGAAATACAGTGAACAATAAAGATGGTTTCGTATGATACTTCCTGACCAAACATCTGCAAGAATTATCAGAAATCTTGTGAGAGTTTCTGGTTTCTGTCAGATTTTTCCAGACAAATTCTGCAGACCCGAAAGTTTTGGTGAGTCTCAAAAAGCATCAGACTTGAAGGCCATCCAAATTGTACCTAGCCTTTAAACCTTTTCAAATACATTATTACTACCTGAAATCCTCAGAACTTGTGGATTTCTGTTGTCCCAAGTTATCAGAAAGACTCTCACATAACTGAAACATATTTTGAACACTATTTGTGAGATGAAACTGGAAAGATGTTCCCATGCCTAGTACAACCCAAACTCATATGTAAATAATAATTTTATCTTTAAGAAAGCAGTCTGCATTTTAAGTTTATGAATCATACATTTCACTTTTATGGCTTGCTTTCAATAAGCTAAATCAAAGTATCCTATATAGTTCTTGAAATACTTTCAAACTGTGCCCTGTCTTTAAATGTTCAGTTCTCATAAATACTTTACACATGTCATCATGATGGCCTTTTTCTCCTAATATATGTTCACTGAACTAACTTCTTTATTATTAGCATAATCTATCAAGTTAACTGTTTCCTGATGAAATTTAACACTCCAAATAACATTCCAAATCCTAAACTAGCCATTTCTCTTTTTGCACACTGAATACAAAACGCGTTTACTTAGCACATGACTGACATTTTATAACTCACTTGAGAAAACACATAGACTGAGCTAAATTCTGCACTAACAAATCCTCTGCAATCCTATCAACTTTAAGGACACAATGTGTGGTATATGCCAGCACAGGATTTCACTTACTGAGACCCTGATCCTGCTGGACCCTTATGTCCAGCTCCACGGAGGCTAACAGGTCTCCACCACAGGGGTGGACCGACTGGCAAGACAGTGGCCTTAATTTAGTTTTAGGTGTTTGATTTTAATTGATCTCATCTCACTGGTGAAACAAATTTTCTAGTTTTCTAGTACCCTAAATAGTCTACACTATTTACCGTTTTTTCTAATTTATGTTCACATTTCCTATTTAGTGGATCTCAGAACTGACATGCTGGAGCTAGACTCTCCAGAAAAAGTGAGATTTGGCTTCCTTAGCTCCTTCGCACTAAATTGCTTCTATTTTATATTATACCCTGTATCCAGTTGCAAACCCCAGCAATTTCCACAGAACAAGGTACAGGAAATGTGTGTGAAATGTTTAGCTGAGTTCAATTTCCTTCCTCTCTCTCCCTCTGCTGAATTTTTACTCCCTAATGAAAAATATTAAACAAAACAAACAAACAAACAAGCTCAAGTAATGAATCACTCTCACCATCACAACACGAACCCAATGCTGTGAACCTATAAGGGATATTTCATTGTGTAACTATATATTCATTGTAATGAATGAGAGCTTGTTTTCCTGAGTATGGAATAACTGTGTTATCCTACCAAAGACCACCTTGACCAATTCCATTTATATTACATTCTTTTTTAGGAATTAAAAAAAATTTTTTTAAAAAAGACCAAAAGAAGTTTAGGACCAGCAGCTTCTGTTTAAGCCCAACTGTTTCAGTACCGATGCAGCATAACTACTGTGTGATGTCATCTGAAGACCCAGCAGAACATATCCTTAAAAATATGTAGGGGTCTAGTGTCCTCTTTCTGCATGTACATTACCCCATCAGAGTGAATGGGAGCTACTCACAGCCAGAGAAGAAAATAAAGCTGGACTGGACAGTTATATTAGGAAAATAAGATACAGGTTCCCCTCTGGAAAGAGAGAACCATTTCGCTAATGTTAACATTTAATTTTGTTTCTTATAATTGTTTATAAGGCAGAATGAATATCCATTAATGATTCCTATTCATTTGTACTTAAGCTTACAGAGATGAGGATTATTCTTGTATCCTATTCCTATGGTTCTTTCCCTCCATCCATTTCTGTTTCTATGTATCGATGTGTATGTGTGAAGATATTTTTGTTGTATATAATTATTATATATTTAATAGAAGCTTTCCTTGATTGGAAAGCTGTAGGGAGAAAAAGCTGAATGTATAAAAGCCGCAGCTCATATACAAAAGTGTATATACAACACACACACACACAGAAAGAATGACATAAGACAGTGACATAGTATACACTATTCTGAATGTCAGACAATGGAAACCTAAAGTGATAACACTCCCTCAATGCCAAGGGCGCATGACTGTCACTAATCATTACTGTGTCTCTCTCTATTTCTTCATCTACCTAAAACTGGATTTTCTTATGTAATTCGACACACTTACTAATGTAGAAAATCAATTAATATTTACTGACCTGTCTCTGCTTCTCCGTGATGGGAAGGCAGCGTTACAGCCAGCCACTGTGCAGACATGCATCTCTTTTAAATGAACATTCCTGTAGTGAAGCTTCACACTATAGGAGCTTTTGAAACTCTTCTTGCAGACATAGCAGATCTTGGGATCTGGGCTGGAACATAGGTCTCCTTCTGGGGAGAACTTTTGAGGACTGTTGTAGCTGAATGTTGAACTGAAACTTTCATGAAGGGCAGCCATACTGGCACTGCCCCCATTATACAATCCATATTGGCTCATGTAAAACATATCATAGGTAGGATCTGTAAACTCTTCCTTCACCTTAATAACATCCCGGTGAGAAGATTCATTGTGATTTTCATCTGCCATCTCACTGTTCATCATAGACTGTTCATTAGATTCATGGATGTGTTCATCACCTTCCATGGATTCCTCGCACAATTTTGGCTCTGAGGTTTCTGACTCATTTTCATAGTCTCTCTCATGCTCTTGGTCTTCTGAGGTCATGCTGTCCGCCCTTCTTATCTCTGTCCTAGAAATGCATCTGCTTCTACCATTTTTAGAAAAGTCTTTCACAGACAATCCTGGGCTCATTTCCTCCTGCGAATGGCAGTGATTGTCATGACCAATATCATTAGCCATTGTGCTGTTGTCATTAGCCTCATCATCTTCATCGTCAAACTCATCAGCAGTATCAATAACTTCCTTTTCTATTTTAACTGGCATGCTTGACTTCCTTGGTTTCTTCTTAGGGGCAAGGTCAGCATTAGGCTCATGGGTAGGCATCACCATCGCAGGTAACGATGACTCTGAAGGAAGAGGAGGATGCTGCTCCACTGAACCACCTGTTGGTATGATGGGACTGGTGGGTAATGAGGTTGGAGGGCTCACCATCTCTCCAGGAGTAAGTAAACTTCTGTAAAAAGGAGGAACAGGCTGGACAGTCTTTAAAGCTGGAAAAACCAGCTGGCTAGAAAGAGGGTTCTGTAGTACAGGGTCTAGAGGGGGAGTAGTGAAACCCATTGGAGGCCGACCAGGGCTTGTTAAGGTAAGATTGGATTTGGTACTTGCTATGACAGGGGTGGCAGCTCCTGATGTAGCACGGATTAGATCTTTGTCTCGGTTGTTCCTTAGCATAGGCATATGAAGGCGGGGGTTAGGGTTAGCACTGTGACGATTGCGACTTCTAAGAGAGCTGAAGACCATGTTGCAGCCTTCAATCGTGCACCGGTGTTTGATTTTCAGATGAACTGCATTGTAGTGGATTTTGAGAGTACCTTTGTCATAGAAAGTTTTACCACATGCATTGCAGAACACTCTCCCTTTTCTTGACGCTGATCCCATTCTTCTGATTCTGTGAATCCTGAATGAGCTTTTCGTGTGCTCAGTTTTGGACAAATCATTGATGGGTGTAGATGTTTGAACGGGAGATGCACAGGCTGGCTCAGTTTTGGGTTCCACATTTGTGATGCTGGTCAAAGCATTCCTGCTGGATGTCTGCTCATTCTTGAAAGGAGTTGGGGAAACTTCAGATTCACTGCTTTCATTATATTCATTTTGGGTAGAAAGGCTTGGTTCACGCAGCCTCAGAGCCGGCTGTTCCAACAGGAGGCCATTTGGAGGCAGCCCCAGCAATGGAGCAGAGACAGGATTTATGTACTGGAATGGAAGCAGAAACGCAAGGCTGTTAGGGATGTTTTCGAAGTGATGAATGCTGGAAGGGTTGCTGTTCTCCAGGTGAGCAAGGAGACTTGGGCTCCTAGTGCGATTATTGCTTTCAATAAAAGTCCTTATATCTGAATCTGTCTTTGAAGATGGCACAGCCACAGCCTGCCCTTCCTTTTCTTGAATTGCCATCAGCTCCACGATGGACTTGGTTTCTCCAAATCTCAGAAACTGCTGAAGGGTAATAATCTCTTCTTCCCTGGACATGATGGCCCAGCGGTCCAGCACCTTGCCTGCAGCATCCTAGAGGCCATATCAAAGAAACAACAAAGACAAACACAAAGAAAAAAAACTTATTGATTCTGCATAATTATTGAATTCGATAGAAAGTGCTCTGCTGCCTGTACATGAAACACTAAGCTCAGAAAACAACATGCAAACAGTGTTAATATAAGTCGATCCACAAAGCAAACTTTTCTGCCATGCAAATGTAGTAATTAGAGTCACAGTTAGAGAAACAGATTGAGTTTAATAATGTCAAAGCAAACAAAATTTAGACTACTGGGGCTCTGTGATCTAAAATGCCTTCAATACTGCTGTTATAACAACATGATCTATGTACTATGCAACTGTTTCGCATACATTAGTTTAAGACGTGAATTCTTGCTGTGCAGCCTGCCGTAAATACAGAAAACTGTACCTTAATCCTTACAAAATGGTGACACTATGGGAAAGAATGAAATAAATGCATTTGATAGAATTACCTCTTAAATGTAAGTAGACATAAGACTGAATTCAATTAGGAGCAATCTTGTAAAATGCATCTCAAAGAATTTGAACCAAGACAATTAAAAAGTAGCATAAAAATATTAACAATGTACATTTTTCCACAAGAGCAATATATAACATTGCATTTATTGCCAACACACATCAAAAGGCTGAAACTGGGGGGAGGAAAGGAAACACTACTTTAAGTGTTACTGAACTGTTACTGGCAATTGATTGCAAACTTCTAACCTGGATTTGATTTACACTTAAAATATAACTTTTATAAAGTCTTGTTATAAATGACAGTTACAAATATTTAAAAAGTAAACATTTGATGGATGTGGATAACATAAATGTATAAAAATGTTGTTTCTTCACATTGCCTTCTGATAGCAAGGGAAAAGTCCAGAGAGAATACACATCAGTAATCAGTACACTATCTGTTGTTAAATATACATTAAAAAGCATTTCACACTTTCATTTTTGCTAGTAATATCAGATTTGCCTGAAGGTAGAACTTAAAAATTCTGCACTGTAATGTCAGGCAATCCATTCCAGCATGTATTGATAAAAATGTATTAAAATACTTACATAATGAATACATTTTATCAACATCTCTCCCATTGGGCTAATGCTGGACACGTCACCACCTCTGTAGCGACCAACAAACCCTGTCCCGTGACCATCAAGCAGAGATGCCCCAGTGTCTACTGCATAGAACTGCCAGATACTGCTGCATGGAACTACTCTGTGCTGTCTTTTTTATTTATTTTTTTTTAAATCTTGGATCCCAGATTTAGAGCCCTGTCTAAACATTCAGAAGTACCCTATGCAGAAAAAATCATCAGAAGTGGTTTGAGTAGAAAAGCATTGTATTTATATGAAAATATGAAAATTATTTTCCACATTACAGTAATGATTCTAGTTTTTTTCTCGTTAATTTTATAGCACTGTAAATCACAATTTTCTCAAATGATGAAACATACACGTAAAACTCCAGCTAGAACTGGTTTTGCTTATTTTAGTTCCAATTTATCTCAAATCATAAGATGCAAAGCTAATGAAATGAATTAGTGTCACTTATGTTGCAATATCTTAGGTGTGGCTATGAACCCCTAACATGGTTCATAGTACCGGGTATGAATGATACCACACAATCCAATCTAACAGGAATGTAATTAACCCATGACAGAACTATAACAATGGGGAAAACCTTAAATTAGCCTTAATCCTGCAAGTTGATCCATGTAGGCAGCTCACTGCCATGTGGAGCCTTCATCAATGGGGATCTGTGCAGATTAAGGGACCACCTTGTGAAGAGCTGCTTTCAGGATAAGGCTATAATTTGTTGGTTTGGTTCAGTAAGCAACCAAAGCTTTGAATACTTTTCCTAACATAGTAAGGGCTTCTTTAACTCCTATAGTCTTATAATTTTAGCTGTCCTGGTGGAAGAGAATGCTAGTTTTACAAGAACTCAGTGTGATTCAATGCAATTTATCCAAAAGGGCAGGCAGTCCCTGGGACTGGGACTACACTTTCCTTTCTTCCAAATTCCAAACTGGTTATCTTTTGACTATTTTCCCTGTATACTTTTCAAAAGGTTCCCTATTTCTCCATTCAATTCCACCACAACCTCCACCAGGCTTGCCCTTCCATGCTATAATGATTCTACATTTGTAAATACCAGTATCTCACCTGGACCCTAAAATGGCCTCACAGTTCAAATTTTGAGCCCTCCCCTCTCCACTCCCCCAGCAGCTTTTACCCGAGTCAAAGTTTAAATAGAGGGGAAAGGTCTCAACTCATATTGTTTGGAGGCAGGATCTGAGAGTTCCTGAGCCCAGAGTTCCAGAGAGGGTATGGGACTGTCTGCTTGCTGCCAACTGTAGGTGTTTGTAATGCACTATTGATAGCAATTCATGTTTTTTACATCCAGAGGCTTGTGTAGTAGGAAATGTCTATTTTATAAATGTGGATAGATACATAAATAAAGAAATGAGTTTCGGATTGTGCTGTTTGCATCTGAACTAACCATGAGACTGGAAAACAATGGGCTTCTCTGTTGTGGAGCCCATAGAAACTTACAAGTAAGAGATCAAGAGGCCAATTAGATCACTCAGGAGACTTGATAGAATTGAGTTTTATAGCACACGGTCTAGCATTTTGTCAAGCCTGGGCTGAAATGTCCCACGTAAGGGGTTTCTACCACTTTCCTTTGGAGGTTATTCTGCAGTTTAATACATATCCTCACTAAAAGAAGTTTTCCTAACACTTTGCCTAAATTATCCCTCTCTCAGTGCCAAAATGTTACACTTATGTATACTCTTACAGTATTTATTATGGGATTTTCTAGAGTTGTGAGGAGGACTATGAAACACTGGGGGCCAGATCTTCAGGCTCAGCTACAGTGCCAATGAGCTCTTAAACAAGCAATTGAGGATTTGATTGGCATTGGGTATCCTCAGCTGGCACAAAGACAACAGCCCAATGGAATCAGACAGTTGGCTTAAAGCGACCTTAACCTACTCCTACCGGCCACATTGAGTGATAGCTCAGCACAGCTAAAGATTCAATTACTAATTCCCTAACCCACCCTATGCCCCAATCATTAACATCTTTAGGGCCAATCCTACAAACTGTACAAGGACTAGGTTGCCAATCACAACTCCCACTGTCTGCGGTTCACCATTCCAGGCCAATGGGGGCTGCGGGAAGCGGCGTGGGCCGAGGGATGTGCTGGCTGCTGCTTTCCCCAGCCCCCATTCGCCTGGAACAGCGAACTGTGGCCAGTGGGAGCTGCAATTGGCTGAACCTGCGGACACTGCAGGTAAATAAACCGTCCCAGCCCACCAGCAGATTTCCCTGATGGGCCATGAGACAAAGGTTGCCAATCCCCATTGTAGTTAATCATGCAAACTTCTGACGGTTTTACTTTTAGAGCGAAAAGGTTGATGACAAAATCTTTTACTGGACCAACTTCTGTTGGTGAAAGAGACAAGGTCTGTGTAGCTCGAAAGCTTGTCTCTCTCAGCTGGTCCAATAGAAGATATTACCTCACCCACCTTGTCTCTCTAAAAACCTGAGACTAACGCGGCTAGAACAACACTGCAAACTGTTTGGTTTTTGTCAGATTTTGAGCAAATCTTTATTTTGTTTTCCATGTTGTGAATGTTAGGTTGCTTTATTGAAGGACTCACTCATATGAAGTAAAGAATATTAAAAATGCACGCTACTGACTTCAAGACACTGTAGGATGGATTCATGAATAACAGATTATGTATTTTATTTTGTTTATTTTTTTAAGAAACAGCAGTTTATATTCACAAGTTGTCTATTGTTAATTTTTAGCTAGAAATACAATTTTTCTAACAATACAGAAAAGTGGTTTGGGGTCACTATATTTCATAGAAAATATAGCACCTATATACACTGCATAACACATAGTTCAATATTTACATAGTGATGGTTTCTATAAATCACTGTAAGTATGTATTAAAATTCAGAAATAGATAAAGAGCAAATAGGAATGTCATTTTTTGATAAAACTTGAAAATTAAAAAAAAATCTAACCATTATCCCTTTGAATTAAGCTATAACTAGCTAGGGATCTCTTTGTATACCTTAATACTTGATTAGAGGTTCAAGTCCTTTCTTACATGTAATCGATTTCTTGTTTCTTACAATCTCTCATACTAAATTTTCTCCCCAAAGCTATTAAATCATATCCACATTTAAATCTTTCATGACAAAAGGCTCCAATTTATATTACTTTTTTTCAGCTCAGTACCGATTAAGCCAAGCCTCCTGTGACAATATATACAAGTCAGTCAGTCAGTGTAAAGATACCAGTGTATGCTTTTACCTCTAAGCAAGCCAGTAGACAAGCATGCATAACCTGTACAGCAATACAATGGAAGCTCCTGCTTCCCTGGCCATACAGCCTGATTTTATATAGTGGTGCCTCTCTTCCGATTTCAGAAAGAGAGAATTCTTCAAGCCTCTAAACCATATAAAATTAACCTCTAAGGGTAGACGAACTATAACCTTAAATCTTCCTCTCTTCAGGTCTAAACACACATTCAATTTTCTCTCTATCTATATTATTAGTATAGACATAGATACACATATACACACACTATATTAGGTCTGTGAAGCAGTGTCACGGTTAATCATGCTGAACTTGTCTCCTGATTTTTACTGACCTGTAGGTTAGGATGATATGAGTCAGGATGTATCTTGTCCTAACTTCTGGGTCACATCAGAACAAGTGATAGGTTTAGGATGATTATCTCAGATGATACAAATAGGTTAGAGTAGAAGACAAACACAGAGTTCACTCTAATTTTTGAGTTTAAGTGGGGAGGGCTGGAAAGAGGGAGATTTGGTTTCATGGCGCTCTTTGAACTTCACAACTTGTACGTTTTTGAGTCAGCCTGAAAGTCTCTCAACTTAAAAGTTGCCTATTTAAAAAGTGAAGGTGGCCGCTATGCAACATATATGCCTTTTCAACCTAGAACTTCTGTTTTAAAATCAAGTTGCTTTAAACTCTTTTAAACAGACTGACAAACACAAGCTCAGCACACAGCAAGTAACCCCCAGACACACACACTGCAGACAGTCACTTACCCCACAGATGCTGTATTTGCTCCTCCTTCACCTGGAGAACTCCCTTGCGCACTCCCTGTAGAAGCGACCAGGGGTATACAGGGAGTTTCGCACGGAGTTCTCCATGGTGAAGGGGAGATACACATCTGTGGGAAGTACTTTCGTGGTGGTGTCTGGGGTTACTTGCTGTGTGCTGAGCCTCATGTGTTTGTCAGTCTGTTTGTATTTGTTGTTTGGAAGGACCGTGTGCTGTAGCAGGCAGTTGGAGGCTGAGCACAAAGGAGGTTTTGAAAGCTAAAAGCCTCTGGTAATTTGCTTAGCCTTAACAGTGGGGCAGGGCATTCCTCAGCTCCGGGCTTTTCTAGCCGCGCCTAGGACCAGGGCAGCTTGCGACCGGGTGCTGCTAACAGGAGTTTTGCAAGAGAGTATGGGAAGGGCAGTATGGAAGGGAGCGGGGGGTCTCTGTCGGTCCTATTCCGTGACCCAGTTAGTCCCTTGAAAATCTATATAACCAAACTACATCCAACACTTTCTCTTTATGCAGAGCAGAGCGGACAGAAGCTGCAGACAGGGGAGTTGAGGAGTGAGCTTGACAGAGGGAGTTTATGGCTGGTTAGGGAAGACCCGCAACCCTGTGGAGCACTGCTTCTGTCTTCCATCACCGCGCCTGTAGCCAGACAGAGCCCGAGCAGGATGCTTCTACCCAGATTCTTGATGTGGTTTGCAAAGACTGTAACTTGCAATTTTCCACTTACTGATATTCCAGGGCTGGCGGGGGCACTCCATGTGAAATGTGCCTACTGGGTGGAATCTTCTCAGGCAGCAGAGTGGTAGGGCTACTAGGAGGAGTGGCTAGGTTGAGGAGCCTCCGTATCCTATGAGCAATTCTGGACAGTGTCCATGTGGGACAGCTGAGGATAGCTTGTCCCAGTTCACAGGACTGCTGACACACACTGGTGGAGGAGGAATGGCTTCAGGTGGACACTGGCAGCTATTTATTCTGGCAGCGGGCAGTGCTCCACCCCCTGCTGAGGAAACCTCCGCGCGGGTTAATAGTACTGTTTAATGCTCTTCTTGATATAGGAGGCAGAATCACCTCTACAGTAAAGGAGGAGAAAGTTCTTGTATACCCCTAGCGCTGGGGGGGTCTTGCTACCACCACTTAAATAGAAACATTAGGGTGGGTCGTCGGAGATCTCTGCTGAGGGGATGGAGGCCCATTCTGTCGCCCTGACCATTTCATCTCGGGAAGTTATGGCTGCCTGCGGGGGGGCCGTATCCCGAACATGTTACAGAGGCATTGTCGGATTATCGGCCTTCTGAATATACCCAATGCTACTCATCCCTTGGGCACAATGATATCTGCGAGGTGACGCTGATCGTCAAGAGTGACGTACAGGGCTCTGGGAGTCGGGTGAAGGAGTTTGGAGTGCAGGTGGTATTCTTCTTTGATTCTTCCTGTCAAGGGTAGGGGCCCAGGCAGAGACGATCATCATGGTGGGATACTTGGCTGCCGAAGATGTTGTTGCCAGGGCGGCTTGCTCCTCGACCACTTGGGGAGGTATTCGGAAGGACTGCTAGGCAGAGATGGCGTTCACCTTTCGAGGAGGGGAAAAGACCTTATTTGCACACAGACTGGCTACCTAGAAAAAAAAACTGAGGAGGCTTTTAAACTAGTTTCGACAGGACAGGTGAGCAAAGCCCACAGGTAAGTGGGAACAGAAGACCTGGGAGATGGGTCAGAACAAGAGGAGTGTTAGGTTATTAATGGCAGAGAGAAAGCGATGGTCAGGCAAACTGGGAGGCAAGATCAAACCAGTATCTTAGACGCCTATATACAAATGCGCAGAAGAGTATGTGTAATACAGGAAGAACTGGATAGTGCTATTCAATAAATAAATATAGACTATGGACATTTGTTGGGATTCACTGCAAACTTGTGGATAATTACACCCATGATTGGACATGCTGGTGTGGATGAGGTTAGGTTGCTAGAAGGAATGCCAGGGGGAAAAGGGAGAGGGGGTTGCCTTATATATTTAAAAAATGTACACACTTGGACTGAGGTGGAGGTGACTAGGAACGAGTGTTGGAGATCTCTGGGTTAGGATAAAAGGGGTAAAACCAAGGGTTGATTCGTGCTGGAGTTACTACAGGCTAATCCTAACCAGGTGAAGTGCATGAAGCTTTTTTATTAAAAACTAACAAAATCATCCAAAGCCCAAAGATTGTGGTAATGGGGACTTCAACTATCCAGATATATTGTTGGAAATAACACCGCGGGACAGACTATCAGATAGTTCCTGGATGCATTGCAGACAACTTTTTATTTCATGGAGGTTTTTGGAAAAAAAGCTACTAGGGGGGTAAGTGTTCTAGACTCGTTTTAACAATGTTTGAGGACTTGTGGATTGAAAGTGAGGCCGCTTGGGTGAAAGTCATTCATCGAAATCATAGAGTTTGCATCTTAAGGAAGGGCTTAAGAAGGGGTTACAAGCAATAGAGGACAGGATTTCAGGAAGGCAGATTTTGGGTAAGCTCGAGAGTCGATAGGTTAGGTCCCATGGGAATTCAAGACTGAGGGGAAAAACACTTGAGGAGAGTTGGCAGTTTTTCAAAGGACACTATTAGGGCAAAAGCAAGCTTATTCGATGGTAGGAAGATAGAACATGTGGCAAAGAGACACTGGCTTAACCGCGGATCTGTATGACCTTACAAAATAAAAGGAAGTCATAAAAAAATGAAACTAGGTCAGATTACAAAGATGCATAATTAGGCAAACACAGGATGCAGGCCGAAGATTCTCGAAAGGCGGCCACCAAAAATGAACTTTCAAATAGCTAGGGATAAAAGGGATAACAGAGACTTTTTATCAATACAGTTAGAAGCAGAGGAAGACAAGACAGGGTAGCCCACTGCTCAAGTGAGGGGGAGAACCAGTAACAGGAAACTGGAAATGGCAGAGAATGCTTAATGAACTTCTTTGTTTTGGGTTCTCTTCACTGGAAGTTCTGAAGGAATGTCTCCATAGTGGAATGCTATGGGTAAGGGGGTAGAATTTAGAATAATAAAAAAAGCAAGTTAAAATCACTTAGAAAGTTAGATGCCTGCAAGGTCACCGAGGGCTCATAATGCATCCTAGAATATCAGAGTTAATAGAGGTGGTATCTGAGCCTCTAGTTTTATCTTTGGAGTCCATGGAGATTGGAGAGATTCCAGGAGACTGGAAATGGCAATAGTGCCATCTCATAAAAGGGAAATAAAAACAACCAGGAAACCTTACAGACCAGTAGTCTTACTTTCTGTGCAGGAAATATGGAAGCAAGTAAATTAAACGAAGATATCTGACACTTTGGAAGTGGTAGGTGATACGGGTAAATGCCGCTGATTTGTAAAAAGAAAATCATTGTCAACAATCTGATTAGCTTTCTTTGATAGGATAACGAGGCTTGGGATGAGGAGGAAGAGGGATGTGGTGTTTTACCTCAGACTTTAGTAAGCATTGTATGGCTCGCATGATATATCCTTATCGTAAAGTAGGCAAATTACAATTTTAGATGGGGCTACTATAAGAGTGGGTGCATAACTGCTGGATAACTGTACTCAGAGTAGTGGATTACTTAATGCTCCAATCTGCTGAATGGTATAAACAGTGGGGTTTCCGCAAGGGGTCTGTTTTTGGACTAGCTTGTTCAATAGTCTTACCTCCCATCGACTTAAGAAGAGTCGCCATGAAAGATACGCTTATTATGATTTTGTGGATGATACCAAACTGGGGGGGAGATTGCAACCTGCTAATATAGGAGGACAGGGTCAAAATTCAAATGATCTGGACAAATTGGTAGAAATGTCTGAGGGTAACGGAATTGAAGTTCATAAAACAAATTGCAAAGTGCTCCACTTAGGAAGAACAATCATTTTTCAACATACAGAATGGGAAGAGCTGCTCTAGGAGAGTATGGGCAGAAGAGATCTAGGGGGTTCATAGTGGACAAAGCTAAATTGAGTCAACAGTGTGATATGTTGGAAAAAAGTAAAATGATTTGGGATGCATTAACAGGTGTGTTGTAAACAAGACACGAGAAGTCATTCTTCCAGCTCTACTCTGTGCTGGGTTGGCCTCAATGGGTATTGTGTCAGTTCTGGGCACCGATTTCAAGAAAGATGTGGAGAAATTGGGATGGGGTCCAGGAACGAGCACAAGAATGATAAAGTTCTTGGAACATGACCTATTGAAGGAAGGCTACTGAAAGAATTGGGCTTTATTCGTTTTGAAAAAGAAAACTCAGAGCCGGGGACTGATAAGCAGTTTTAGGTATTAAAAGGGTTGTCATCGCGGGGAAAGGGAGAAAATTTCATTAGCCGTTCTAATGATAGAACCAAGCAGCACATGCGGCCTTTAAACTGATATATACACCGGGGAATTGTGGGTTTGTACATTAGGACAAAGTTCCTTACACTGGACTAATCTGCCTAGGAGGCTGTGTAATTCTCCATGTCCTCGGTATATAGTATAGATTCTCTCCTTGTGGAGATATTTAAGAGTAGGTTAGATAAATGTCTATCAGGGATGGTCTAGACAGTATTTGGTCCTGCCATGAAGGCAGGGGACTGGACTCGATGACCTCTTGAGGTCCCTTCCAGTCCTAGAGTCTATGAATCTATGAAAAGACTCCTGTGATCCCCATTACCCTGTGCTAATTTTATGCAGAAACACACACACACACACACACTCTCTCTCTCTCTCTTTTGCAGGCCTATTTTTAGCTCTCTAATGTACTTCTTGGCATAGCTAAGAGAGGGTGTGTTCATGTGCATGCACATGACTGTATGCACACTGAGAAATGATTACACAGGAGTTGAGATTAATAAAAAGGTTAACATAAAAAAATGAAAACTCCTTTTTAGAAAAAAGTGCAGATTCTGGGAAGCACTCAGGGAATATTTTCGAGCACTGTTGTGATAATTTCTGAGAAACACTTGAAATTATGAGGAAAAACAACTTGGCAAGATTATTTATTTTAGCAAGGTTGCATTTGCACCTTAAATACACATTTCTTGGTACAGACTGACCAAGCATCCGGAATGCAATGATTAAAAAATATATTTCATGGAGATACACACATTTGATTCCTTAGCTCAGGAAGCAAATCAAGGTTTACTGTGCAATTATCTTTCCTTCATGAGCTTTTCTTAGATACCTGTAGGTTTTCTAGCTGATCTTGGGGAAATATGTTGAAAGTATGGCTGTAACAACTGAAAAGCAGACTGAAATGCACTCAATCATACTATAATTGCACAGGATGGTTTTAATTAGGGTGCAGACAGAAAATCAACATTTGTTTCTGATAAAGAAAGCTTTACATAATTTCCATGATTTGAGTTTGTTGTTTTTGTTTGGCTGAGTTTCTCAGGAGCATCTCCTTACTTCCAAATGAAATTTCAAGCTGTTACACTGGGGGAAGTTCATATCCCATCTCTTTCTGGGAAAAAAGTGACCACAACACAGAGATGCATGAGTGCATATCTATTTACATAGGAAAAGCCAAAATGCACCAGATCATGCTCCTTTTCAGATCAGCGGCAAAGCTCCCACTAATTTCAATGGGCACAGGATCTGGCATTATGTCTAGATTTTCATGGAAATATTCATCCACATACTTATTTTCTTGCTGGGCATTCTTTACATGCCATATCGACTCAAGCTCTGCTTTGTTTTTGCAAACATCAGAGAGAGGTATAAACACCAGCTTGTTGTGATCATACATAAGCAGCTGATGCCAAATTCAACATTCCCAACTTACAAAAAGCCATGACTTAAAAGACTTTCCCATCCCTAACCCCACATACCTTCCTCATCCCTCTCTATTCCTCCATCAAAATGTATGATAAATGCTATGGTTGTGAGAATGGGGGGGTCCTTTCCTTATGTCTACCGCTGCATCAGAAACCAACACGACACAACACTACAGAGTTTTCAGTCAATAATGGAAATCTTTAGCTTTTGGCTTAACTGCTGCATCTACTGTACTAAAAAAAGCAAAAGAGATAGATCTTTTCCCCCTACTACTTAGAACTGGATTTATTTGCTTTCACCTAAAGATATGGGATGCATATCAGGTTTTCTGCTTATGACAGCTAATAGAAAAAGAAAGGCTTTTCCAGTACATCAAAGTATAAACGTGAAGGACACTTTCAAGTATGTACCTAACTGCAGAAAATAAGAGGTATGCATAGCTTCTGTTTTGTATTTATTCTTGTTACCAGTACAAACTCAGTTCCTTCTCAAATAGTTCACTCCAACCCTCACATTAAGGTTCCATGTTAATAACTGTATTGCAACTTTCATCCAAGTGGACCCCAAAGAGCTTTACAGACTTTTACTAATTGATATTACAGATTACAGTCCAAATTTTGCTCCAGTGTGAATCTTGACTTCATTTGACAGCAAATGGAATATAATTTAGCACTGCAACATTACAAAGAGCAGAACTTGTCTCCATAGATGCAGGCGGAACACCACAGAAATGCCACCAGGACGGGGATGGAACAGAGCAGCTGTCTAACTGTGCACAACAGCACTTCACAACAGAGAAAGTGAAGAATACCATGTCCAACTGAAATGGCAAACGGAATTTAAGTAGGTGGAATATAATAACCACAGTTGAAATCTGGCCAGGATATTGGAGTTAACCACCCACACTCTTGCTAAAAGGCTTATGGGATCTTTACTGACCAAAAGCATTCAGATCCTCTGTTTTATATCTCATCCTAAAGACAGCATCTCCAGCACCACCGTCCCCCCACTATCAATCAGCTGGAGCATAGGTTCAGTACTATTACGGAGGGAACAGTATCACCTACTAGATCACTAATTATCAGCACTTCTTTAGGATCTGGATTTTCTCTAGAGGACTTCCATTTCTCTCTCTCCAATATAAATCCTCTCTATTCCTAAAATTCCATCAACCTTAAATCTCCACAATAATTCATCTCGTTACAACATTCTGAATACTTGGCCCTGTAAAATTGTGGTATAATGAGGTGAAGCATGTTGGAACAAATTATATAAAGATGCACAGAGTTAAAAGAATGTGTTTCTTGATTAAATGAAAGTTTCACAGAGGCAAGAAAGTTGGAATATACATCACAACAACAATCAGAAGTTGGGCAATGTACATCTATGTGAATTAAAGAAGTAAGTTCTGGAAAAGTTCTAGGTCACCGAGGGAGTTATTCCAAAACATAAAATGGCCATGCCCTCTGAGAGATTGAGTGCTGTCAATTTTTATCGCTGGAGTAGTCCAATACATTGTAAAGCAGTTCTAATCAGTTTGAAGCAGCTTCATGTGAAATCCACCCATCTTCCTCATTGCAAATTATCCCAGGTGTATTTGGGTAACATGCATAGATACTATTTTTGGGTAGAGGGTGTACATGTCCAAACATAAAGATTACTTCCACAGACCAAGAGTCTCCATCACAAAATGTTGCCACACAGTACACGTAGAATATCCAGTCTGCATTAAGTTAATAATATATATATTTGGGAGGGTGTGCAGGGCAGAGAGAAGATAAATTTGCCCCATGCTTTTTCAGTTGGGTGGGAGCTTTCTGGCAGATATTTATGATCAGCACCCTGCTAGAATCCAAATAAAAATTATTTACAAATGAAAAGAAATCTCTCATAAAGAGAGGAGGAAACCCTATTTTATCATTCATAGAAGAAATGTTAATTTGGACCTCTACCCATCTCCCCCTAAAAAAGTATTGATCTCTGCAACTTAAGTATTGTTATTAGGATGTGAGGGCACTGGTTTTCAATGCTTCTTGTGATTTTTAAAACATATTGTTCGACTTTTGATAAAATATTCACTTTGCTATGCAATCCTCTTGATTGTGGATCCAATAAGAATGTATAATTCATAAGAGATGATCATTTTTCTTTTAGTAACAGTGTGTGTAGCATTTTTATTTTAAAAGGTATGATAAGTCACTGTGTGATTACAACATATTTAATCACTGCAGCTCCAGCTTCATTTAATCATAGCTGCTCCATCTAGCATCTTTATGGTTAAGGGCCTCTCAAATTTTTCCCCACAGTGACCCCCCGTCCATATTCAAAGGCTTAGAATTTAGCTGGAGAAGGGAAATTCTGATTTGAAGCCAGAATCTGAATCCCTTTTTACTGTTTTACAGTAGTGTAATTCCACTAACTTCAGTGGAGTTAGACTTGATTTACACTGTGCAAGTGGGAGAAGAATTAGGCCCAAAGCATAAAATTGACAAATCTGATACAACCATGGTGATGGTGTCACTACTGCCCCATTATACTAATCTTTCTCCATAAATAAATATTGAGTTACTAACTTTAAAAAGATCCAAGTGGTCATCTTTCAGCAGCTGCCATTAACATGATTTCATTATTTAACATTTGTGTTGTGGTAGTAGCTCCCTATAGGCCACCACCAGGTGAGTCTCATTGTGCTAGGCTGTCATAAACAGATGGTTAAGGGTTAATGTCTCTTTTACCTGTAAAGGGTTAAGAAGCTCAGTAAACCTGGCTGACACCTGACCAGAGGACCAATAGGGGGACAAGATACTTTCAAATCTTGGTGGACGGAAGTTTTTGTTTGTGCTTTGTTTTTTGGGTGGTGTTCGCTCTTGGACTAAGAGAGGACCAGACGTACACCCAGGCTTCCAAATCTTTCTGAATCAGTCTTTCATGTTTCAAAATTGTAAGTAATGCAAGCAAGGCAGATTGTCTTATTTTGTTTTTCTCACTGTAAATGTTTCTTTTTGGAAGATTTTTTACTCTGTTTGCTGTAACTCTGACCTGAGGTAGAGGGTTTCCTCTGGGCTATATAAGTACCCTGTAAAGCATTTCCATCCTGATTTACAGAGAGATAATTTTTAACTTTTCTTTCTTTAATTAAAAGCTTTCTTTTTAAGAACCAGATTGATTTTTCCTTGTTTTAAGATCCAAGGGAATTGGACCTGAACTCACCAGGGATTGGTGGGGGAAAAAGGAGGGGGGGATGGTTAATTCCTCCTTGTTTTAAGATCCAAGGAGTTTGGATCTGTGTGAAGCCTCTCAAGGCAACCCAGGGAGGGGAAAGTCTGGGGGGGAAATGAGGGGGCATGGTTATTTTCTCCTTGTTTTAAGATCCAAGGGGTTTGGATCTGTGTTCCCCGGGGAAGGTTATGGGGAAACAGAAAGTGTGCCAGACATTAAATTCTGGCTGATGGCAGTGTACCAGATCTAAACTAGTAATTAAGCTTAGAAGTGTTCATGCAGGTCCCCACATTTGCACTCTAAAGTTCAAAGTGGGGAAAGAAACCTTGACATAGGAACTGTACAAAAGTTATTTAACAAATGAACACTTACCCCGTTAAGATCATGACCGATATTTTCAAAGCTGTCTAAGAAGTGATTCCCAAATTACTATTAAAATTCATGGAAGTTGGGTATTCAAATCTCCGAGGGCTTATCTGCACTTAAAATGCCACAGTGGCACAGCTGTAGTGCTTCAGTAAAGTTGCTACCTACGTTGGTGGGAGGGACTTATCTCATCCATGTAGCTACTCACCTCCCCAAGAGGCAGTAGCTAGGACGATGGGCGAATTCTTTCAGTAACCTAGTGCTGTCTACACTGGCAGTTAGGTTGGATTTACTGTGTTGCTCAGGGGTGTGGGTTTTCCACATCCCTAGCAATGTAGTTATACTAACCTAATTTCCTAGTGTAGACTAGGCCTTTGACAGCTTTGAAAAACAAAGCCCTGGACTCTAAATGTAAAGAAACAGGGTGGTATCTCAGCTTCTCTATAGCTCTGTGGTTATGGAAAATTCATTTACAAGAGCATCTTGTCCCCAAAGCAGCTCCACAACTAAGTGGTTCTAAGTGATTGAGGGCGGGGTGGGGGGAAGAATGGAGGGGGCGGAATGTGTTGTTAGGCACAGGGCAAACCTGGTTCCTCAGGGAGGTGTAGCCATTCTGCAGGAAGTATATGCAGCCTTCTGGAAAGACAGATACAGCTGGATAGGGCCTCTCATAAAAAGAAACATCATGGACTGGGCAAATAAAGTGTAGAATTTCAGTTATAACTACATTTCCTGGGTTTCTGCAGTTTAAGTCAGACCTTTAAGGACACTTTTTAAAAAAAGAAAATGTGGGTTGAGCTTGCAAAACCTGTGTAATTTGGTACAAAGAGGTAATTGTGCATGTAAAATATCCAGTTGCACACACAATCATGTGTAACAGGGTGTGTTGAGTCAGGTTCTGGCTCAGTCCCTATTGCTTGAATCCCCACCAATATGGGTTAACTGTGACCCAAGTGGAAGATCAATTAACAAGTGGGGCTACAGCCAAGATGCTAATTACGGGGGGAAGCCACCCCTGTAGTTGGGAGCAAATAAACTGAGAGGAAGGAAGTTCTGGAAGTGGGGAGCTTCGAGGCTGAAGGATGGCAGAGATAGGTAGGGCTGGCTGCTGCTACTACTACCAGTATCATTCCCTTCCCTAGAAGCAAATGGGAAAGCTGGCTATGGAATGTAAATATACGTAAATAGCACTAAAGGCTATAGACTGCTGGAACAAAATAATAAAGTGTGGCAATGGTGATGGAGACCTGGAGAGGCCTGAAAGGACTCTCAAGACCAACTATTACTTGATGGCAGTTTTCAGAAGCCCTTACCAATTTTGAATAAATGACTGTATATTTTGGTGGTTGTTCAAGAAAATTTGGCCCATAGTGTTAATGTTATCATGTAATCATTAGAATTTTCATAGTTTGGGAGGCAGTGCTACCTAATACACTGATAACTGGACTGGGAGTTACAATTCCAGGCTTCTATTTGCAAGCTGTGTGTGCCTTTGGCAAGTCATTTAAACTTGTCTATGCTTCAGGTTTGCCATTCATAAAAGAGGAATAATGGACAGGATATTGGGAGAATCTGCAAATGTTTGTAGAGAGCTCTGAAGATGTATTATTATATTTACAACATATATAACTCCAACAGTTGCCTAGGTACTGTTCAGCCAAGATCTCTGCTACGATACAAAGCATGTGTAGATGAAACATCATATCCTATAGTCAGTGACTGTTTTCACTGTATTAGATATAAAGCAAGATCCCCAGCATTCAGGTCAGAGTAGATTATCATAACGGTCCTCTTTGGCCTTAAATCTATGAACCATTTAGTCAATGTTATTTGGAAAAAATAAGAAACAAAAGGACCAAGTCCTGCTGATCTCATAGGCAAAACTCTCACTGAAGTCAGTGGGAGATTTGCCAGGATAGGAACAGAAGAAGGAATTTAGTATTTCATCCAAAGACAGTAACACTGAGTAAAAAGTACTGATAAGTGTAAGTGCTTCATAAAATGCTTAGGTCTCTGATTCAACACAAAGTTGTAACTCAATAAAGAAATTTAGTTGTGCTCTACACTGGGTATATGAATGGTAGAAGAACAGGAAGACTGATTTCTGTCTTTAGTATTCATTAGGGAAGCATGCATTATTACTTGCAATATTTACAAAATGATCTTAAGAGGCCTCTTTCTTTTGACTCTTTACATAAAAAAAAATTATGACAGAAAAATCAAGTTAATTGTAGATGTACGTGTGACGCAGAAGGAAGACGGCAGGGTGCACATATGAGGCTAAAAAGGCAAAGGTTGGTAGAATATAAACATTCAAATCCATAAAGTGTGCAGCAAGTTATCTATCTGCACACATTACAGGCACTGAAATGCAGAAGAAAGTGGGAAAAATATATTGCGGTGTGCAAGGTAATAATAACTGTGCCTGCATGCCTTAATACCCTCTTGTCCCAGCAGTCCTGACTTTCTAGGCAGCCCACTTCTCCACATTAACAGTAGTCATTTGGAGAGCAGCAAACGTGCCATTAGAAGCACTTTTACAAGTGTATATTCATCCACCAATTAGCTTAATGTGGCCGCTTTCTGCATATTTTCTATCCAGGCTTGCACAAATCTTATTAATATTTCCCCCTAGCGCTTTGACAGATTACCTTGTCATTATGCATCCTGGAGCCTTTTAAACAATATGGGTAAACTACTGTTTGCGAGGTTAATGACAATTATCCCCTAATTACTGCATAAGTCACTCAGTCCACTTTATCTCATAGGCAGGGTTCTGCTCTGTGTATCTGCCATTGTGTCACCGTAAATGAATCTTGTATAGCCATGTTTATCTGTCGTTGCCTTGTAAATTACACTGACAGAAAAATGAACAAATTACTGTGTGTCATCACTTAAATACGGCTTCTGATAAAAAAATAACACACACCCACAAGCACAGACTTGAATTTAAGCCTGATCACAATTAGTAAAAACATATTTAATGTTCTAAGTGATATATTTCAGAGATGATGGGTCAGGATTTAGTAGGGGAGCCCTGAGGTGATGGGGGTAGGCTTGCGAGAATAGGAGAAACACAAAAACCAATGGTAACAGAAATGCTCTTATGATCTGACTGCTTTCCCTGGTATTTTAACAGACAACATGATTACCTGGTAGTATTTTCCAAATGTTCTCTCGCCCAGATCAGAAGGGATGTACCTAATGTCACAATTTCAATGGTTCTTCACCCTCCACCCCCTACTGTTTTCAGCAAAACAAATGGAACACAAGAGCCCAACATATAAGGGGCCAGAATTAGTATAAATAAAACCACAGGCTACACTAATTTAATGGATGAAATGGATTAGTAACTTAGATCCAACGTCTGCCCTGATCAGTCCCACTGACTCCAATGGAATTGCTGAGGGTGTAAGTCTAGGTAGAAGCTGGTGGGCAGTGTTCAAGGCTATTTTTTTTAAAAATCATTAACAAAATTATCTTAGTACCTGTGCCTTATTACACAACGTCTGTGCTTTGGGTCTCCTCACTGAAAAAATGGCAGAAAAAAATGGGCTCAATTTACTGCTGCCAATGGTGGCTGTCCAGATAGGCCCTGAGTTAGCACACATCAAATGCCGGCAACAGTCCCCTAGGGGAAGAGAGGCTCTTGATGACTGGCACTGCCCCCCATCCTTAGGCAATGGCTAGTCCCACAACTGCAACAAAGTATCCTGTATTTAGAAGGACTAGAAGTCTAAGAGAGAGAGTGTGAATCTGAAGCGGCAAATAAGAACAAGCTTAAACTTGCCATGCTTTATTAAACAAACATTCTGTTAATGCAGTGCTATGAAAGGTGACAGACTGAGAAGCCTGGAGACATCAGTCCCCTAGCTATCTGCATAGCAGCTACAGCACAAATAACACCAAAGACATAGTCTTTCCCGTACTGGCTCCACCATGACTTGGACAGGCAACCCCTCAGGTCAGTAGGGCCGTTGAATCTCCAGGCCCTTTTGCGTTAATTGTAGTGGGTTTGTGATGAGGACATTTGCCCACTGGGACGGAGATCACCATGTAGGACACCAAACAGCCATTACATGACAAGAACTTCCAGTCACCACTGACCTAGACAGGACTGGGACCAGCAAACAGAACATGAACTCCCATTGACAAGCCTTGGAGCCTTTCATTGCTCCCTAATCCTGACATTTAACCCTTTTAGGACAAGTGTATTTCCCAGACTGCCAGCCTAATGGATGCTTAGGAGGATGTGACAATTTTAGCTGCGTAAGTGAAGTCCATGCATAATCTGCAGGAGAACCAATGGATATTTTAAAACCCCATCTTGCATCAACGTTACACAGGAAATTCTTTAAGCATCCTTAGGGAGAGGTGTGTACATACATTCACACAATATGTACATATAAGATAGTTTTATACATTAATATAATATATTATATTTAATATTGCAGTATAATTTATACAGCTTCTAAAGATTTGGAAAATCATGCCTTTCTGTGTATATCTTAAAATATGTTCACTGTTATTCTCAGATGAATGCACACAGTTCAACTCCTGGAAGCTAAAGAAATGGCATGTAAATTAGTGCAGACTTTGGTCCTTGAAAGTTAAGAGTATCAAATTTTATTTGTTGAAATTTCTGCAGGTGAAATGGGAAGTGCATGATTTTTAGAAGCTGATGATTAGTTAGTGTAAGTAAACAAGTCACACCAACACTGCAGACTTGTTTTAGCCTGTGTTACACAAAATATGTGCTTTCATTCAGTTGGATTATGAATGTGTTCTATTTAAAGAGAATGGGTAAATCCAGATGTTGGAAGATAACAATGGTTTTGTCAGCAACATGCACAAGTACAGTACCTCTCATCACGCCTTCAGCACAGGTTGGAAGAAAATACTGTAGCAAAACGGGAGGAAAATGTAAGAGCCAACATTGATAGGAATAGTGATGAGCCTGATCGATTTTGAGTAAGCACTACCTCAAGGGCCTTGGTCCCAGCAGGATTGATCTCTCTGTCTGTCCTGTGTTCAGTCAATGCAACTTCAGCAGGGTATCCACTGCGGAAATAGATGAAAGTGCTGCAGTATCCCCCCCCCCGCCTTTTTTTTCCTCAGCTGAAGGAAATGTAAACCCTGATGTGGTAGAAGGTAGAGGAAAAGGCAACAGTGGGTTAAAAAACGTGCAGGGAACAAAATGTTATTGCTTCTGTATATAACAAAACTTGGAAGAATGCATTTCCAAATCATTAACATTTCTCTTTTAATCTGGAGTTTCATTGGCCTCTGACCTTTGCTAATGGCATAGTAACTTGCATGACAGAGACAAGTGTTACATACTTTTACTGTTTAAGCTGGCTGTGTCGTGTCAAATGAAGGGGAGGATTAGTACCTATCATTTGTGCAGACAAGAATGGGTGCAAAATCCAATTCTAACCATGGAGGGCAGAGTAAGGGGGCTGACTGGAAAAAACATTGGACTGGTTTAGCAAAACAAGTTTTAAAAGATCTTTGGAAATAAAACAGGGTGAAATAAGGAGACAACTAAGAAACCAAACAACAAAAATACACACATTCATGCTAGTTATAGTCTCTCTCTCGCTCTCTCTTTTGCGCATTACAGTTTCTTTGAGCACATTTCTGGTTTCATCAGCTTTCTTTGAACAATCTCTAGAGATGCTGAGCTCCTTGCAGAGAGCTCCATTCATTAAGGAACATTATTTACATGGATATTATTCAGTTTTGCTTGAGCTCTTTTACATTTAAGTAGAAGTATGTATCTTTGATCTATGGCTGATTCAAAAAGCTAAGTGACGCTCTGCATGGACATAGACCAGCAGGTGCTAAAGGTTGAGGTAAGCATGAAGCTACCATAAAATTCAAAATGTATATACTGTTAACAAGCCTGTTCATTCAGAGCATTAGGTATGGGAAGAAATTCTACAGAGCAAGTTGAATGCCATCATATTCAAATATTCAAAACTGTGCTAAGAAAAATTACACTCATGTATCAATTACTTATCACTCATAGCAAATTTTTCACATGGCAGAACTTTGTCTACAGTACTGATCTCTCAAGGATAAGAGAAAAACGGGCAAAAATTGTATTTTGCACCATTGTTTGACAAGCACAGAATGAGCTCAGAATACACAACATAAATTTATGGTGTAATCTAGAAAGGAGGATGAGTATGAAAGTTGGAGCCAGGAGTATTGTAAATGTTATGGGTTAACATGCCTTTTCTTAGGGGTTGGATTGGCCCTTTACTTAGGCAAAATCCCCATTGATTCAGTGGGAATTTTGCCTGAGTAAGGATTTCAGAATTGAGTTTTAATGTATCCTTCCAAGCACAACGTATGTATCCTGACCTTGCACAACGTGGAAGGTTGATTATAGGTGAGGACATACTGAAATAGGTGGGCCTGGTTCACAGGTCTCCCTACACACTTTATTTTCAGTTTGTAGCTCTGGAGTTGAACTTTGAATTTGAGGTTCAAACAACCTTTAGAAGACAATGAAACTCAATGGAAGCGACCAAATTGTGCATGACTTTAGGTTAAGAAAACAAAACCATGAATTTCAAACAGCTGCTACCTTCAAAAATAACTAGCCTCTTCATGATTTTAATCTCTGCTCCTCAAAGCTGAGAGGAAGGGGATGGTCCAGTGATTGGTTACCCAGGTTCAAATCTCTACATCCTCACAGGCTTCTTGCATAATCTGGGGCAAATCACTTAGTCTCTTTGTGTTTGTCCCACAGCTTCAAAATGGTGATAGTACAACTTCCCCTTACCTCACAGGGGTGTTGTGAAAGTAAACACACGAACGATTGTGAGATGCTCAGATGATACAGTAATCGGGGCATTATAAATACCCTTTGTTTACTGAAAACTTTACCCAGCTTTGCGAATTTTTAGGCAAATCTGTCTCGATGAGAAAGTTTCACATGATTCTAATTACAGGAAAACTGAAAAGCAAGAGAGAATGAGAGCAAGACTAGCCAACAGAGAAGTGAAGTACAGTTCATTTGTTATCCCTGGAAACAAGTTGTAGACGGTGTGACACTCAAGACAGAATTAATTTGCAAGACTCCTGATTTCATAAGCAGCTACCAAGAATAAGGCATACAGGGCATGATCAGCCAGTGAGTCTTAGAGAATGATTCTCCATATTGCCTTTATTAATTTAATTGGTTCAGTCAAAGGGAATCTTTTGCTTTCTTCCAACAGAAAGAATAGCCAGGAGATCCCAAATAGAATAATCCACAACTTGCGATAAAAGTGCCAATCCCACCTTGTTTGAATGGAAACCAGTATATTAATATTATCTCTCTCTAATTACACAGTAGATTTTAGGGGAGCCCAGTGCTGTATGCATTTTCCAATTTTTGTTTACTTTTTTCTTTTTTACAATGTTCATTTGCTGCAGGGAACAAACCATTCCATGCAGAGGAACCTCCCCTGAATAAAGATTCTTGTTCTGAAATGAATAAAATTAATTATTTCCATAAAAAGAGAGTAAGAATGGCCCACAACATGCATTTGAAAAAGAACTTTTTTATGTCTCTGGCATATCCCCAGAATTTAGGAAGGATATCCAAAATTGCTCCAATGATGGCTAATAAAGTAGCTTTAGTACGGCCTTTCAACTTTCACTTTTTAATAATAAACAATAAAAAAAATATGGAGGTTTACAAACTTCTTGGTTTTGATTTTGTGTTTAAAAATTATGAGACCAAGAAAATTCATAGTAACACCTGAAACTGCTCTATCCGGTCATGACCACGTAAACATTCCACATCTTATTTATTTATGGCAATCTGGTAGGAAGCTCAAATAAACTAGTAAAATAACATGAAATTACTTAACTGCCCCCCCCCATATATGATCCTGTCCTCTGTAGAAACATGTGTAATCCGAAGCAAAGAAATAAATTTACAGATCAAGCATCAGATCTCAAGTTGATCACATGTCTATTATAAGGGGGAAAAAGGTTCAGTCTCTGTGGACCGTGCAACAGCTTGCCTACAGACACACACTCATATACAAGGGCCAAATACACTGTCCTACGTAATTCACACATCCAGGGGAAAATACCACGATGCACATGGAGCATAACTAAGCTCATCCCTAAATTCAAACTGATCCTCCAGTACAGAGCATCTACAATTCCCAGATGCGCCTCAGTGGAGGCAAGACCTGAAATGGGTGCAGTTCTTTCAGTTTTGTGAAGGATGTAAGAACCCCTTTTTCAATATCTTACCTTGGACCAGGCTTGACATAGCATAGAACATCATAAAATTGACACACTAAAGGCCACATTTTTGAGGACTGGTCAGTTACGTAAAGAGGTCTATAAAACTCACTTTAAGTGGAGGTATAATTTCTAAGCTATTTAAAACATGCTTGTAGGAAGTTCTGCAAATATCTTTGAAGTCTTAGAAAAACATGCTGTTGCCAAATCATTAAAAAACCCTACACTACTGTTGCTATGTGAACAATTGTGTCATTTGTTTTGTATGTTTTTAAATAACTGCATCATAATTCTTTCAGTTTGGTGGGGTTAAACAGGCAAGGTGAGATGAAACATGGTGGTCTCAATCAACATGGGGTTGAAGGAGGGAGTCACTCCTTCTAAAATCCATTAATCAAAACAAGTTACTGATGAAATTCACCATAGGAACATCACAGTAACATGACTGTGTTGAAACAATTACACTGTGGTCCCTACATTGCAATAAAGACACAGCAAAACAGTAGCAGCAGTATAAGAACATGATGACTTAGGTTTGATATGACATTGATCTGAAAGAGGAAAGACACTGAATTTACATTAAAATGAAGGTGACTAATTGGCGCCATAGTCAGGAGTGAACAATCATAAACAAAGCTCATGTCCAGTATCACATAAGCCATTTCTTTGGTATTTATAGTAAGCCATTCTGTATTATGTAGACAAAGAATGCCATTAAGTTTAACTTACTTCTACTTCTCTCAAATGTATTGTCTAGCTTTCTCTTGTTTGAGAATTTTTTTTCTCTGTGTTTAAGCACAGCATATATCAGTACTAAAGCCTATGTGAATGCAATGTTAAGGTACATGTGGAAAAAAAGAGACAGGAAAATCAAAGTTAAAGTTCCCATCACAATTTAAATTCACAAATGTCACATTGTTAGAACAACCACCTCGCTAATTGTGGATGCATTAATAATGTCATTTACCCTACAGTGGTTGTACACCACTTTAACTTCATTTACCTCAGCAGCATTATTCCTGATTCACACTTGTGAAAGCAAGGGCAGGCTTAGGCCCTTTGAGTATAAGTTGCACCAAATAAGATATTACTCAAGTCTCCTATCGCCAGGTGAAGGATACATAGAGCCAGATCCTCAGGTCCAGCCAAGTTATGCTTGAATCAAGCAAGGGGAGGGGCAAGGTGACTTTCAGCCAGCCTACTGTTCATCTGATGCTTGGAGTAGCAAACCCAGGAGCTGAGGATCCAGAGAGGAACACTATGCATATGGGCTTTGCAACTTTTTGTGTGTGCTCTAACAAAACTAGGCACAGACTTATAAAAAAAGAAGTGTGGCCAAAATTGCTGACTTCCTTTCCAAAAGCAATGTAAAAAAGGGAGCCAAGGGGCAGCTCTGATTTTCCCCTTTTCTTCTCCACTTGTGGGACTATGGATTTTAGTGAGTTCATTGTTCCTTGGGAGCTCCTGAGGGTTAACCAGTAATTAATCTAATAGTAAGACTAGTTTGTGATCATTTGACACATTGAAAACTGTATGACCTGGAATGTAAGTCATCCGGTGTACAGGTCAACTGAGTGTGATGGAACTAGCCCCCATTACTGATTTGTAAAAGCAGCAGAGAATCCTGTGGACCTATAGACTAACAGACGTTTTGGAGCGTGAGCTTTCGTGGGGATACCCACTTCGTCAGATGCAGTAGTGGGAAATTTCAGGGTAAGTATAAATGCTAGCAAGCAAGAGAGATACGAGGTTAGTTCAATCAGGGAGGATGAGGCCTGTTCAGCAGGAGAGGTGTGAAACAAGGAGAGAAACGGTTCTGTAATTGGCAAGCCTTCACAGTCTTTGTTTAGTTCAGAGCTATGTGTCAAAATTGCAGATGAACTGAAGCTCAGCAAGTTTCTCTTGAAAGTTCTGGCCTGAAGTTTTTTGCTGCGGATGGCCACCTTAAGGTCTGCTATAGTGTGGCCAGGGAGGTTGAAGTGCTCTCCTACAGGTTTGTATTATTGCCATCGATATACTGATTTGTGTCATTTATCCTTTTCTGTAGTGACTGTCCAGTTTGGCCATGTACATAGCAGAGGGCATTGCTGGCAATGATGGCGTATATTACATTGGTGGACGTGCAGGTGAATGACCAGTGATGGTATGGCTGATCTGGTAGGTCCTGTGATGGTGTCGCTGGTGTAGAATGTGGGCAGGTTGGCATCGAGGTTTGTTGCTGGATTGGTTCCTGAGCTAGAGTTTACTATGGTACGGTGTGCAGTTGTGGTAAGAATACATTTCAGGTTGCAGTTGTCTGTGGGCAAGGATTGGCCTGCCACCCAAGACCTGTGAAAGTGTGGGATCATTGCCAGGATGGGTTGAGATCCCTGATGATGCGTTGGAGGGGTTTTAGCTGAGGGCTGTTGTGATGGCCAGTGGAGTCCTGTTGGTTCTTTCTTGGGTTTGTCTTGCGAGTAGGAGGCTTCGGGTACACTCTGGCTCTGTTGAATCTGTTTCCTAATTTCCTCGTGCGGTATTGTAGTTTTGAGAATGCTTGGTGGCGATTTGTAGGTGTTGTTTCTGCTGAGGGTAGAGCAGATGCGGTTGTACCTGGCACATCACACAATCCATTTTCTACAGCCAAGCACTGAGGTACAACCGCATCTGCGTTAACCCCTCAGACAGAGACCAACACTACAAAATCTCCACAAGCATTCTCAAAATACAATACCGCCACGAGAATAAGGAAACAATCAACAGAGCCAGACGTGTACCAGAAGCCTCCTACTGCAGACAAACCAGAAAGAAACCAACAGGACTCCACTGGCCATCACATACACGCCCAGCTAAAACCCCTCAACGCATCATCAGGGATCTACAATCCATCCTGGACAATGATCCCAACTTTCACAGGTCTTGGTGGCAGGCCAATCCTTGCCCATAGACAACTGCCAACCTGAAACGTATTCTCACCAGCAACTGCACACCGTACCTTAGTAACTCTAGCTCAGAACCAATCCATGCAACAAACCTCGATGCCAACTCTGCCACATATCTACACCAGCGACACCATCACAGCCCTAACCAGATCACCATACCATCACTGGTTCATTCACTGCACGTCCACAATGAATATACGCCATCATATGCCAGCAATGCCCTCTGCTATGTACATTGGCCAAACTGGACAGTCACTACAGAAAAGGATAAATGACACCAAATCAGATATCAGGAATGGCAATATACAAAAACCGTAGGAGAGCACTCACCTCCTGGCCACACTATAGCAGACCTTAGGTGGCCATCCTGCAGCAAAAAAACTTCAGGACCAGACTTCAAAGAGAACTGCTGACTTCAGTTCATCTGCAATTGGACACCATCAGCTCTGGACTAACAAAGACTGTGAATGGCTTGCAATTACAGAATCAGTTTCTCCTCCTTGGTTTTCAACTCTCTGCTAGACAGGGCCTCATCCTCCCTGATTGAACTAACCTCGTTATCTCTAGCTTGCTTGCTAGATATATATACCTACCCTGGAAATTTCCACTACCTGCGTCTGACGAAGTGGGTATTCACCCACGAAAGCTCACGCTCAAACGTCTGTTAGTCTATAAGTGCCACAGATTCTCTGCTGCTTTTACAGATCCAGACTAACACGGCTACCCTTTGAACATTACTGATTTGCGTCTGATGGATCACCCGCTCTACTGTCACCTGCTCCTGCTGATACCATTAGCTACCACTACCTGTCTGCTATAAAGAGAGATCTTTCATAGTCGAGCTAATTGCTATGGTTCAACAGTGTTGGATCTCCAGATGAACGTTTTTCTATCACTTCTATTGAAATACCCTTTTCCATATATATTCTATATAGGTTTTTTAATATTTTTAGTACCACAGTATCTGGAACTCTCATTCCCTCGCATTGTAACTGCATCGCTGTCTACTGATTGCAGATTTGTTTACACTTTTCTTTTCTAAGGTGCGGTGTTGATTTTTCTGTTTTGGCTTTTTTTTTTTTTTTTTAAAGGCATTGCAATCTGGTTCAAAAGTTTTAAGACAGAAAAGAAACCGAGGAAACTAGTTAATGAAGCTCTAGAAGTAGTTGTGGTAGCAGTACAGAGTGAGGTTTGGAAAGAAGAAATAATGTGGTAAAAGGGATATATGGAATTTACCAGGGCCGGGGGCGAAGCAATAGTCTGCTCCCTCTCCCACCCACCTCTTTTTGCTTTTTTCAACCAGTAGCAGTGAGAAATGTGGCTGTGGGATACCTATCTAGGGTATAACTGCCCCCCATGTAAGCACTGGTATGGACTAATGCCAGAATAGTAAAAGCAGCACTCATTTTGCATTTTTAAAGTACTTTGCATTATATACAGCAATGTAAGGCAGATTGATTTCCAAAAGGCTACATTTCCATTTCAAGGTTCTCATGATGACATAAACCACAAGAGAACAAAACCCTTCAATGGAATCTGTCAGTGGAATCTTAGTCTCACCACAAGCCTACGTATTGGTCTGTGTACTATTCCCTTCATGTTTTTTTAGAAAATAGACATACATATACAGGTATAGGAATGGTGCCTCATTAAATCAGGCCCAGTATCAAATGGTGATAACCAGATGACAATGCTTTAGTTCAAAGTAATGGCACACAAACAATGAGCTCCTGGGCATTTTTATTACATTTTCTGGAAAATTCTATTTGTTATTTAAAGTAATTTGATCCTCAGTCTAATTCTGTCTAGGTCAGTGGTTTTCAACCTTTTTTCATTTGTGGACCCCTAAAAAATTTCAAATCAAAGTGCAAACCTCTTTAAAAATCTGCAGACTCCCAGGGGTCCGTGGACCACCAATTGAAAACCACTGGTCTAGGTTAACAGTTCTCTTGTGAAAGATGCTGAGATAGAATTCACTGCCATAATTATAGAAAAAAGTTTCTCAGACTTTATGATAATGGCAAGCTTTGTTGCTGGGTACACAATGCCTCTTAATAGTGTTCTTTTGTCATTTCGTTTATCTGGCTTGCATTTCATGTTGTGCGAGCATTGGGACTTAGCTGATATTATATTTGAGCTGTCTTACCACAGCAGTCCTTTCTTTGTTTTCAGTGGAATTCTACATGAGACTTTCCTTTCGGCACCAAAAAAAAAAAAAAAAAAAAAGAAAGAAAAAAAGAAAAAGCTTGAGATGTGAAGCTATCATAAATAAAGCTCAGAGAAAATGTAACAGCATTGCAAGGTACTTCAAATATTTTACAAGTATTTAATTATTATTTAATATTTGTATAATTGTTTCCCCTAGAGATCCAGTTTAAATTTGGGTCCCCACTGTGCCAGGTTCTGTATATATTTGAAGTCACTGTCCTTGTCCCTAAGCACTTACAACCTGACTAGTCCTTCCTTTCCATTGCCCCAATCAACAAACACAAACCCGTATTTCAGAGTTCTGAAAATATACTTTTCAAAAGCAGTGTTAAAGCCTCAGTGACACAGGGCTAAGCAGCAGTATGTAAGAGTGTCCCCTGAATCTCAGGTGTAACTCCTTGTCAGGAATGCAGATCTTGGTGACATTTACCTCACTTGGGACTGTGCGCTCCACTGATTCAATAAGGCTACAAAAGTGCAACAGGCCTTGATGTCAGTTACATGGTTTTACATACCTACCATGTCAGTGATTCTCAGCCTCCCTGGGAATTTATTCAGATGTAAGTGTATTCAGCCCATAACAATGTCTTCTACCTGCCACAAAGCTGGAAATACGATCACCTCTCATGAACCTACAGGGCATGATTGCTGTGTTCTACATGATAAAAGAACAAAAAAAGAACAAGCCTTTCCTGGACTTTCCATCTCTCCTATATAGGGTGAATTTCCCTAGGAAGCATCACCTTACACCTTCCACCTCGATCTCTCCCCCGCCCCCTCAGCACTGTCCTCACCTGAATTAAAAGGCTGCAGAAAGTGTAGAGATATATTTCTGATTGAGCTACTGCATGGACGTATCTGTTTTCTTATTCATTTATTTATAAAGGCTCATAGCTGTGTCAGGCATTTTACAGGCAAATTAAAATGGTAGGCCGCTGCCCTAAGGAGCTTCCAGTCTAACAAATTGTGTCTTACAAACGCATATTAATTGGGGTATCCCTACTAGCACAAGTAACCTCTTTAACAGGCTACTCCTATTAATAAGTGCTATAGCCAGAAGAAGTGTTTGTAGACTTGGGCCTTAAACTGGACATGGCACAGCAACAATGGTGCAACATCAGTGGATTTATTAATATTTATTATTTAAATCACAGAAGCAATCAGCAGTTCAGGCCCCATTGTTCTGAGCACTATACCTATACACAAAACCAGAAAGGTCCTTCCTTGAGCAGGCTATAATCTGAAGTCCAAATCTTGCAAACCCTTAGACATGTGCTTAACTTTACTCAGAGAAGCAATCTCATTGGTCAATGGGTCCACTCAGTGATGTAAAGTTAGGCATGTGCATAAATATTTATAGGAATGGGGCCTAAACTAATCCAAGATTCAAGAAGCAGGTGTAACATGCACACAGAAGGAGTGGAGGAGGGTAGCAGTGATAGGAAGATGTGGTTACGTACACTAGTTATGTGCACAATTAGCATTTTAAACCTTTTCTTCAACAGAGACATCAATAAACAGAAATATTATTGGCATTAGCAATCCTTACTAACCAAGAAGCCGAGCCATTATTAGTTGATAATGCAATACTGATAGTTATTTGCTTTTTGTTCTTCTTCAGTTGGTTTATTTGGTGGGGGGAGGGTCGGGGATATTGTCAGGAATGAGGGCCAGGGGTGGGAGTCTTAAGATTTTTTTTTAACTCAGTCTTTGTGTGTTGTCTGCCGTGTTGTTGTAGCCAGTCAGTCCCAGGATATTTCAGAGGCAAGGTGGGTGAAGTAATATCTTTTAGCGGACCAACGTCTGTTGGTGAGAGAGACAAGCTTTCAAGCTACACAGAGCTCTTCCTCAGGTCTGGGAAAGGTACTCAGTGTCACAGCTCAATACAAGGTCAAATAGATAGTTTAGCATAAGTAGTTAGCACATATTCTAAGAGACCATTCAAGGTGAAGTGGTCCATTAACACAGTGTAGTCATAGGACAAAAAGGATGGTTAGTAGGCTTCAGATTGTTGTAATAAACTATAAATCCAGTGTCTTTATTACAACCATGATTTTTGCTGTGTAGACATACCCATGTCCCAGAGCTGAGGAAGAAGGGGATGTGAGTCCTCAAAAGCAACATAATCCCCCTGGAGGGATGGAGTATTTCACATCACCCTCTAGTGATTCCTCCTCTGGTTAACATATGTACTAATGATTGCAGGCTATGTGTCCAGTGCTCAGGTTCCAGCAAGAGGGCCACAGGATGCTAAGCATTTGTGGGAGGCAGATAGTGAAAGCAAAATAGAGGATGTCTAGGGGCTCTGAAAGGGATTCAAAGATATTCTCTTGCCAGATTTTTTAAAACAGCTTATAAAATGCTGAGTACACTTTCCTGAACATGCATTCTTTTGCGTAGATTTGTGGGCAGGTAAAAATGCATTTGAGCATGAAATACATTTGTGTTTGCAAAACTGCTCAAAAGGTGCACCCATGCACAAGGATTTAGACACAGAAATCGCATCCATTATTCTGGAGACAAGGTTGATATCCCTTTGAAAATATGGCCCTTCAAATCCATTTTCACAGCAATGCAGGGTCCCACAGACCTTAATAGGATTTTGTGCACACACATCAACAAGGAAGAGACCCCAACGTTGCACCTTCTTTCCGATTGTGCATTCCCTCTTTATTTATTTTTTTTAAATGAGTTGTTTTTTTTTCTTCACTGTGAATTAAATCTTTGTCCCATGAGCAAAGCCTAAGTGAAAGGTTTCAGCCTGTAAGTATTACCACAGGCTGGATCATTCCTTGCACTGGGTCATTTCCTCTGCATTCTCTCTCCTGCCCTGGATGCCTCATTCATACTGGCAGAATTTTGTGGATGTGTGTGACAGAAGAGAATTTTGCATCCCTTCTCCCTCCAAATATTGCAAATGAGATTAAAAACGAATTGCAAAATTGTTAAGTGTGTTTCTATAAAGAAGTTTATAACCCATTACATATCAGGGCACTTTGGATTTACAAAGTGTTTTTTTTAAATATCTGGCATTTTATTAAATAATAAATAGTTGCAAAACCCCAGAATAACTGCTTGTGGTCAGGCTCAACTGTTTTGTTTTGTTTTTGGCCAAAACATTATTTACTTTTAAAAAACTCCATTGGTTTTGGAGCATGGCACTTCTCTTTGGCTTTAAAAGCACAATTTAAATGGGAACTATAAGGGAGATTTTTATAGAACAGGAGAGGAAAAAAGCGAGACTGTCGCGGCTTACAAAAAACATATTTAATTTAAACCAAAAGATTTTTCTCATGTTCTGTATGTCAACCAGGGTGCAAATGAAAAGATCTGCACGAGCATAGAACGTACTCAGTCCAAGCCAAGGCCCATCCCGCAAACATTCATGTGAGTAATTTTACTCGTGTGAGCAGTTCAGTTGTAGTCAAAGGGGTGCTCAGTTGCATAAATATTTTCAGGATTGGGCCTGCAACAGGAGCAAGATTCTTCCACGCTCCCGGTCTTCGGGGGCACTTCAGCGGCGGGTCCCGGAGCGAGTGAAGGACCCACCACAGAATTGCTGCCGAAGATCCGGAGCGGAAGGACCCTCCACAACCGAATTGCCGCCGAGGGCCACAAAAAGCCACCCTCCCAAATCCTAGCGTCCCAGGTGACTGCCTAAGTCACTTAAATGGACGCGCCGGCCCTGGCCTGCAAGTAGTCTCAGTAGCTGCTGACCCCATGGAGACTTTATGGGTTACATGCACTAGTGCAGTGGGATAACTTCCCTTTAACGTGAATTTTACCAAACATGGCTAAACAAGCCTACCTCCTTCCTGGGGCAAGCAGGTTAGTGAGGATGACTGAACACAATATCCTAAGTGCGGTCTTCTTACAGCCCAATGCCACCCTGCTCCTTGCTATTTCTAGTGTTTCAACTATGGAATGGTTTATAGGTGTGTGAAGGTGATGCCCTATGTACAGTTCTCTGTACAGACATAAAAATTGTTTTTGTGCAGCATCTTTCATACAATCTGTATCCCAAAATGCTGTCCAGAGTTATCTCCTAGATTAACACTGATATTCTAAATAGTAGCAGACGGAGAAATTAAGTAGTATAGGTAATGGTACAAAGAAATGTTTTCAGCTGAGACTTGAAAAGAGATGAAGAGTCAATGAGACACAGACTGTACCAAACAGGCACCACAACAGAGAAGAAGAATCCCACACGAGCTGTGGCAAGAGCTTGTGGAAGGGCAGAGAAGAAAGCAGCACCTGATGAGCAGAGGGAGAGGAAAGGATCTAGACAGACAATGCCCCAAATTCTGCCCTTAGACGCTCGCATGCCTCTTTCATTCAGTAAATGGAGGTTGTGCGTGAGGGTCTGAGGTCAGAATCTGGCTCTCTCATCCCTGGACACTGGCAAAAATCATGAGCAACTCTGTTGACTTAAATGGAGTTCCACTAGATTTTACTAGCATAAACGGGATTCAAAATCTGACCTCCTATCTGGGAAGTGGATTGGAAGAAGAATATGATGGGTTTTAAAAAACAAGGAAGGCAGATTTGTACAGGATCCTGAAAGGAATGGCATGCCTATGGAGTGGAGGGCAGGCATGATGTGGTAGCACTTCTTTTATATATACATGAAGATGCAGAAGCAATAGTGTATGTATGCTGAAACTGAAGGGGAAATGCAATTACTAAATGTGACAAAGATGGCCCCCTTCCCCCTTCCCCCCCAAGAACTAGGATTAAAAAAGGTAGTTTCCCATGATTGTCCAGTCTAAGTAAAACTCAGTTTCATATAAATTGCACTGCCCTTTCTCAGTTTATCCAAGTAAGGACAATGGATAGAAATTTTTCAATCCCTTAAATAACGTGGAGGCTAAATGAGACTTAACAAACAAAATGGTGAGACACCAATGAAAGTTTTTCTGGTGTTTTTTTTGTGGTTTTGTTTTCTGTTATTATAATACCATACCTTTTGCCTTCTCTTTAGCCCATACATGACAATGCACTGAAAGAGGTTTCATGACAAAAGTTACTTCAGGATTCACAATATGTTGCTATGGTGCATGCTGCTGAAGAGAATAAGCTAATGGGCTCTCTGCTTAATGTGATTAGAGCTATTATTGACATAATGCCAGGAAGACGCAAAACCATTAGCATTACACTACAGCTCACTTCAGCCTCTACTCAGATTTAGCATTTGATCCACAATTTTAATTTTGCTCTGCTCTATTCAGAGCTGCATTACACAAAATGCATAATTAAAAGCTGCTGTGATTCTCTCTACTTCTCAAATTAAAAACATAGCAAACATTTGCAGTTCTAATCCACTAGAAATTAATAAATCAAACAGTGTCTTTTATCTGGATTCCTCAGTGCAATTCAGGCTGCATGTTGGGAATATTTTACTGTGCAGCAGAGAGAACTGCAGTAAGAGCCACTGCTCAAAAGAAAGAAGAGTCTCTAAAGCCTGCAATGCAATACACTGAGGACTTGGAGGGCAGCAGAATACTGATAGCCTTGTGATTTCCTAAAGTTAAATGGGGAGCTGTTTCTTTATACTATCTCACTATAAATCCTTTTAATTCACATTCCTTTATTAGCTAACTTGGTCAGTGTACACTAGAGATGGGTAAACCAAGGGGTAGTTTTGATTTTGCAAACCCCTGTCTGTCAGGTTTAGATTTTTCAAACAAAAAGCAGGAGGGATTTAGATCCCAATCAATGGCATTATTTTATTCACACTCCTGGTATCCCAAATCTTGTGATCTTATCTCAGGGCCTTTCCCCAATAGCCAATGGGACTCCTTAAGAGACATGAGGTGCTCCCCTACTAATTTCAGCTCCCCAGTCTCAGATAGTTTAACCATTTAACTGACATATCTGGCAACATTGGTAATTGCTGAGAGTCATAATTCAGTGCATTACAGTGCTGACCTGATAAGAGCCTAGTTCAAAAAGATGTCATAGGAAACCAAACTACCCTGCTAAGAAGTTAGAAGTATCCAAGAAGTTAGAAGCATCCACCGGTGCAAGGAAGAACTGTGTGTGGTGTGAACCAAGATCCACACTTTCACTGCTCTACTATTTGAGAATTTTTGTCTTATTTCTTTCACATAGTTTCCATCGGGCAAAAGTTGTGGGTTTTATTCTGGGCAAGTTTCAGAAGATACGCTTCTTTTTTACTTGTACATTTTTTTTGGCTGTGTGTGTAAAAACTTCCATTCCTGCTGTGAAAAATATGTGAAATGAAGTAAAGAATATGAGAATTACCATTCACACCCACTTAACAGCCCCTTTACACTGCCACAGGGCATAAAGAGGCCTTAGTATAAATGAGAATCAGGCCCAATATGTAATTCTAATTGGCCTGATGTGTATTTGTATAATATGCCACAAGGAGGTGTGTAACTAATAAATATCATCAAGATTTAGGCTTAAATTGCAAATATATAAGTATGCACAAACCCCCCAAATTGAAGTAATGTAGTGGCACCTATTCTTGCTACACACAAAGGTGGAAATCTGACCCACTAGTGCGTGATAAGGAATTCAAAATTAAGGTTGAGCATCCATTTCTAAATTCTACCAGGATGTCCAAGTCTTGCTAATGATATAAACCCTCTTTCAACTGGCCTCAGACCAGAGTTTAGAATTTACATGCAAATTAAGTATAATAGCTAGCCAGGTTATTTGAGGAGTGAACAAAGTTTCATCTTAATTCTCTAGATAAACCTCTACCCCGATATAACGCCACCCGATATAACATGAATTTGGATATAATGTGGTAAAGCAGCGCTCCGGGGAGGGAAGGGGAGGAGGGGGGCTGCGCACTCCGGCGGATCAAAGCAAGTTCGATATAACGTGGTTTCACCTATAACGCGGTAAGATTTTTTGGCTCCCAAGGACAGCATTATATCAGGGCAGAGGTTTAATTTGCTTTTACCAAACCTTTAGGTCCAAATTCTGTTCTCATTTTACTGATATAAATCTGGGTAGGTTCTGACCTTGATATTACTCAATATTTGTGTGCCATTAATTCTTCTTGTTGTGCAGATCAAAACTACAGAATTTCACCCCTCATTGTTCATAGACAGCACAACTATAGGACATGCTATGTTTTTCTAAAATGAGTGTGTCACAATATTTTTCATAATTAAACATTTTAAACTTACTTTTGCTTATAATAATTTTGCTGGAAGCTTCAAATTTCTGATCTCTTCTTTCTTTATTGAAAGTTTTCTCTACTATGGGTGCACATTTGGCAAATTCCTATAGCGTTGCTGAAGCGTGCTGGGCCCCTAGTATTGATTTAATGGTGTGTGTATGTGTGTGTTAAGAAGAAGACAATTAAAGCCTTTATTTTAGCATTTGTTTCTCCCACTTTACATACACACATAGGGGCCAACCACAATTCTAAAGTAAGTTTCTATCAAGAGGTCAGACAAAAAATTGGTAACTTAAAGTTAAGGTTGCAGCAGAGTACATATACTCATTAGAAAATATATGTATCAAGAATGTTACAGGTAATTAAGCATTAAAAAAAAAAAAAAGCATGGCACTGATCAGTTTAAGGTACCAGAGACCAAAGTACCCTTAACTTTTCATAAGGTTCAAAGTACCCATAACCTTTCCTTAAAAATGCACACATTTTCTGCCCACAGACTTAAGCTCACAAAGATTTCACTGCACAGCTTTTTGACACAAGTCATTAATGTGTGACATTCTGGTCCCGCTGAAATCAATGGGAATTTCACCATTGACTTCAGTGGGGCCAGGCTTTCACCCGATGTGCCTGGTCCTCTCTTCCTCTAGCTGACATAGGCCCTTACCATTCAAAAGTGAGTTTGTGTTCTTGGGTCTACACTGCCTACTAGCTGTTGGCATCCACGTGTTGCTATCAAGTCCAGCGTATACTGGGCATACTGTTCTACATGCCACAAGTAGTCATGAGGACTTCAGAACTACTGTATGCACTAGGTCAGCTGGGAAGGAATGCAGATCAAGGATCGGAGACTTGGCTCTATCTGAGAGAGGAGTGGCAACATGGAGTCTGGGGAGACTATTCAGCATTCACGTTTTTCCATGCTGAAATCCAATATTTACAAGAATTGACTCTTCTACAAGATTTCCCCTGTTCACACCCTTTTTCCATGTCAAAAGCCTACATGTAAGTTTTTTCTCATTGGTTTTTGAAAGCTAAATTTTTATACAATGAAGATTATCTGGTGGTATATTTTTCCCCAATTGCTTTCATGATGGTGACCCATATATTTTACTTAGAAATGTTGTTAATATTATTTTTTAAATTGCTTGAAAAATAGTCTGTGCTCAAAATTCTGATTAAAATGATTCAACAGGTGAAATCTTGAGTTAGGTTTTCAAAATACAGATTCTCAATAATCATTAGACATGTTGCTGTTGCAAACATAAAAAAAACAGCAACCCACAAGTCACTTTCAAATCTCCCTGGATGAAAAATATTTACTCAAAATTCCTTAAAGCGATCAGATCAAATTCTATTTCACCCAGGAAAAGTAACATTATTTTTAAAACATCACTATTTTCCCCCCATTGTTAGAAGGGAACTGAGGAGTGAAAAAATAGCTTCACGATATAATACTGGTTGCAACCTCAGATATAGAGAGACTACTGGACTTCACAATCAAAGAACCTTCTGTGGTTTACAGTCCTGGCCCAAAATTCAAAGATAGTTTTCTCTGTGAGGATGCATGGCATTGCAGAATGTTGTAGGAAGCTCATTCTTCAGGACTGGCTGATATTTGTGTAAAAGTGATGAAGTAAAAAGATGTGTGCCAAATGTATTTACCTCTACTCCAATAACAATTGTTACCATCATTACAGTCCATGTCCTTACCAATGCTGAATTAATGGATTTGGATAACTCTTCTGCCAAATGCATTGTACAAAACCAATTAAAGAAATCTTAAAAAGATCAAAAGCATCTCATGGTCCCAGTGTGTCTGTACCAATTGGCTGGCAGTGTGGCTAATAAACATTTCAAGAGTAAAGCAATGAAAACAAAAGCGAGTGTGATCTCTGGAACAGAATACCACCATCAGTAAGCACAGCAGAGATATTTATCTTGAAATGCTGTCTAATGTCAGACTGATAGCAGAGCAATCTTTCTCCCCTCCCTCTCTTCACTGAACTAATGAGCTTAAAGTAGAGGTAGTGATTAGCCCAGAAAAAGGACTGAGATTCTCTTTCTGCCTTCCACACCATTCCTCCATGGAGAGTGCCGAAGTATCTGACATGCAGGCGGCTAGGAGGCTTATCTACACTGGAAAGGTCAAAGAAATAGTTTGTCGTATCAGCCCTTGACTGACAGCTTAGACCTAAATTAGGTCAATTCTCCTTCATTTTCACATATGGATACATCAAATATCACTTCAGCATAAAGTGAATTATAAAGTAAATTAACAATAAGTAATATAAATGAGGTAAATTTAATCATTTAGTCTGTTATCTTCTTAGCTGCACTTACAACTCCTATTCTCTTCAATGGGAGCTACCTGCATGGGCTAGCTACAGGATAAGGCCCTTATGCCGAGTAAAAAAACATTGCAGTCATTTTTTAAAACAAGTTGGCCATACCAGCGATTTACAAACTCCTTATTGCTCATCTTTTTTTTTTTTTTTTTTTTACTTTGCCTTTCGAGGGTTCATTTTTTCCCTTGCGATTTTAAATTTGTTGAAAAATTTGCACTTACTTCTCCAGACCTGTGCTGATCTTATTTCTGCCAAGGTAAACTGGAGCTTGTCTTCACTGCACCACTCTGCCCTCAGAGAATTAGCCAGACATGAGCCTTCCTAAATGTATTTAACGCACCAGATTATTGTGAAAAAAAGAAGTCAGGTGGTCACTCAGATGAAGCATAAAGCAGAGGCAACAGGTAGAGCAATACTACAGTAGCTGACTTATGGTATATTTCTACCAAAACTCTATCCAACACTGATTTCCTTACACAGACCTAACTTTCTTTACTTGGTTTTAAACCTTTGCTTCTTCAAGGCACATGTGACAGTTTGAGTCTCATTTCACTTACAGATGTGTAATTTAATAAGAGCTGCTCCTGATTTACACCTATGCAAGTAGACGAGAATCAGGTCCAAAACACATTCAACGTGAACAAGAAAACACCAAAACTCAGTACACACAGTCAGCAAGGTGTTAACCTGCAGCCTTTTCCTAGAGAGTCTATCACTTAATTTCTGATTTTATTCTTCAATGAACACAGAATATTCAGCCTAAAAACATTTAAAATGAAAAGACTGTTACATGCAATAAGAATAGATCATCTAATGTACAATTGCTTATTAGCTGAGGAAGTGTGAGACCTAAATTAACCACATGGATGCTGGTGGAGTACACTGGAGTACCTCACAGAGATCTCTGTGGGTTTTTGTGTGTGATCAAAAACGAAATAACTATGTTATGTATTCCATTGCATCCATGTCTCTCATTGCAAAAGGGACTTGTTAGTTCAGAATAAAGTGAGGAAACACCACACTGATGCTAGTGACTGACTGAGCAGGGTAAGATTGAGGGCTCAGATGAAGACAAAGGGATGTGTTTTCATCCCACTGCATGGGGAAATACCTAATGGGAGGGATATATGTGTATGTGTAATTCCTCATGCACTACCATCAGAAATTGTTCTATTACAGTACCTGATGTCTATGAAATTGCCCTAAAATCTCCCAAGAGCCCCTACATACAATTAACCCTTGTATAACAAAGGTTCAAGCAGAGAGTATTCTTGGTATCCAAGAATGACAAAAGGAAGTTAAACGAACAACTGCATCACATGCATGAAGGCAATTTTTACAAATACAAGTTTTATTACTCTAGTTAGTGACAACTTCAAACTTTGTTTGCCATGCTTCTGCAGAGGAGAAGCGAATGTTCAGTGCTCATGAAGGATGGCAGTAAGGGGACAGTAACAGGGCCGGACACAGGGTCTGATTCTGATCTCTGATACTAACTCAGCTGAAGCCAGTGGTGTAAAACTAGTAACAAGTCTGCCTGGAACCAGTGCATGACCCTGGGCTTTAACAGGTTCTTCTGCAGAATATCCCAATGAAGTGAGCTCTGAACTGACCTCAGAATAGTATCCTTATAGCTTTCACAGTCCCCTCTATCTTTTATTCATTAATGCAAGCAAATGAGTGATGAGACATGAAATTTTAGTGGATGCAGAACCGTATGCTCTATGGACAGTTTATGGGATTTGCTACTTTTGCGATGGTTTGGACATTAAAAAAAAAAAAAAAAGACAAGAAGCATGCTCAGAAGAACAAAGTAAAATATTTACTGCTGGCTGTTAAACTACATCCTTCAAGTTATAGCTAATGTGCTTTCCAATACGGGAACATTACCAAGGGGTCAGTGTTACAGCATTAAAATTTTAGACACCAGTACTCTCAGGAGCAGACTATGGTCTTACAAGCAAAGGTACACAGATAGAGTGATGGAGTCACTGAACCACAAACAATAGTTTTTAAGTGAAAAGTCATGCAAAGGTACAAGGGCCTCAGGTCTCTGGTGTAACAGGTACATCTATGTCTGCCTATCAGCTCACTCAAGTGCTCTTAAAGACCGATCCATCCATCTGAGTGGGCCCATTTGCTCCTTGCAGGTACAAATGGCTATTTGCTGTACATATGCGATTACACACTCACTTCCTCTGCCCCATGCTAACAGCATGTAAAACAAAAAAGTGCTGTTTTATATACACAAAGGCACTTATCTGAGGCCCATGGGCTCTGAATACAAAGCACTCTGGATGGATTGATGGTAGTGAGGTGGGGACACAACAGGAAATGGACAACTGTGCATTTTCCCAGGTTAATAGCATAACGATTCTCTGTTACTTGAGCACTTCACTACCTCGTGCCACTGATTGCTCCAAAGCAGAGAAAAAAGCTACAGTGGGAAAACAGCCAGCTTTTGTACAGCCAAAGGCAACCAACAGAGCGTAAACTGTCAGAAGAGTATGTTGAATTATGGGATTTTGTCCCGAATTACTATTATCTCCTCATCTATTGTTTATCTCATTGTTTTCTGAAGCCTACAAATCATTCAACATGTGTCTTTTGCTCAGCATAGGATATGAGATGCGAAATTCTTGTAGCAAAGGCTGAACTGTATCCACGATTTTCCAGATTTAAAATAAATAAAAATAATGCATTTAAACATAATTAGCAATGGGTTAGGTGCCACATACAGTGGATGGAATTCTCCAGCCACAAACCTCTATAGACCCGAGTTTGAATTGCATGCACCAGAGCAGGTGGAGTGAGTTTTACTGCTTGTATCCGCTCAGATGCCTGGAAAATACAGAAAAAATAATTCACAAAACACCCAACCCCAACCCTCTCTTCCCTTTATTTTTCTTCTTCAAACGTATTATTTTTCTCTCAACAAAATTAAACTAAACTGAAAGGCATTTGGTCTGTTAGAATTACACTCTCTCTAAAGAGTAGTGGTTTTACATGCTAAGGCTCAGGCTAGCATTTTAAATGGAAGGGCCCTTCACAGACTTCTCTGGACACAGAGAGAGAATCTTTTCTCACTATCCCTTCAGACACATTCATTATTTAAATGAAACCTCAGTGTGAAAGACACTTTCAGAAATATTTAAGCATCCCTCCACTAGCACTACCACTGTTCTCCAACAAGCTACTATTAACAGAAAGAGTTATGTAATCTCATAATTTGTGCCTTTTATGTCCCTCTGCGGCCTATCCTCTGAATAGTCAGATAGTCCTCAACATTGAAATTTGGCCTTGTGTTAAATTTTGAACGGTATCTACCGTTTTACACCTCAGAGCTCAGAGAAGGCAGCACGGTAGTTGGTGTAAAGATGTGACAGAATGTTTCTATTCTACAAAAAAGCTCCCTGTTTTTGACACACTGGAAAATGTACAGCCAGAGAGTGCTTGAGGCAAAGATGCCACACCAGCCTTACATCTGTCTGCTTTCATTTGTCTACAACTGTGCTTATAGATAAAACAAGTCTTCCAGATGTCATCACAAGCAGCATTCATATGCTGACTTTACTGAGACACTATTGTTTGCTGCCAGCATAACAGAGTTGTAAAACTAAAATATTTAAACTCTGCGCTACTCAACACAACTTTGAATGTCACACAGGATCTCATTTCAGGATTAATTAACGTACACTCCAATAAAATAATCATGTGTTTTTTTTTTAAAAAAAAACAGAGCTAGCTAGCATATACTGTATTCAGCTTTTTAATTTTTTTTTTAAAGAAAATTAATGGAATAAAATTATTCTGATGGAATACAGTGGAACTGAACAAGTTGCCCATAAGGGAACATTTCGCATGTGTCTGGGAAGAAATACTGCACATGGTGCAGTGTATGTGGTTATTTTTTGCATATTTCAAATTAAAAGTTTGTGCTATTATGTGTTGCAAGGATTATTTGTTATTGAAAACTAAAACAATTATCAACTAGAAATATATTTCAGTCTACAGTGGTTGCCATTAAAATCTTTACAATTGTCTTTGGCAAATAATTAATGTTACCCTAGAATTCATGGATTTCTCTATACATATGAACAGTACAGTGAATTATTACAATGGCAAATCTGTAAAAGCTTTCCTGATAACCACTGTATTATAGAGTCCTTGATAGATGACACTTAGAATCTATCTTAGAAACTTAACTTATTAGAAGACTGAGTTTTTAACTTCCTCGTGCTTTTGGGGTGGACAGGAGTGGAAGCCCCTCTTTTCCACTTGACATTTTCTATACGTAGTCTTGAGCCTTTGGAGATTTTTTTTTTTTTTTTTTTTTTTTTAAAGTTTCACGTTAATCAGAAAAGGCATTTTTGAGATACAGGACTTCGAAAACATCTGGCTTTCACTTTTGAAAGTCTTCTTATGGTTCTTTATAGAGTCATATTTAAAAATAGCAGTTTTGCCTAGACACTTCAGATTTGTTTAATTCATCTGTCCTTAATGAAAATTAGTTCATAGGACTGTTTTATTCAAGGTTAGACTGAAAATGCTAATTTTTTCACAATGGCAAACTGAATCTCTGAAAGCTGTGTCAGATTTTTTGGATTTAAATTACTTGAAAGGTCTTCAGGAGCTTACAAACAACTGCTGATATAGCATGTAGCATTTATAAGCTCTGCAGGGCAAATAGCTTTGGTTCAAGAATTTAAGTTTCAAAGATGCACTTGGAGCAGACCATGTAAACTTTAGGAGCCAAATAACTTCTGTTAAAGAAATCTTAGAAGCTCTGATAACTTACAAAGTCTGCTCAGATGTAATCTGACTTTTATAAGGTTCACAATCCCAAATGTAGGAGATCTATAAAGACTTTGTAGTGGCTGTTGTGGAGCTTACAAGGTAAGAGGATAGCAACACCCTGTTGACTGCTGAAGACTTCTTTCAAGTGTTACAAGATTGTGTCTGGACTTAGAAAAGACTGGCTGCATCTGCAGAATTGGTAAGCTCTGGAGACAAAACTCACACTCCTGTAAACTTTGTTGGACAAGTAATGACAACTCAGAAGAACTTGTAAATTCATTGAAACACCTATGGAGCTCATATGCTCCATGAATCAAATACTGTAGCTCCCTACTGGGGAACATACACTCTCATGTGGAACATCTAAATTCTGAGGGGAAGAGTGGGGGAAAATTAGGTCAGGCCTACACTAAAAAACAAGGCTGACCCAGCTATGTTGCTCAGGGGTCTGAAAAAAAAAGTTAAGCCAGTGTAGACAGCACTAGATCTACGGGCAAATTCAACCTAGCTACTGCCTCTTCGGGAGGTGGATTCATCTCAGTGATGGGAGAAACCCTCCCTTTGTAGTGAGTGTCTACACTGAAGCACTACAGTGGTGCAGTTAATGAAGACATAGCATTAGTGAATTATTAAACTCATTTTGCCTGATCCCCACTCTACACTTCAGAGTATGAGTTTGTCAGGTATCAAGTTACACACTCATAATCAACACATTGTGCACCACATTTGATCAAATAAATTAAAGTAACACTTTGGCCTCAGTGCACGATTTTTCTTCCAACAATACTCTGAACATACAACCCCACATTGTAATTTAAAGCTACAGTACAAACATAGATATAGTTACGGACTGTAGTAACAGGAGGATTGACTGAACTTTCAAAGGTATCTGCCCGCATTACGCTTTATAACACCTGCTAGCCTCTCTCTCCCCAGCTAATAGTTTTCAAACTTTATTTTTAGGGAATACTATAATCCCTGGGGCTACATATTGCTAAGCGCACAGTTCAATCCCTGGTCTGCTTTAAAACCAAATATTAAATTTTATTTTTTTAAATCTAGTTCTTCTCCTCTCTTGGCAGTTGCTTGCGAAACATAAACACAAGTTGGCTCAGGGTGTATGCTGTGCCGCCCTCACCACCATGGAGTACTGAGAGTGGAATGGGAGCCAGGTCATTAGTGAATATCCCTTTATGCATAATGAAAGAGAGGTAATCAGTGATGATTTGGACACATCTCCCCTAAGAAGTTAGTTTGTTGGTGGGGGAAGACCAGGCACATGTGCAGAGGGACAGTGTTAAGGCACATGCACAGCAGGAACTGGGAGTATTACATTCTCTACTGTGATAACAGATGTAGAGTAACAATTTGAGAAGTGCCCAAATGACTTAGGAACCTAAGTCCCACCATAAATCCTATTGAATTTTAATCACATGTAGGCTCCTAAGTGCCTATGTCACATCTGAAAATGGTACATAGGTTCCTAAATCACAGAGGTGTTTTTGAAAATTTTAGCCACAGCCTTATTTGCATGTCCTATCACAAGCAATGTCCATTGGAATTTTCTGAATATGATTTTAAAATCCATGTCTAAAAATACCATTGCAAGAGAACTGATCTTGTGTTTTTTAACACAAAAGAGAAATGGGAAGAGAAGAAATGCCACTTCCAGATTCCATCCCAAGGGTTTATATAGGATTGTGTAATGGACTGCGTGCTTCTCTTGGCGCACAGACCAGAAATGGCTGGCATGCTTACATTTGCTTGTTGTTTTGTGGCATGGTCCTTAGCTGGCACAGTGAGCTCCTCCTCACCCATTTGATCCTGACCCAAGATGTACAGCCAAAGGGGCCTTTCAAGTATGCTAAGTGAGTGGTTCTCAAACTTTTGTACTGGTGACCCTTTTCACATAGCAAGCCTCTGAGTGCGAACACCCTTATAAATTAAAAACACTTTTTAATGTATTTAATACCATTATAAATGCTGGAGGCAAAGCAGGGTTTGGGGTGGAGGTTGACAGCTCAAGACCCCCCATGTAATAACCTCACAACCCTATGAGGGGTCCTGACCCCCAGTTTGGGAACCCCTGTCCTAAACAGTTATGTTAAATCTACCAAAATTGTGTTTTGAGACTTTCACTGAGCTCTTTCTGTTCAGGTACCATTCCTGTGCTCAAATGAAGAATTCCTTCCATACACATGCCCCTACTAGATCATCAGGAACAGCTGTATTGCTGAAATAGCCCTGCAGCTGAGAGCTTAGTCAGAGGCTGTATTGCCACTAACTAACGTAGTGTGCATTCTCTGGGAGACTAAATCGGTTACTTCTATAAAACTTTTGACCTAAAAGTACAAGAGCCCCCTGTTACACTTACGGCACCATATTGATGGTAACACATTCATGGACTGTCTTGTCCTTTAGATTTCAATGGTTTATCTTTCAGTCATAAAATCTGCCATATATCTGATGGCTTGTGTTCTTCTATGAATGAGTGTCTGTAAAAATATAAAGGTGTGTTCTGTAGTTTCACTGAGGTTATTTGTAGAAAGGGCAAGTCAATCTTGGAACCAAGCTGGCTTTTCCTTGTACCTTGTGTCATAAGTAGATAGGTAAGGGTTAATTTTCTTTTACCTGTAAGGGGTGGACAGGGGGGAATCAAGCACCTGACCAGAGGACCAATCAGAGAACTGGATTTTTTTTAAAGTCTGGGAGGGAAAGGAACTCGGGGTCTTTTGTTTCTCCCGGCTATGGATTGAAACAGCTTTTCTGCTAAACTCCAATCTTCTTCTAATATTCTACTATCAGTGTGAGTACAAAGGAAACCATCAATAGGCTGTTATTGCTTTGGTTTTATATTACATGCGGTAATTGCTGGGCTGGTTAAATTGGCTATTTTTTGAATCAGACTGTGTATCTAATTCTTATAAGCAAGACTGTAATTAATCTTAATGCAGTGGGTATATATTTTTCTGTATTTTCTTTTCTTTTTATTTAAAGTTTCCTTTTAAACCTGGTTGAGGTTTGGTTTTTCTCTGGTAAGCTACAGAAAAGGGGGGGTGGAAAATCTCTTTATGTTAGCTTTACTAGGTTTGATGCATTGCCTTAGAAGAGTTGATTGGCTCTTTGGTTGTATTCAAGGAGTTAAGTACTGCATCGCCCGCTCACCCAGGGAGGGAAGCTGGGGATCAGATAACGAGAGACAGGGGGAGGAACTTGTTTTCCCTGAGAAGGAGACCCCGGGGGGTACTGAGTCTTGGGGGGGTCCCCCAGGGACGATTTTGGGGGGCTTCAGTGTACCAGGCACTGATTCCTGGTTGGTGGCAGCGAGATCAGAACCAAGCTGGGTATAAGCTTGGGGGGAGTTTCATGTTAAGCCCCCAAATTTTGGATGCTAAGGTCCAGATTTGGGACAGAGGCTTTATCACACCTTGTCTGAACATTCCCATCTTTTCTGGAGCGGATTTGGCTTAAACCCTTTGAAAATAAATCATTCCCTAAAGCACTCAAGATTTCCCTGAAGACCTTGACTGGCTTCCTGCTTCATAGGCTTCCACTGCTGTGCTGTACGGCTAATGCATTTTAGGCATGTTTGCTCTGATGCAAAGCTAACTTAAAAGTAAAAATAAACTACCAGCATAACGGTAACAGTATACTATGCCATTGCCAGGCTAATAATGTCAAATGCTGAAGTTATATCAACAGAGATGGTGCTACTTCTGTAACACCCTCTTCTGTAACCACTTTTTCTGCTTCAGAGGAGAAAGAAGACCAGAATGATGATCTTCCAGTCACTTATAAAAACTAAGACTTAATCTCCTTCCATGAAGAAAGAATAAAAACAGTGATTCCAAATTTATGGGAGAAAGTGATGCTACTCCACTTTCAACCAGAATAAATTTTCAGCTTGGTGCATGAAGCCTGAGGCATGCAGTTCTATATTCCCCACATACCACCATGTTTACGTTCCTGTGGATATTGTTATTTTAAAGGAGATATGCTTTAACTTGTTTTCAGGGATGTCTATCTTTTGGTATTCATCAGACTCCAACAAATTCTTACCAACATTCAAGTATATCAAAGGTTTTGAAAACCTTAAAATTCAGAAAAAAGTGATTTTTTTCCTTTAGAACCTCTTATTTTAACCTATGAGAGATGAAACTTGCTGATTAACCCAATCATCATCAATTTTAGCATACATTAACTTAACGTAAAGGAAACGGCACACCTGCCAGGGCATTTAACTTACTAGAGTGTAGATACTGCATGCTGTGAACCTACAACTCCACCAAGTTTTCCTGTAGGTCTGTACTGGAACACAATTTCATTTAAAAAAAAAACCCGATTTAACAATTCAGAAGTTCTCCTGTATGTTTTATAAAAATATATGAGACCTAAAAACCATGGAGAGCTATAACTTTGAGCTGGCTCATTTGTTTCCATTTTATTACAGAACTGCATGGTGGGCATCAAGCTCTTCACTGAAAGAAGAATATTAAATCTTTATTCTAATCTTTTTAGCAGAATAATATTAATAGTTTAATATTATTTTGTCTGACTGATAAAATACCACTCAAATAAGAGCAAAGAGATCACTGAACCCTAGTAGAGTCCCTGGGGAGGGGGGGAAGGGAGAGAGGGAAGGTGAAGGGGGAGGTAAAGAGCATTACTTCAAGTTATCTTCAAAAATAACTCTTCCCCTTTCTTGTCAGGTACGGTACTATATTCTACTTATGTCTCATTCTCTAGTTTGGGCTCCTACTTCATACTTTGAAAGGCCACTGTATAGAAATAAATCATATTATACTGATATCCTTTATTTTGTACAAGCTGGGTTTTATTCGGGGGGGGCGGAGCTAATGAGGTTATTGACAACTTCACAAAACCTCTTCCCCTTCTTTTTGGGCATGACTTTGAGCTAAGCAAAATGGTTGTGAGCAACGGAAACTTTACTGATAGGAGCACGTTATAGCCTTATCCTAGAGGCAACAAACATCATTCATCTCAGGGTTTTCTATGCCGCCCAGCACTATAGCATGTGAACACTCAGATACACTGGGGAGATCCTGGCAGTGGGAAGGATGAGGATGAGCTTGGAAGCAAGGGGGAGCTGGTAACTCCTTCTGACCTTGTTGCATTTCATACCAGTCCAGTTTGCTGCTCCAATAGTAACCAGCTGAACAGAACCTCTATGCTGAATAGCATGCCCAGCTTAGTACTCATGGATTTAAATGAAATGGAACTAATAAAGCACCCAAGCTCACAAAGCAAAGTGAAAAGGAGGAAGGGAGGGTTCCACAAGGAGATACAAATGCGACCCTGCACACAGATGTATGTTCCTCGGCCAGACCTGTTACTTGCAGTACTGTGAATCAAGCAGGCCCTACTTATAATTGAGATAAAAATGCTTTGGATTTTTTCCCCTTTAAATAAAAGAAGTTGCACACAAAGAATTACTATGAATGTGTGTCCTCCTCCCTGCCATTTCCTTCTACTCTCATCGCATTGTAGCAACTCCAAGGAGCATAAGGGACAAGGAAGGCAGGAGCTCAAGGTGAGTTAACTTGTGCAGGATGCAGTTTACTTCGTAAACCACAGGAGTTAGCTTCAGCATCTGCCATGGATCAAACCTTCCCTTTCTAATGCTTACATAATCCTCGATGACTTCTTCCTCCTTTCCCCCATCTTTTCCTGCTGTTAGGTGTTGTTTTGAGAACTTGATGCACAACAAAATCCTTTTGGTTGTTTTGTAACACTTCATGGGCTAAATGCTTCACTCAGAGAGACCCATTTTGGTGTGGACACCAATACCCTCAAAACTGCTTGATTTTAACCAAATTCTTTTATATAACTGCATGTTCATGGCTGTGGGAGGGGCTTGCAGGTACATTGCTTGCACATAGTCAGAGATCAGCCATCACATAACCCTTTACGTATTTTAAGCATGTTTTGCTAGTTCAAAGAGCTCTGTTCTGGTTCTGTTCTGATTTTTGCCCACAAAATAGGCCGCCTGATACTTATCTCACTACCTGAAGTTACGATGATTTATTATCTTTAAAAGCAGGAATACTGGATACAATAGTAATATTCCTTTATCATTATTACAAACACCACCACTCAGCATATTGTGGAGTTATTTGAACAATCCCCAGTAATCACTTTTACTTCAGAGCATTACACTGACCTCCCTTGCTTTTTATCTTATTTTATTTACTTCTAAAATTAGCTACAAAGTTTTAATATAAGTGATAAACCAATTCCTATACACACAAAACCTTTTTTCAGGGGAACATGCACAATCAATATATTATCAACTATATGCACAGTATGTCCATCCTGAGCCTCATGGAAACTTGGAAGAAGATGGGAGAGACTCGCATACAGTCATTGTCTAGGATGCACTCCCCACTTCTTTGAAAACTGAATGAACTAAAGCAGCGATTCTTAACATGGGGTGCAAGATGCCCTTTCTGGGGGTGCAAGACATGCCGGATTTTTTTAGACGGTAAATCATTGAAAACACAAATTAAGCACAGGGACGTAAGTACAACTACTTTGTTTCATCAAACCTATGTATTTATTAACATTATACATTTTTTAATGACTACTGTAATATACAAACAAAAAATATATCTTGGTTTAAAGAACTGACCTACTTCAACGATTTTTGATAAGGGGTGCCAGAACATATTTTGAGAACCAAAGGGGTGCAAGCTGCAGTAAAGGTTAAGAACCAATGAACTAAAGGAAAGCAAAACAAAAAGCCCCACGGTCTCTGCTAATGTGCCATGGGGAAAATTAGGGATCTGAAAGGAATTTATCAGATATGCGCAGGGCCACCCCGGGGAGGGGGGGCAAGTGGGGCAATTTGCCCCAGGCCCCGGGCCCCGCAGGGGCCCCCATGAGAGTTTTTCGGGGCCCGTGGGGCAGGATCCTTCACTCGCTCCAGGGGCCCCAGAAAACTCTCACGGGCCCTGGGCTCCCAGAGCTTCTTCCGCTCCGGGTCATCATCAGCAATTCGGCGGTGGGGGGTCCTTCCACTTCGGCAGTGGGTCCCGCTTCTGTGGTAATTCAGCAGTGGGGGGCCCCCACCGTGGGTCTTCGGGGCACTTTGGTGGCGATTCCCGGAGCGGAAGGACCCCCTGCCACCGAATTACTGCTGAAGCTGGGCCCCCCCGACACTGAAGACCCGAGGTCCCCTGAATCCTCTGGGCGGCCCTGATTGTCTCCTCCCCATTAAAGAGTTAGGGGACTCCAAAAGGACTGAAGGAAGTTGCCATTTGGGTGGGAAGGGTTGGCAAAAATATTAACCTGGAAAATATGGGTCCTCATACAAGCTTTTAGTTTTTTCCTTAGTCCCAGGCTTACAGCTTTCCTCAGTGGAGAAGGAATTCACATAAAGAAACATTTTCACCTCTAAAAACTACCTTGTGTTTCACAGAGGAGGAAAAAACAAACAAACCAAACCAGGATAAAACTACCCAATTGCTCCTGTAACCACTTCCCCTGCTGTGGTTTGCATGTGGTAACACAAAAACAATAGGTGGTTTACAGATGCTTTCCACAACTATAGAAAAATATATGACATTTAACTTTTTTTTTTTCTAGTGGTGCAATATTTTTCATCCATTCTATTTGTAACTTCTGTCAAAGCACCCAAGCTTATCACTTTAATACAAGAGCTGTTTTGCATTTGTACACACCCAACCAGGTATATATTAGCTATTTCAATCTTTCGAAGAAACATTTCCCCCTCACATTTTTGTGTTTTTTATACATTCATAAGGCATTGAGCACTATAACTAGTGAAAGAACCTAATGGCTTGCAGAAGAGCCTCTACAGAGTCTGGTCAGATGGGCTCAGCCTTTTGTGATGCCTGAAATGTTGCTGTGTCCAACTGTAGATGTTACAGAAGTGGATTAGTAATGGACATCTCGAGGATTCGCAGATTTCAAGGCCGGAAGGGACCATTATGATCATCCGGTCTGAGCATAACATAGGCCAGAAAATTTCTTCTGGTGATTTCTGTAGGGGAGAGAATTATTCTCCCCAGTCTCAACACAAATGATATAGAATTTTACAAAATGGCAGCAGCACACTGATTAACTAAGTATGAAAATGTGTCTGCCTCAGACAGATGGACACAGTAAGTTTTTTCCAACTCTATCCATCCACATTCATGAAAAGAATCTGGCTGTTGGACTAGTTAATCAAATACATATTTGTATCAACACACCCTTTCCACGAAGATCTCCAGCCAGACCGCAACACATTACAGCAGACACTAAAACAAGCATACTCACCTTCTTTTATTTGAATGGTGACCACTAAATTGCATTGATTTGAGAATCCTTTCATGAAAACTCAAAATCCTTTCACAACATTTGGGCACTACTATAAATAGGTACAATGCTGTATTATTTGTATTGTTAGTAACATTAATATATACGTAATATAACATACATTACATAACATTATTACTAGCATCATTGCTGTTTGGAGAAAGAGCATTTATTCAAGCTTTTTGTCATTAGATGTTATATATATCTCAACATCAAATCAATAACACCTTTATAAACATTTTACATACCATTATTTAGCAATTATAATGGTCACTGAATGGGCCACCACCCTTTTTAACATGCCAATAAGCTCGTTAAATATATTTGTAAAGAAGGTTATTAAGTTCCAGGGATTTTATCCAGGAAAGATAGTTCAACATGACACAACTCTGAAGCCCCGCCATGGCGCCTGCGGGGGCATCTAAATGTGCCCGCATCCTGGCCAGCGACTGAGCATCTGTTGAAATGCCGCCCAAATTCGGCAGCATTTCGGCGCATGCTCAACCGCCGCTATGGTCCTTCGTCTGGCACCTGCTAGATGAAAAGGTTGGGGACCACTGCCTTATACGTTCACATACTTAAAGACAAAAATAGTTCACAGGGCCAATCTCATTTCCAATTATGTCTTCCACTGACTTCAAAGAGACCAGAATTTGGCCCAATGGGGTATAAGAGAGAAAGGAAGGATATTTGCAATGGAAGACAAAGGTACTCAAAATGGGAGAAATTCAACATATTCTGTTGGGTAATAAAAAAAAATTGCTAGGGGAAAAAAAACCCCACTCTATACATGTTCTGCAATTTCTTTCCCCCCCTCAAATAGTCCCATGACAATGAGCCCATTTCTGAGCACAGCCAGGAAAAAAATCAGGGAGGAGGAGGGCAGATTGATCCTGTTCGAATAATACTAATTCTGCCACCCCAAAGTTCAAATGAATTTTTTTGTGTGCGCTCAGAGCAGTTTGACTGTTTTTGCTTATTTGCATCACAATCCTGCTCTATACTTCCTGATTTCAGGTAGAAGTGGAGATACTGAAGTATGACAAAATAAAGGCTATCCACACAGTATTTTCAGCTCAGCTGCAAGCAAGCAGTACTGGAAATTTTGCAAAATTTTCAGTCTGAAGAATCTCAGAATGAAATCTCAGCCTTGTGAGGTTCTCCCTTCATTGCATGTATTATACACTTTATAACCAACTGTGTAATGAACAAAATCTCATACAGATACAAAAGTCTAGGAACTCTGTCCCTGTTCTTTTCATGTCAGAAATCCTCTTGTATTCAAACCAAAATGTCCTATTGCCAGCCGTGTTCTTGAGAAGCAAGCAACTCCCTGCAAGACGCGACTGTGATTTTCCAGTAATGGTTCGACAGCGCATGGGCCCCGTGATTGAAATTTTTTGCTCTAATCTTTGTTTATAGTGGAAGTAAATAATCAAACAAAGAGCATTCCAGTATGCAGGGCTGATGGTTAAGCGATAAGGCAGAGCCTGGCACCAAGGACAAAACCAGCAGTCTGTTGAGGTGAAAAACAGTTCTCTGATAAGTGAAACGGTTGTCTGATTTATAGACGCTAACCTGACTTTTAACCCTTGAATCATCTTATTACGTGCCATGCAAAGGCTTTGGATAACAGGCACATTAAAGAAAAAGAAGTCGTAAGACAACGAAAGGGGCAATTTTAAAAGAAATGTGGCTGAGATGTCATTTTCATCTTGAACAAATCTGTCTTAAGAGATGAATTTTAAATTCACTCTGTTTAAGACTCTATATCAGTTATGGATTTTAAAAGCACATTTTAACATCACAAGTGTTAACGATCAATCCTTCTTTTATGCACTTATACAGAAATGAGATAATAAATATCTGTGTTTACCTTGCATAATACACAGGGCCGGCACTACCATTTAGGCAGCCTAGGCAATCGCCTAGGGCGCCAGGATTATTGAGGGGGTGGCATTTTGCCGGAAGGGGCGGCAGGCGGCTCCGGTTGACCTGCCGCAGGCATGCCTGTGGAGGGTCTGTTGGTCCGCGGCTCCAGTGGAGCTGCCGCAGTCATGCCTGCGGACGGTCGGCTGCTCAGGCGGCTCCGGTTGACCTGCCGCAGGCATGCCTGTGGAGGGTCCGTTGGTCCGCGGCTCCAGTGGAGCTGCCGCAGTCATGCCTGCGGACGGTCGGCTGCTCCCGCGGCTCCGGTGGACCTCCCGCAGGCATGCCTGCGGCAGCTCCACCAGAGACAGGGACCAATGGACCCTCCGCAGGAATGCCTGCGGCAGCTCCACCAGAGCCACAGGATCAGCGCTGGGGGCGGCAAAATGGCCATGCGCCTAGGGCGCGAGAAACCCTGGCGCCGGTCCTGATAATACAGAGACCACCTAAAGCAGCAGAATGGATACAGTTTCTTACACTGCTTCCAGTGTTTATGATAACTTCCACAGTGGAAGGGGAAACAGAACCTGGCGCTCAGTTCATCTTCAGTTCTTCTGTACGGCACTGTCCAACACATCCAGTGTCAACCACAGTCTGTTTTGAAAACAGATTTCCTGGAGCTAGAGAGGTTACTTTTCAAGAGAGCACAAATGAGCCTGTAGCTTCAGAAATCAATTATACATTTGAATGTGCAAGTAATCACTTAAGAAGCAAAATTAAACATTTTTCATGCCCACTTGCCTATAAGCGGGGTCCCGTGCACAGAATTCAAGAGACTACTTTTGAAAATTGGCCTAATGGAATTAATTTGGGTTTGCACATTGTGGGTCCTATTATAGCTCTCTCTCTCTGGCCCTTCTGAGCAGCTGGAGGGATGAGGTAGCCAGGGCCAGCGCTTCCATTTAGGTGACCAAGGCGATCGCCTAGGGCACCAGGATTTGAGAGGGCGGCATTTTGCTGCCCTTGGCGGCAAATCGGCGGCGAGGGGGTCCTTCCGTGCTCTGGGTCGTCGTCGGCAATTCTGCAGGGGGTCCTTCACTCGCTCCGGGACCCGCCTCTGAAGTGCCCTGAAGACCAGGAGCGCAGAAGGACCCCCGCCTAGGGCACCAAAAACTCTGGCGCCGCTCCTGGAGGTAGCGGTACAGGATTCTGCCCATGCACACTCACCTCTCATAGTCTCCAAATTGTGCCCTCAGTGATGCTAATGGAAATCGAATTGGTTCTTCCATTAGCATGTAGAGAGCTGAAGTGGAGAAGTGTTGCCATTTGTATAATGGTTGAGAGGTGGTTTTACTGTATATGTGTATCTGCAGTATGGCAGATGAGGATTTATGAGGGAAGCCATTGTAGGGTGATTAGGCCTCAAAGAGTTATTACAAACATAGATAAAAATCAGATAAGCACTGCTACAGAATCAGAGTTACATTTGTTTCTAGAAACTTAATTATGAATTTTTCAACCTTTCAAACTTTTTTTTTAAATAAGAACTTGAAAATTAGAATGTCCTGGTTCCCCTAATATAAACACATATATACACAGACAAAGTGAAATCTTTGTTAAAGATCACCATGATACTACATGTGAGGACCTCTAAGTATCCCAAAGCATTTTCTAGTGCTCCTGAATCTGTATCACACAACAACCACTCCAAAGAGATCAGTGACTGTGCCAGATATGGTCCCACCACCAGCTACAAAGCAACTGCAGCTAAAAATTTGAATTCCCAGAAGGTCTATTGCAAATCTAACCAGCATACTGCACATTTGCACAACAGCTGCTTATGTAATGTACATGCACACCAGGGAGTGTGTGAGCTTCCAGAAGATCCATAACACCCCCTCCTATATCATTCAGGGAGTCGCCAAGAATGCAATGCGTGCACTCCTGAGCATCTTGATTCTCCATTCCCCCAACTCTGGATCATGGATGACTCCACACGTGTGAGGTGGTGGAAAGGGGTTCTGAGACTCACTTTCTTCCCCCTCTGGACTTTAATTCCATTCCTTTCCTTCTAACCCATGTAGAGCTATCAATGAGGTATCAGTGTGATGTCATCAAGAACTTTGCAAATTTCAGTCAGTGATGTTAGTAGTCAATTTAGTTAATCCAGGCTCTTTTTACTCACAGAATTTTAAGGTCTAAATTTTTAATTAAAATCTTGCATTTTGGGACACTGTTTTAAATAACTATTGATACGGTAATTAAAACATTTTAAATATTTAAAAATAAATGAAATCTTTTTGCTCAAGTAATCTTGTGTGAGAACCTTCAAATTTCCCATTACAATTCTCAGCCATCTTTAAAAAAAAAAAACACCCCCCCTTCTCCTTTAAAGAGTGGGGTGTTTTTTTGGCCCTTTGTGGTTTCACCAAATTTAGAAATGTAACCCTAACATAGTGAATTATTTTGTCTGGGAATTTCCTTAATTTTTGTATACAGTTGTCCAAGATAAAATAAATGATACCACCCTCAACGTAAAAGAATTTGGTCTCCGCCAAATATGCTTAGATTGCTTCCTAGATGATAGCTGTGTTAAATAATATAACGTAGTCTTCTTATTGTTAGAAATGCAAAGTTTCATCAAAGTTATGCCTAAAGACTTCTTTCATTGCTTCATACAGTTCAGTTCAACTTAGAATTTTAAGAGTCCACAGACTTCAGTAAGTCTATGGAGACAAAGCCTGTGGGATCCTTAAAGTTCTTGAACCCATCCTATTTCGCCAAGGACTTACTAAACAACTTACACTGCAATTAGATACCTGAAGCTGGCCCGCTGGGTTAAGGGGCTGTTTAATTAGTTTGGGCTCAGGCTGCAGCCCAAGCTTTGGGAGCCTCCCATCTCACAGGGTTCTGAAACTTGGGCTCCAGCCGGAGCCTGAACATTTACACCACAAGTAAAGAGCCCTTTAACCCAAGCCTGAGTGAGCTGACATGGGACAGCTGCGGATATCTGACTGCAGTGTAGACATACACTTAAAGTGAGACAGCTATTTCAACAATGCAGGATGACTGCAGATCATAAAAATCTGCAAGACAGCTCATTGACTATAAGGGTAAAAAGTCCATGTCAAATGATTCCAAAATTAGGTATTTAATCTTCCCCAAAATCTTCAAAAGCACTAGGTCCTCATATAGGAAAGATTAATAAACCAGATTTGGAGTTTCTTGGCCAAGCTGTTTCTGAAATATGCTGTTCCAAAAACACTTTAGAAGACTTTTCAAACAGTGAAAAACCATTTCTGTTCTGAAACTCTCATATCTTCAAAACACCTTGTCCAATTACCCTTAGACCTTAAAAAAAAACAAAAAAAAACCTCTGCTGCTGTAGAACAGAGGACCACACAAGAAATTTCAGGTGGATTCATTTAGTTTTAGTGAAGACAAGAAGCAAAAAAGTTTCACTATCTGGGTTATAATAGTAAGCTGGCTACAACTTCAACTACTGTTGCAGCATAGCATTTCATATTGTTCTGAGAAACCAAACTAGGAGCATATAGTGATCGGTCACAGATACAGATTCCATTCTAACACAATAGGCTGCAGTACTAGGATTGGACCCATTTTTTTCTATTGAAAATAACAACAATGTAGGTGCAATTGTGGTAATTCACAGTTGCAGGCAGCCTCACTGTCATGCCATTTAGTAAAGAGTACAACAATTAACTTGTGTCACAAACATGCAGATCTTAAAGGAATCATGACTTGGATACTCCCTGAAATGATTCTTAAAGCCAAAAAAACAAGGGGGGGACGGATGAGGGGAACCCATACCTGCTTGACATAAAACGAACAAAAGGCCTGCTTGTGCCTAGTACATTGAAGAAATTGTTCAGGAACAGTTCATCCATGTGAAAGTATGAGTCACATAATACTGCCAAGGTCAGTGAGACCTCTGCTGATCAACTAAGTAAGTGCTGGCCATGCACGCTAAGGCTGTCTTGGAGCAGATTTAACCTGCGGACCTACATTTTTCCAAGTTTTCAATCATTTTTATACAAGAGAAAATGTCCAATGTGTAACCTTCTACTGCCCCACCACATTGTGTTCCTCCTAATCCTCTTCTAGCCTCCCAGGTAATTCACATCCCAAACAACTATGAAGATTCACACCACATACTAAAAAAGAAGATAATAAGCCACCAAGTTTATGTTAGTAGACAGGAAGAATCACGTACATGTGTTATAGGCGTTGCAGGTAGTGACACCTAGAGTTAAGGTTGCCTGACATCTCATTGTAAGACATTGCTTTCAGTTGCTTAGAACTTTGCCAAATTTTGATTGTTTGGGCTGAAATTTTCTATGCTGGGTGTCTGCTGATATTTTTAAATTTCAGCAAAAACAGGTAACCCATTTCTCAAAATAAGATGTGGGGAAAAGATGTTGTTTTGCCCATGTTTCCCCAGTGTTTCTATGCTTTGGTGCAAGGGTTTGAAATTTGGCAGGGGGGTCACCCCAGGTGTCAAATGTGCCTTTTGCCATCCCCATGAAAATCTGCCAAAATTTGCCAGGCTGTGAACTCTGATAATCTCAGTTTGCACATGCTCAATAGAGACTTGTTAGAGTTAGGCAACTAAATTCTTCAAAGATTCTGTCTATATTGAGAATGCTCCAGCCCAGAACGTCAGGGGCTGAGCAGGAGTTTCCCTGCAACTGGCCCTTCTGAAAGCCATAGGCTTTCGTGGTGTCAGGGATAGGAACTGAGCACAAAAGAACTCTCCTATGCTGTCAGTGCTTCTGCTGAAGATACCCAGGCAATGTAGAGGAGAAGGAATAAACATCCTGCCTATGCAGAAGGGTATGGAGTCAGACCTGAAAGTTTGTTGGGGTGAGGGTAGGAAGACTGGCACAAGAAGCTAGGATAAGGGGAAAAGTGGAATAAAGAACCAGGGGTGAGAGTGGAGGACTGGGAAACAGATCAGAAGTGGTAGGCTGAGGCTGGCACTAGGATTGGGACAGGCTGGCGAGGCGAGGGACAGGATGGGAGAGATGGAGGAGAAGGGTCAATAACCGCAAGAGCACACTCATTTCAGACCCTGGAATTCCTGCATCTCAACATTCCTCTGCTGGCAGCTGGGTTGGGGGGATGTGCGGAGGCTGAGAGCCTGGGTACTTAGCCTCTGGCAGCCCATCTGGAAGGCAGGGTCTTACCAATTTCACTTTCATCCTGCAGGAAGAAAATGAAATTGACAAGAGACTTCCAGACAGGCAGCCAACAAGCCACAAAATTCCATTTTGGCTCTCCTGAATGGAACTTTCTCGGGATCCCTAATGTGAATAATTTTACATTTTTGATTTGGGAGGATGTTTTATTTATTTAATGTATTTATTTAAACAATGTTTTTTTGGTGGGGTAGGATTTGCCTTTTCTGGCCAATTCTACTTTTGACATTATTGTCTCTGTGCTTCAGTTTCCTATCTGTAAAATGGGAATAATAATAATGCCAACCTACTTCACATGGGTGTTGTGAAGATAAATTCATCAATGTTTTTGAAGCACTCACTTACTGTATTTAGGCTTGGAAGGACTCGATTTTTATCAGTAAATGGCACTCAACATTTATTTCTCTGTACCCACACAACCCAACAAAAATATTTCTACTGATAATAAAAATTTATAGAGAGGCAAAGTAGGAAAAATACTGCTTGAGAACTTTAAGTCTGATTTAAGGATAGTTACTTTGGTATATTTTGTCTTGTGATATTGATAATTTGTGCTTTAACAATTGTAAAGCTTTAACTTTTTGAATCTCAGCATCTGTTGTCATTAAATAATTATTGACTGACCCCCATCATTGTCTGTCCCAGGGACTGAGAATGGGTTCTTCACAGAGCTCCCAGACCCTGGAGACCTAAAATACAAGGGGCTCACAACTGGTGGTTGTGGCTTTACTACTTACATGGAAAACTTTTAATTATAACAAGACAATACTAAAAACGTTTATTCTCTGCTGCAGGGTAATATTCTTCAGTGAAGCCCTTCTTCCAGTTTCTATATTCTGCTTTTTACCCTCTATTTTTTTAAATAGTGTTTATAATCCCAGTGCATGTATTTGTAATAGGGCTGACAAATTCATCTGGGAAATAATTAATATGCTGCTTATTTTCAAAGATCAATTAATCAATACATTTTAGGTGGTAACCTGTTACTGATGGTCAATTAAATACGATGGATTTCAATAATAAAGGTAACCATGTGACTAGCTCTTTCCTCTAGTCAGGAAGTCACATAGACAGGTGTTATTTATGGCACATAAATTTAGTGAGATTTTACTTCTAGACCTCTAACAATACCCAGTTTGCAGGTGCAAAGCACTGGAAAACTTGAGCGCCCTGAAGACTTGGGAACAGGGTGGGCGGGAGTACGTGTCTGGGATTGGGGGACTTGTAGCTGAGAGGTGAGACAGGAAGGAGTGTACTTCTAAGGAAAGCTAGGGGGAAGTGAAACTTGAGAAAAAGGTTGGGTGGTGGAATTTGTCAAAGGATCTAGGAGATGGAACTGGCTGCTGGGAAGAGCAGTGAGGAAAGGCCTGATTCTGATTTTACACCAGTCAAAATTCATTAACTTTGATAGAGTTACTGCTGACTTAAGCTGGTGCAACTGAAATCATACTCTGACTTCAAACAGAGCAGGCACAGGCCATCCTTCCTATGCTGAATTGCCTTCGCTGAGCACTACTCACTAGTGTATACAGCAAAGTAATATTGTATCTCCGGATTGATTTTGATCTCACATCGGTGTAAATCAGGAATAACTTAACTGAAATAAATGAAGTTACACCTGTGTTAAACCAGAGCGAGATCAGGATCAGGCCCTCTCTCTCTCTAACAGGCACGAGGGGTGAGGGTCATATAACTCCATACAGCCTGCTGTAAAAGCATAGGAAACCTATCAGGATTTCTGCACAGAAATAATTTTTATTCTTTTTAAGAGTATTATTTAATTAAACCTATTTTTTCCTTTTGGATCTTGCTGAAACAGGCACCGTTATTATGTGATCTCTGTTCCAAATGGGCTGTAAGGTACAATATACAATAAATACTTTTACACCATCATCTCAGATACAAGCCAATTGACTTATTTGGTAATGACTAGGTAATAAACTTTCTCTCCTGAACAATATCTGAATTAAAAGCAGCTGAATTCTAAACTCTGTGGATACTTTGTATCAAATCCTGGCTTGTTGATTTTATCCTAAGGAGGACAATACATTCTCTTTTCTGCTCTGCAAAGCAATTTAGCACTGATACAGTTAAATTACCCACCAAAGTGTGAGATGGGGGGAGGGGGAGATGGAGGAACAGGGAGGAAAGACCAAAAAACAAGAATGCCTCAAATGGAGTGCTGCTATCAGCACAGGCTGCCTATTTGCAGAATTCTTATGTCAACAGGACCAGTAAACAAGTGTTAATATTTTTAGTGGAGGGAGCATCCAAGGGGAATTCAATATAGTTAGCTGCAGAGAGCAGAGAATCAGATCAGAGTGGGAATTGTGTCAGCTCTTGCAAGTCGGCAGTATGTGGCTGTCAGGAGTGTGAAATGGAGCTGCTTAAAGCTGAGTGGGCTGTGACCTGAATGCTGCACATCCATGTGCTCAGTGAGAGTGGATCAATGACGGCATTTGCTGGGCTCTAGTCATCCCCTCTGCTAATGAAAGCAGTCTTGGAAGGCGTGATACAGGGCCTCTGGGCAGCCTAAAGCTTGGCATTAGCAGAGTTTGTTATAAGCTTGGCTGGTGAGTGCACCGAGCGCCAAAGACTCCCTCCTCCACAGCTCTACCCCACCAATTCCCCTCTGGCTGTCTGTTTAGTGTCATTCTGTCGGGATGGATCCCGTTAAAGATCTGACGCTTACTGAGAACTCAGAGGTGTCTGGAACGCCTGCCTCTAATCATAAACACCACAGCTGGCAATGATGTGGTCCAGAAAAAAAAATCACCTTGATCCAGCACACATTCCCTTTGATGTCTCTGCAGTGAGTTCACTGCCCAGAGAAAAAGGTACAGCTTTTTTTTTTTTAAATAAAAAAAAAAAATCAGGCTTGACATACTCAAATCATAACCATATGACTCTCAATTCCATGCCTTTTTTTTTTTTAAACCCATTTTTTTTTCTGAGAAACGTGGGGAAGAGGCATCTGACAATGATAACATGAAACAGGTTTGGAAGATAATGGAGTTTGAGAGGAAAACACTTCCAAAAAATTCAGACTACCACTACCAAAAATGGAAGAAGTCTTCTGCCAAAGATTGCAAACTGTGGTGACCTTAAGCAAGAGACTGTAGCTGATTCAAGGGAAAAAATGAAAACTTTTCAAAGACAACATTGCTTGTGCTCTGCCACTGTTTATAAGTGCTGTATGCCCTCTTGCCTTTCGGGGTGGCCTGGTAAACACAAAAGCTACTCTGTGTTTTCCAGTCCTCAGCCACATAAATTCTGTTAAATATTCAACCCCATTAACATATATATGTTTTCACTCAAGAAGGCTACAAAAAGAATTGTGGATCTGGTGCAAGAAGCATTTTATTTATAGTGTTATTTTTGGTATTTGCCCCTGTGTTGCATACATTCTGGTTAAATATTCAAACATCCTGGTTATTGTCACGTTGTTTGAACTTAATGCGAAAAACAACATGCTTTTTCTGGCATTGTTTTATATAGGAAGGACATATACTGTTTGCTCATAAACTCAGAAAACTATGGCTATGTCTACACTGCATCACGGTGTGGACTACGACACATCTGCATTATTCTTTCCTTAAGCCATCCCATTCTTTAATTAGACATTTGCTGACACAAACTAAGAGCCTGATTCTCCAAAGACTTACTACCAGACATAGGCCTACTTTGTCTTCATCGTAATTTTTTTCAAGAACTAGCCATAATGAAGAAAATTATATATTAAAGACACATATAATCCACTATCTTCTCCAGATGTGTAATGAAATAGATGGACCAGATTTTCAAAGGTGTTTCCACAATCATGCACATATCCCCATTTGCACATCTGGCAGCCTGATAGCTGTACATGCAAACAGGTAACTGACGCACATAGTACAGGGCAACTAAGTTCACTCATCTGAGGACAACTCCCATTTACATATGCAAACACAGGATTTTGTGAATATAAATTTCACAGATGCCTGTTTGGAGGTTTCTTTTAAAATGTCTCCCTTTATGATTTTTATGCTGTTCATTGGTAATTTTAAATCTCTCTCTCTCTCTTTTTTTTTTTTTTTTTTGCCAGCCATAAAGATAATTTTCAATCTATTTCAGATTCACAAAAGATTCCAGCAGCTGTTAGACAGCCATTCCATAAAGAGACAAATAAATTCCATTGCATGCTTTGATTAGGTTTGGTATTAAAATGCACTATATCATGTTACTTTGCTTCAAATTGGTCAGTGTCATCATGACACAACTGAAACAGAGGGGAAGTGACATCCTGTATATGATACAGAGGGAGGGAGAGAGAGAATTACACTACCATGTCATGGCTGGAAAATTTGGGAGCTGTTGTTCCAAACCTATCTGAGGTTTCACAGGCTGTTTGGGCTGACAGCATTCCCTGCAATTCCACTGGATGTTGCAGATACAGATAAGATTCAGATTTATTAAGTTTATGTACTGTTGTACAATTGTCTGTGTGTGTGTGTGTGTTGGCGGGGGGAGGGAGGTTAGCTTAGTTGGGTTGTGAAACAGAGGTTTACATACCCCTATATGGTAATTTCTCTCTTTTGCTGTAGGTAGGCAAAGCAAAATTAAATAATAGTCAGGTTTTGGAACCTCACTGACACTTAAAAGAAAAAAAAGAGAGAGAGAGAGAGAAGGAAGTGATGTAGTACTTTTTGCTTCCATGTGTCTCAATCTTTTATTTTTAACCAGAAAGGATTAAAAACAGTGCAAGCAAGCAGTTTCTCACACTACTATAACAAACACTGGTGAATTGATTTTACTTTGAACAAGAAATGATTTAAAATATAAAAAAATACATATTTCCTCAAGTCGTGTGGAGAAAAGACGGTTACTCACCTTTGTAACTGTTGTTCTTCGAGATGTGTTGCTCATATCCATTCCAGTTAGGTGTGCGCGCGCCGCGTGCACGTTCGTTGGAAGAATTTTCCCCTACCAACACCCGGTGGGTCGGCAGGCGCCCCCTGGCATGGCGCCTTTGCGGCACCGTATATATGCCCCTGCCGACCCGGCCGCTCCTCAGTTCCTTCTTGCCGGCTACTCCGACAGTGGGGAAGGAGGGCGGGTGTGGAATGAATATGAGCAACACATCTCGAAGAACAACAGTTACAAAGGTGAGTAACCGTCTTTTCTTCTTCGAGTGCTTGCTCATTCATTCCAAGTAGGTGAATCCCAAGCCTTACCTAGGCGGTGGGGTCGGAGTTGGAGACTGTCGAATGCAGAACAGCCAAGCCAAGAGCCGCATCGTCCCGGGACTGCTGTACCAAGGCGTATGGGCAGAAAAAGTGTGCACTGACGACCACGTGGCTGCACGACATATGTCTTGTATAGCACACGGCGAGAAAGGCAATCGAGGACGCTTGCGCTCTCGTGGAATGAGCGGTAACTCGCCCTGGAGAAGTGTGAGCCAAGGCATAGCATGTTTTGATGCAGGCCATCACCCAGGATGATATTGTTTGTGATGAGACAGGTGACCTTTCATCCTGCTGCGACAGAACGAATAGTTGGGAGGACTTCGGAAGGGTCGGTGCGGTCAATGTAAAACGCCAGCGCCCGACGAACATCGAGTGAATGCAGGCTCTGCTCTCTGCGAGACGCATGAGGTTTTGGGTAAAACACTGGAAGGAAAATTCCTGGTTTAGGTGGAAGGTGGAATGGGGAGACCACCTTAGGCAGAAAAGCGGATGCGGACGGAGTTGTACCTTGTCTTTATGGAATATCGTGTATGGTGGGTTCGCTACCAGAGCGCGAAGCTCTGAGACTCTCCTGGCCGATATGTAATGGCCACAAGGAACGCCATTCTTCCACGATAGGTACAGGAGAGAGCAGGTTGCCAAGGGTTCGAAAGGAGGGGCCATTAGTTTCGAGAGAACGAGATTGAGGTCCCAGGAGGGACGGGACAGCGGACCTGGGATACAGGCGCTCCAGCCCTTGAGGAACCTCGAGACCATCATGGGTGAGAGAAGGCGGAGGAAGAGCCTTCTCCGGATGGAGAGGAAATGGCCGCTAGGTGAACGCAGGGATGAGAGCGCGAGGCCTTGTTGTTTAAGGTGCATAGATATTCCAATAGCACTTGGATGGGACCTGAGCTGGTGACAGTCCTCGTGACTGACACAGCAGCAGAGAAACCTCTTCCATTTGCCAGGTAGGTAGCCTGCCTGGTAAGCGGGGTTTCCTACTTCCAAGAGCACTTGCTGCACTGGGGTGGAAAAGCGCAGCTCCGCAGAAGCTCAGCCAGGCAGGAGCCACTGCAGTCAGGTGGAGACCGGAGGTCGGGGTGGAGAAGCCTGCGTGGTCTTGTGATATCAGTCCCGGAGGACCGGCAGGGGAACCGGACTGGCTATGGACAGGTCCAACAGCGTGGGTACAGTCTAGGCTGGCGAGGCCACGCGGGGCGATGAGAATTAGCTGGGCCTTGTCCCTGCGTAGCTTTTACGAGGACTGTTGTGCACCAAGGGAACGGCGGGAAGGCATAGAGGAGGTGGGTCGACCAAGGTATGAGGAACGCGTCCGACAGAGAGCCGCGGTCGAGACCTCGGAAGGAGCAGAACAGGGTGCACTCCGGTTGGTGCGGACGCGAAGAGGTCGATTCGGGGAAATCCCACTTTTTTCCGAAAAAGAGAAGGGACTATGTCCGACGAAGAGACCACTCGTGGGCTAGAAAGGACTGCTGAGTCCGGTCTGCAACAGGTTCTGGACTCCTGAAGAAAAGAGCCTTCAGATCGATGCGTAAGTTTACACAAAATTTCCACAGCGTCATCGCTCCTGACAAAGAGGAGAGAGCGCGTCCCCCCTGCTTGTTTATATAGTGATCGCCGGTGGTGTTGTCCGTGAGCTACTAAGACAGAACGGCCTCAGGCAGGTGAGAGGAAGAAAAGCCTGGCAAGGCGAGCGGAACGGCTCTCAGCTCCTGAGTGTTATTGGTGCAGCGACAGCTCCTGAGCGGGACCAGAGGCCTTGTTCGACGAGACCCCATGTGAGCTCCCAGCCCAGAGAGGATGCGTCGTTGTTAAGGAATGGACGGCTGTCTGGGGTGAAAGGTAACCCGCACACACCAGGGCGGATTTCGCCACCATCGGAGGGAGTGTAGGACGCTTTCTGTTGAGTGTGACAGTCGATGGTCATGCTGTCCCTTGCGTGGAGGTAAACGAAGCAAACCATATCTGCAGTGGCGCATGGCGGCAGTTTGCGTACTTGGTTACAAAAGTAACAGGTGCGCGCATGTGGCTAAGAGGCTGAGACAGACCTGGCCGAGGTACCGTGGGGAAGCTAGCAAGCTGATCTATGATTAGTGGTAGTGCCTGGAAACGGCGGGTGAAGTGAGGCTGTCGCGACCATAGAGTTCAAGAAGCCCGATGAATTCTATCTCTAGATGGTACGGGATGGGATTTCGAAATTTATCAGGAGCCCTAGAAGAGTTCGAACAGGTCCCTGATGATTGTCATGTGCGCGAGGCATGAGACCTAGCTTCCTCGGGAGGAGCTTAATGACGCGAACAGCCAGTCCGTCAGTGTAAGGGAAGACACATATCGCTTGGCGACGGAGGAAAGCGGCACCTACTGCATACTTTCGTGAAGACACGTGCGGGCTAAGAGGAAGGCGAATGGGGAGCCAGTGAATGAAAGTGCCGGTCCGCACCAGAAAGCGGAGAAAGCGTTCTGTGAGGCGAGGGTAGATCGAAACATGAAGTACGCGTCCTTCATGTCGAGAGCAGCGACCAGTCTCCGGATCCAGAAGGGATGGATAGACCCAAGGATAACATGCGGAATCTTACAACTTCTTACGAAGGTTGAGTCCGCAGAGGTTAGGATGGTGGGAGATCCCATGCCTTTCGACTTGGGGATTTAAAATAGGCGGAGTAAAACTTCCGCCTCTTGAGGTCGTGAGGCAACTCTTCTATGCTTCCGAGTTCGAGAAGCGTGATGATCTCCTGCCAAAGGAGATGCTCGTGAGAGGGTCCTGAAGAGGGACGGGGAGGGTGGGTGGGATGGTGGAGGCGAAAAATAACTGGAGATGGTAGCAAACCTAACTGTGCGAAAGACCCATTGGCTGAAGTATCCGGGCCACGCCGGAGGAAGGGAGAAAGGCGGTGGAAAAAAAGAAGAGATGTCCGGGAAGGGACTGGTGCTTCTGCTCTCTTAGCGCACCTTCAGAAGTTTTGCTTCGGGTCCCGCGGTGGTTGGTCGGTGACGTTGTTTTGCCCCCCTTGGGACCGGACTGGCGTCGCGGTGTACCACGCTGTCCCCTGGTCTGTTGAAGTCTGGCGGGGCGGGTTGGGGATAGGGCGCTGAGGTTGCTGCCGAAAGGACCTCCGCTGGGTCTGCGGAGTGTGCATGCCAGGGAGCGCATTATTATGGCGGTTATTTAGGCTTTGCAGCCTTGGGTCGTCTTCTCGAGAAGAAAGCCTGCCCCTTCAAAGGGAGGTCTTGATGGTATACATCGTGGCAGCTCGCGGAGGTAAGCCGGACACTGTGCAAGCCAGGAATCCGTCCATGGTAACTCACCGACGCGATGGTTTTAGCTGCTAGTCCGCGGCGTCGAGCGCAGCCTGTAAGGCTGTCCTTTGGAGATCTTTTTGCCCTCGTCCACGAGACTTTTGAACTCAGGCGGGAGTCTACAGGGACCAAGTTCAGGAACTTGTCCATGGGTGAAAGGTATTAGATCAATATCTGCCTAAGCGCGCTGGTTTGCCACACGTAACTGGAGACCCTGCGGAGTAAACCTTAATCGGCCCAGCCCAGGTCCATTACGTTTAGCGCTCCACGCGAATTTTGGGCGGGGCTGGCTGGCCATGGAGCTCCTCTCATATCAGTCTCGATTAGGACGACCAGGAGAGCATGGAGGAGAATGGGTGTCAGGACAGTAGTCGTACCCTTAGAGGGTACCAGATGTACTTTCTCTCCACCCTCTGGGTGGAGGGATCGATGCTGGGGACTGCAAATATGACGGTCTGCTTTGGCCTGAATAGTTTTCGTATGAAGGCAGGCGACCCTCGTTGGTGCATCGGATAGAGAATGTCACTACAGGATCCACAACGTTCCGGCACCATCCTCTGCTTGTAGGTTAATGCTCAAGCCACGGGACCTGCGACAGATTTGATGAGCGGAAGGTCATAGGGGGCCGGGCAGAGGTCGATAGTGCCCGCCACTGCCTCATTGGGGAGGCAGGAGGAGGAGGAGACCGGGGACTCCGGGCTGCAGGTTGTTTGATTCCAGAGATTGGCTCGATTGGGGTGCCTCTGGGTCCTGTGATCTGCAATACGTTGCCAGGAGGAAGGAACGCTGATGGTGGCTTCTGGACTCAAACCTGCACCAGCAGACTTCGACGGCGGGAGAGGATCAACTTGGCTTGATGGTACGCCCAAGGCATCCAGAAGGACCACTGCTGGGTCTGGTCCGGATCTGGACAACATCCATAGAAGTACGCTCGTGGTCCGCGAGGAGCCGGAAGGGTGTCTGAAGGCCAAGGCGGCAGACAGACACCGTAGGATTGGTGCCGAGTGGACAGTCGGTGCGGGGCACGGTGCGAGAGTCGAACCGGTGACGAGATCGGGACCGGGACCTTCCTACGACCAGCGCGGTGCTGGGAGTCGAACCGGGATCGGGTGCGCCGACGGTATGATGGACTTCGTCGGAACGGTGCGAGAGCAGAGCGACGTGCTGAGCGTCGGCTGTAGATCGGGACCTGGACCGTTGGCCGCAGGAGTCGGACCGCGAGAAGTAGGATCGGTGCGGGACTGCGAGCGGCGGTCGGGATGGCAACGGATGCGTGAGCGGGAATCGTGCCGAGATCTCGATCATGGACTCGGCGCCTATCAGTGCGCTCCGAAGAGATGGGAGTTGAAGCATCGCTGGCTTTCCCATAGAGGGAAGCGCCCGCACGGCGGTGCGGGGGTGAGGCAGGAAGGCTCAGTGAGCGTATCAGGTCCGCGCGGTCGTGAAGGTTTCTGGGTAGTTCGGGATTAGTGAGCTCAGACCACGGCACGTGCGGGGAGCTATCAAGCACCGGACTCGACGGCCCTTTGCCCGGCCGGAGTCGACGGTACGGGAAGCATCCGGTGCGGGGGCAGATGTGGTCGGTGCCGGCACGCTTTCCTGGGCTTCGGACTGCGGTTCGGAGGCGCGACGCAGGAGCCTTCGCTTCTTCGGCCGAGGTGAAAGCGAGCGCCGCCGGGCTGGCTGCTCAGACGAGGACTTATGGTGAAACGCGGTGCTGTGCGCAGGTACCTGCTCGTCCCCGGTGCCGAAGACGTGGTTTCGTGCGGTGCCGTGCGGTCGGTGCCGGAACTGCCGGAGTCAGGGCGGCCTCCTAAGGAGCTGTTTTTAAACGGGGAGTCCCGCTCTTTTTTGTCCGCGGTTTGAGGACTTGCGATGGCGGCACTTCTCGTCAGATGGGATCCCCCAGGCCACTTGAGGCAACGATCGTGGTGGTCTGCCGTTGGCATCGGGCGACGACAGGCCGACACTGCTTGAAGCCGGAGAGCCGGGCATGAGCCTGGCGTCCCGGAGCGGGCGAGGAGGAGTATACCTCAGCCCACTAATATATACAACTACGTTTAACACTATCTTATAACTATTAACTATTAACAAATACAAACAACACTCACTACTAAGAACTATGTTAGAACGGTGAAACGCTAGTGGATGTGTGAGGTCAGCTTAGAGGCCGCACTTCCACGTTGTCCAACGACCGACACGGGCAGATAAGAAGGGAACATGAAGGAGTGGCTCGGGTCGGCAGGGCATATATAACGGTGCCCGCAAAGGCGCCACGCGCAGAGGGCCCTGCCGACCCGCCGGGTGTTGCTAGGGGAAAATTCTTCCGACGAACGTGCACGCGGCGCGTGCACACCTACTTGGAATGAATATGAGCAAGCACTCGAAGAAGAATTATGGATTTTATTGCGATGCCACGTATAAAGCTCATTGTTTACCCCTATGCAAGTAGGGCTTGGGAAGTAGGAGTCAAGACTTGCATCACATCTTTCAAATGAGAAACTGAGGTGCCCATCCAGGCCGCTCCCTTACTGTAGCTTTCTTGATGAATAATTTTAAACATACCGGTAAAGTCTATGACCTATGATAATTCGCTCCAACCCCCCATCCTCCTGCCCCATCCTCATACTGTGCTGAAGTGTCACAGACTGAAACCTATTAGAACTCAATCTAATTACAAGCACAGTTTTACCACAACAAAGTGCTTTTTCACCATGCTTGAACAGCTTAGTGTAACATACAGGAAAAGATATGGAAGGGTTATTTCGCAGAAGTCTCATTCCAATAAGAACGTAAGAGTGCTCTTTAAAACATAGCAGCTTCATTTTAAGAAAGAGACTTCAAAATGTTTCACGGGTTTCATGCACGCTGGTAATGTGAAGAGCGAATATTACAAAAAATCTCCCAGAAAAAGCCAAGCACAAACCTACTCAATAATGAGCCAATTTTGAGGGGGCTGAAAAATTAGCTCACTTCTCCAAGATACTGAGTACCAACAATACCCACTGCAATCAGTGGGGAATGAGGATGCCCAACAGCTCAGAATGAGAAGAGAGACTAGAAGAAAGGGTTGAATCCTCCAAGGTGCTGTGTGTTCTCATACTACACTGAAATTAAGACACTCACCATCTTGCAGGAGGCACTCAGTACCTCGCACAACTGGACCTAATTTTCAGGGCTTTGGACTATTGAGTTAGGTTGTGTTGCAGTTTGATACATTTCATTAATACCTACAGGAGCGGCGCCATGGGTTTTGTCGCCCTAGGCGGTGGTCCTTCTGCGCTCCCGATTGTTGGTAGCAATTCTGCGGTGGGGCAGTCTTCCCGCGCTCCCAGTCTTTGGGGCACTTTGGCGGCGGGTCCCGGAGTGAGTGAAGGACCTACCGCAGAATTGCCGCCGAAGACCTGGAGCGCGGAAGGACCCCCTGCCGCCGAATTGCCGCCCCCCCAAATCCTGGTGCTGTAGGCGACCGCCTAGGTCTCCGAAATGGAAGCGCCGGCCCTGAATACCTTCCATTTATGTCTGGCTTTACTGTTGTGATAATAAATGTGGTATTGTTAAGTTTTATAACATTACATTGCTATATAATTTACATTTACCTATGTCATACTTAAGCTTACCTAGACTGAGTTACTTAATATCTTAATAGGCATGACTCTCTACAAAACTAGAATGGCTGAGTACATTAAAAACCAACATATGTAAAGTTCCTGGCCTTGCCAGAAGTTTAATAGGTAGCAAAATGCTCTATACCACTTAGAGTTACCAAGTGTCCAGTTTTAAACCAGAACATCCAGTCAAAAAGGTACCCTGGAAGCTCAGATCAGCACCGCTGACCAGGCCATTAAAAGTCCAGTCGTCAGCGCAGTGCAGCTAAGGCAGGCTCCCTGCCTGCCATGGTTCTGTGTGGCTCCTGGAAGTAGCGGCATATTCCCCCCCTCTGGCTCCTATGTGTAGGGTCAGCCAGGAGACTCTGCATGCTGCCCTCGCCCCAAGTGCTGGCTCCGCAGCTCCCACTGGCCGGGAACCACAGCCAATGGGAAATACAGCAGTGGTGCCTGCGGATAGGGCAGCACACAGAGCCACTTGGCCGCACCTCCGCATAGGAGTCGGAGAGGGTTATGTCGCTGCTTCCAGGAGCTGCTTGAGGTAAGCGCTGCCCGGAGTCTGCACATCTGACCCCTTCCTGTGCCCCAATCCCCTACCCTGATTCCCCTCTTGCCCTCCAAAGCCCTCGATCCCAGCCTGGAGTAACCTCCTTTACCCCAGAGGCCTCATCCCTGGCCCCCCCTTAGCCCTCACCCTCTCCCGCATCCCAACCCCCTGAGCCAGCCTGGTGAAAATGAGTGAGGGTATGGAGAGAGAGCAACGGGGGAGGGGGTGGGAGGCAGAGGGTGGGCCTCGGAGCGGGCAGTGGGTGGGGCAAGGGTGTTAGGTTTTGTGCAAGTAGAAAGTTGGCAACCCTAATACCACTTGGGAGCCCCAAGTTTAAGAATGCATGCAAGCCCTTCACTCCCAGGTCAGCAAGGAGCAATGCCCAGGCAGCTCACTCACAACCTGACACAGGAAGTAACACCTCACATCAACTTGATAGTGACCCCTCCAGATGAATCAGGACGAACTACAAAGGCGTTCTCAGAAAAAGGAAAGCAGGCCTGATGGAGACTTTAGGGTGAGGGCAATGAGTCAAGGGAGGGAAACAGAGGTTATCAGAGATCCACGGGGTCCAAAAAATAACCTCATCCACCTCTTCTTAAAAAAACAACAAAATCCATCAAGGTACTATTAAGCACTTCAAGAAAGAAAAAAAGTAGGCTTAGTAAAAACAATTCACACCTGTGATTATACATAGTTTAACTCAGATACAGCTGCAATGCTCTGACTCTCAGGATATGTCGACAATACAACTGGGAGGTGTGATTCCCAGGCTTTCACCAACACACCCTAGCACGCCAAACATAGCAGTGGGGACATCACAGCACAGGCTCACTGCATAAGCTCGGGCTATCCCTCCCCCACTACAGCTCCCCCCTTCTTTTACTTTGAAAAGAACTAAATTAATGAATTTGGGGCGTTTTTTTTTTTGCTTATTTTGGCAAATTTAATCTGAATCTACTACTTTTTTTCACGCATAGGCAATCTTGATATCAACTTTCAAAACTCCACTGACTACATGAAATCTAAGGCTTCTCCAGTATTAGATCTCTGTTTACAGAATGGCCACATGACATGGGGACTGCTGTAGTTTATGCTTTATGAAGTTTTCTCAAGATTTTGCTGCTTTTATTTTTTTTAAAGGGTGACTGAAGACAGACGGGAAAAAACCTGTTTTCTGTTTCTTTGCTTTTTATACTCCTAGTCTGAGACCATCTATGACAATACCTCTTGGAAAATTGCTCCTGTCCAATAATATGCTCAAAGTACTCCTTTGCCAGAGGCATTCGTTCATTATATAAATCAAACAAGCATACAAAAACAGACAAAAAGTGACTGGTAATGCCCAGTGAATTCCTATGTTCAGCTAAGATGATTTGGGTGCATTGCATGCAGATGTCAGGTATTTTAATAAAGAGCTCCATTGTGCGGGGCCCCACTACTCCTCCATAGCTCCCAGCACTCCCTTGAAAGGGAGGGAGGGTGGAGGGACAGCCATTCCAGCTGGGCTTGGAACCTTGTCTGAGTCAGGAAAACCACAGCTCATGAGCAAAGAGGAAGCATAATGTTCTACAAGGACAAAACATTAGCAAAAATGTCACTCAGCCCCAGTTCCACATGTTGGCTGCCACGGCCTCTTCCTCCTAGCATGCCCGATTGATATAAATTCCATCTGCTCAGCAGCCAAGTGACAGAGAAGAAATACCGGCATCTGGTCTCTATTGCTGTCGGGTTTTTGTTCCATGTTAGACCTTAGCTAGAAACATATGAAGAGATGAAGGTGCTGGCAAGCGACTAAAAGGCTGCACTGGCACAAATGAGACTTTCTGATGCTTTTCACACTTCACTCTGAATTTTTACAGGGAAAAAGGCGGAGGAGACTTGATAAACTGAGTTTCAAGAGCCAACAGGCCTGGAGGTCATTTGGTGTTTTTAAACTTTTTTTTTTTCCTGGTGTTTAAAACTGTAAAGCACAACAATCTTTTTTTTTTTAACACGACAGAAGGTAACTAAGTCACACAAAAATGTTGCTCTTCAGCTAACTTTTTTTTCTTCCCTTAAACATCCACTGGTTTGGACCTGCTCCACAAGCACTTTATATTCTCCCGAGGAGCAGCTGGAAAATGCCAAAAGACCAAACCGCTAACTTTCTTTTAACCCCACTGTGTCCAGCAAAAAGTTAGTTTGCTGAACCACAGAGGGCGAAACAAAGCACTTCAACGAAGTACACGCAGTATCTGAGAATCTTTTTTTCACATCTGACTTGTGCTACTCAAGTGGCTGTTGAAACTGACCAAGGGAGGAGAATGTGTCTGTGTTTTGGGCATTCCTTAATGAGGATTACTATTCACATGCATAGATACGGGGGCAGGGAGAGGGGGGAGAGAAGAGAGAGAGAAGGAATGAAAAAAAATAAACAGAAAATAATTTTGGAGTCAAATCATATTCTTGCTGTGGAAAACAGTTGGAATCATAAACACAGAGGCATTCTGTATCTAAAGTGACCCCAGGCATACAAATGAAAACATGTTCACAGAAGGACAGTGTGTGAAAAAAAATCTGATCTATAATCATCATAGAGTTTGCTTTTACACAAAAAGCAAACAAAACACCATTTTATTTATTTGTGTTTCTACAACCTTGGTGGGCTGCTGGGATCCCTTCTGCAATGAGTGTGTCATCTTGTTTGGATGAGAGGGCCATGAACTGAGAGAGAGAAGGGAAGCGAGTGAACTGCAATCAAAATGACATTATAATACTGAGAGAGAGAGGGAGAGAGAAGAGCTCTTGAGAACATGTAAATACATAATAAAGCCCTGAAACACTTAATAATTAATTGTTAGGAAGAAGTTTTTATTTCGGTGAAAAGTAAGGCTTCCAAATATCCACCCCCATCAGTAAGAGGAGGAATGGAACCGTCCTGTTTAATGATGCCGGAGAGAGATCCAGCGCTGTGCAAAGGGCCATGCACCACTTATGTCCTCAAAACAGATCTTAGATGGTATTGAAGTGGTGCATAATGCTTATGCTGGCCCTCTGCTTGGGGATAAATTTCACTCAATGACTTCAACTGAATTACACCCATTTATATCAGCTGAGTGCCTGGCCCAATGAGTTTAGCGCATCTCAGATCTACTGGATTGCACACAGGTCCCAGAGTTAAGGGCCGCAGGTTCTATTCCTGGCTCTGGTCATTAAAGTGTTACCTTGGGCAAGTTACTTCTCCTCCTAGTGTTACAGCTTCTCCATTCCCTAAAAAGGGAATAATTAGTACCCACTTTTGGAAAGTTCTTTGAGATCTAGATAAAAAGCCTCTCCACAAGTGTGCTATATTATTTTCACAAAAGAGCCTTGCCAGTCTACTGCACAAGGAAGCATTCCCTTCAGAAAATGATGGGTTGCACTGCTGCCCAGAGTACATTGTGAATGTGTGGTGATCCCACATTTGTGGTGATGAGATATTGTCAATTTCTTCCTTAAGGGGTTGTCTTTTATTCACCAGCATCTTTCAAAGTGACGATCAGTACAGACCCTTTCCTCCCACATCTTCGCTGAGATGGACAGCATTATCACATGCTAACGAACAGCACGATGTGTGCACGTTTCTATAAAAGACCAAGTACTTTATCTCATTATCACCACTCTGTGCTAGCCTAGGGATGGGATTAGAACCTGAGGAAGGTCACAAACATGGGGCTTTCACTGCAGAGCCAGCACAGCCTTCAAACCTCTTTCAAGGGAAACAAACAGAACTGGTCAAAGCTGGAATTTCTGTTCCATGGGAAATTCCAACATTTCAATATCTGTCTTTATTCCAAATTGGAATGAAAAAACAACAAATTTCAATGTTAATGTTGAAACACAATGTTTGAAAAAAATTCATTTCAGGTCAATGGAAACATTTTATTTTGATAAAAATTGAACCATTTTGTTCAGATTTTGACATTTTTATTTTATATCTTACTATAATTGATAATCTCCCGTTTCAAAATTAAAAATTGTTTTGGAAAAAATTCCACTAAGATTGTTTTGATCTTTTTGAAACATCTTCCCCCCTACCCCTAATTTTTTCCTAAATGAGATTTCATCAAAATTGACGCATTCCTGCAGAAAGTTTTGATTGTCACAAAACAGCATTTTCTGATGGGAAGACATTCCATTGGAAAATTTTTGATCAGCTCTAGATTCAACCCAATTTGAGTATCAGGGTTGCTAAACTGAATAAGTGGTTCAAAGTCATCACTCTGCTATGCACTCATGTCTGTTAATGGGATACGTAAAGAGGAAAAGTATCTTAAACCAACAAATCAACAAATAATCAACAAATGTAGCTGCTACCCGCACATTACTTCACGTCGGGGTGCATTTTCAAAGCATTGTCTTTGTTCATGAGATTTGTGTCTTGATTTCCACACCCTAGTCTACCTCCTGCATTGTGCTTATACTAGATTTCTATAGAAACCAAGGATTAGGCAACAATAATAAATGCCCCAATCTGGACTCCTCAGAAAAGTTAAGTGACACTATCCAATCATGCAGAGCAAAAGTTTTTTTTAATAGAAGGCTGGTAATGAAAGCATATGTCTGCTTGCTTCCCTACCAGGCAATCAGTAGGGAGCCTCAAGTGTCTTTTTGTTGTGTGTTTTTACAGAACCTAGCACAATGAAGTCCTGGTCCATGACAAACAAACAATGTGATATACAGTATGCTATTAGCTAAACCTATGTGTGCTTAATTATTATATGTAATGGGCCCCTGGTGCATTGCCAGTTAAATCAATGGGACTAGGACATGGATGAGCTTTGAACAATTTATATCAAATTTACTGCCCTGAGTGGACAACGTGACATTTCTTAAAAGCCATGGCAAAACTTTGTGTGAAATTAGTTGTGTGAGCGGATGAGTCAGGTGTCTGGCTGTGAAACCCATCAACGTAATTTCCTGTAAGTCAGAAACTTGAAACAATACAGCTGCTGGAATGAGTGAATAGCTGAAGGAGCTTGTGTGAGCTTCAATAGCAGGCCAGAGCACTGCTCCACTGTGAATGACAAGTGATGGCCCAAATCACAGGGGAGCTGCCGATGAGTTATTAATGGTGACAGGTACACTACCTGGGAGACAGGTTGAGAGGGGAAAAAAGATTATTTCTAAGTGAATAGTTAACAGCTGTACCTACTGCTAAGCATTACATGGATGCCACAAACTGTAGAATTCAAATCTCGGGTTATTCAAGCACGAACAACTGCCCGTCACCAAACTGCAATGCATCACTACAAATTAAGGTGGGAGAGATGAGATGAGGCTGGAATGATGCCTCGCTCAAGAAGGTAGTGTCATCATGGAGCTCAGATAAGAGCTGAAGAAGGACTGAGATAACCATGAGGTGAATTATGGTTCTTAATAATAATGATGAATTTGCAAGAACAGATTTTTAATTTTTCCTGAGGGCTTTCGCAGGAGAACAGATGCTGAATCTGTTCTTCACTGACAAGAATAATGGAGGGGGGAGATGTTTTCAGAGAAGTTTTCTTTTGATAGGAGGAATCATTAATTTGTACTGTTGATATAATTTCTGCACTTCTTTTCTCCCTCTCCCAAATTTGAGAGCTACATTATTAAATCTATTATATAATTTTCTAACAATGCCTACAATATATTAGTTACCTAAATAGCCTCCCAAGGGAATTACAGACACTCTTCTACTAGGTATATTTAAAAGCAGCCTGCAAAAACTCTATCAAATCTATTTCTCCAGGTCTATGTACTGACCACTCCACCATGATTTCAGCACACAGATCCCAGAGAACAATTCTACACTGACAGAACGATAGACTATATCAGGGTTTCTGAAACTTTTTGATAACGTGGAGCTCATTATGTTGATAGAGAGATTGGTTTTTGATCTCCCCTCCCATTTCCAGTCACGCAGCATCCTGGTGGCAATTTAGAGTAATTGCTTATAAGTAAAAAATAATAGTAGGAAAATATTCAATATATTTTTAAGTGTCTTTTCATGCAATTCAGCATCTAGGAGCAGGGAAGAGGACCAGGTGCCATGAGATCAACACAATCTCTATAGACTGCAAGTGCTCTGTAGATCACCAATGGTCCAAAAAGCAAAGGCTGGGAACTTCTGGACTAGACAACCTACCAGTAAAAGAATATTTTCCATCTCTAACTCCCATGATCCTGGCAGGCAAAACTAACCAAGACTAGAAAACTAAAAGCTCAATCCTCTAAACACATAAAAAGATGAGTAAAGTTACTCACCTCCTTAAGTGTTTGCAAGATTGGGCCCAATTTTGGTAACTGAGGTTTTACAAGTAACCTGAGATTCTTGAAACTGAAATAATTTTAAAAATCTATACTTATTGTACCATTCACCATATATATATAAAAAAAAAAATTCCCCTCTCACCCCTATGGGTGGTATGTGTCTTCCTCAACCTCGGGTCCTCTACCAGAGGCCTGGGAGTTTGAGGGTTCTGCACAGTATCTTAGCTGTTCCTAGCACTGCACTCTTCTGGACAGAGAGCTCTGATGTTGTTCCTGGGATCTGTTGGAGCCACTCACCCAGCTTAGGAGTCACAGCCCCGAGGGCTCCTACCACCACTGGGACCACTTTGGCCTTCACTTTCCACATCCTCTCTAGTTCCTCTTTCAGGCCCTGGTACTTCTCCAGCTTCTCATATTCCTTCTTCCTGATGTTGCTGTCACTTGGCACTGCTATATCTATCACCACCGCTGTCTTCTGGTCCTTGTCTATTACCACGATGTCTGGTTGATTGGCCAGTACCTGCCTGTCCGTCTGGATCTGGAAGTCCCACAGAATCTTAGCCCTGCTATTCTCCACAACCTTCTGTGGAATCTCCCATCTGGTCTTGGGAGGGTCTAGCCCATACGCTGTGCAGATGTTCCTGTACACAATGCCAGCCACTTGGTTGTGCCGTTCAGTGTATGCTGTTCCTGCCTGCATCTTACATCCTGCCACTATGTGTTGGACTATCTCTGAGGCCTCTCTGCACAGTCTGCACCTTGGGTCCTCTCTAGTGTGGTAGACCCCTGCTTCAATGGATCTGGTGCTCAGTGCCTGTTCCTGTGCTGCTATGATCAGTGCCTCAGTGCTGTCTTTTAGTCCAGCCCTTTCCAGCCACTGGTAGGATTTCCCAATGTCAGCCACCTCAGCTATCTGTCGATGGTACATCCCATGCAGGGTCTTGTCTTGCCATGGCACTTCTTCTGCTTGGTCTTCCTCCCATGTCTGCTGCTGCCTCAGGCATTCTCTCAGCAGCTCATCTTTGGGGGCCATCTTACTGATGTACTCCTGGATGTTCCGGGTTTCATCCAGGACAGTGGCTTTGACGCTCACCAAGCCCCGCCCGCCTTCTTTCCGGCTGGTATACAGTCTCTGGGTGTTGGACTTGGGGTGGAAACCTCCGTGCATTGTGAGGAGCTTCCGGGTTTTCACATCGGCAGCCTCCATGTCCTCCTTTGGCCAGCTCACTATACCGGCAGGGTATCTGATGACTGGCAGGGCATATCCGTTGATGGCGTGGATCTTGTTCTTCCCACTGAGCTGGCTCTTCAGGACCTGTCTTATCCTTTGGTGATACTTGGATGTTGCTGTCTTCCTTGCCTCCTCATCGTGGTTTCCATGTGACTGTGGGACGCCAAGGTACTTGTAGCTGGTCTGTATGTCTGCTATGTGGCCCGCTGGTAGTTCCACCCCATCAGTCTTGACTACCTTCCCTCTCTTCACTACCATCCGGCCACACTTCTCCAGTCCGAATGACATCCCGATATCCTCACTGTAGATCCGCGTCAGGTGGATTAGCGAGTCGATGTCTCGTTCATTCTTAGCATACAGCTTGATGTCATCCATGTAGAGGAGGTGGCTGATGGTAGTTCCACTCCTGAACCTGTACCCGTATCCAGTCCTTGTGATTATCTGGCTGAGGGGGTTTAAGCCTATGCAGAACAGCAGCGGGGACAGTGCATCACCTTGGTATATGCCGCACTTGATGGCCACTTGTGCAAGCTGCCTTGAGTTGACTTCCAGTGTTGTCTTCCATAGTCCCATTGAGTTCTTGAGGAAGGTCCTTAGTGTCCTGTTGACTTTGTATAGCGCCAGACATTCACAGATCCACGTGTGCGGCATTGAGTCGTAGGCTTTCCTGTAGTCAATCCAGGCTGTGCTCAGATTGGTCTGTCTAGACCTTGAGTCTTGGGCGACTGCTCTATCTATGAGCAACTGGTGTTTTGAGCCTCTGGTGTTGTTCCCAATGCCCTTCTGAGCTGTGCTCATGTACTGGCCCATGTGGTCCTGTAGCTTGGCGGCTATGATGCCTGATAAGACTTTCCATTTTGTGGGGAGGCAGGTTATTGGCCGGTAGTTGGCCGGTTCTGTCCCCTTGCAGGGGTCTTTCATGATCAGCACTGTCCTTCCTTGTGTTAGCCAGTTTGGGTGGGAGCCTGCTGCTAGCAGCTGGTTCATCTGTGCTGCTAGGCGTTCATGCACTGCTGTTAGTTTCTTTAGCCAGTAGGTGTGGATCATGTCTGGTCCAGGTGCTGTCCAGCTCTTCATGTTCTTGACCCGCTGCTGGATGTCTTCTACTGTGATGGTGACTGGTTTCTGTTCTGGGAGATTGCTGTGCTCTGTTCTCAGGTCCTGCAGCCACTTTGCACTGGTGTTATGAGTCTTCTCTTTCTCCCATATGTTCTTCCAGTACTGTTCAGTTTCTGCTGCTGGTGGCTCTGCTGTTCTTGTGTTGTTGCACTGCAGTTGGGAGTACACCTTGGATGGTTCTTTGGAGAACAGGGCATTTACTTTTTTGGCCTCTGCTTCTCTAGTGTATCTCCTTAGCCTGGTAGCCAGTGCTGTGAGCCTTTGTTTAGCAGTCTCTAGGGCTTCAGATGGAGTCAGGCCCTTGTATTTTTTCAGTAGCTACGTCTTATCCTTAATCTCTACACCCTTCTGTAGTTCCACCAGCTGACTAACTTCTCTCCGAGTCGCCTTGATCTTATCCTCCAACCTCATTTTCCAGGGTGGGTACATACTGTTGTTCTTCTTGATCGTGTAGCCAAGCATCTCCAGGATTACAGAGGCTGTAGCGTATACCAGTTCATTGGTTTGAGTTATGGTGGTAGTAGGGATTGTCATGAGGGCTCTATTGGCATCTTCTAACATACTATCTGATGGTACTTCTCCACTGAGCCTTGGTAATCGGTCTCGAGGATTGACTGTAGCTAGTTTCTCCATGATCTTATGCCTCATATCAGCTGCTGTGCTCTGCAATGTAGGGGGTGACAGTGAAGTTTCAGCTTCAGGTGTGGGCCGCACATCCACTTGTTCTTCCAAGTCTTCTTGAGTCTGGGATGTAATGTGGAGTTGGTCTATCTCAAGCTGTGAGAGCAGCTTCCTCTTTACTATGTTGAAGCGTTGGGTAACTAGCTGTTTCTCAGTAAGTGTGGATGTAGGTCTTTTGTCCATCCACAGTCCCCTCATACGTTTCATATATCCCCTCTCATTAGGTCTACTGTTGTAGTAGCATTCCATCAATTCCAGGTTCTCTTGTCTCGTCCATGAATGGTTTGTTCCAGTAGCCCACTTATCGTCAGATTGTCCTGGTTCCTCAACATCTGGTGCGGACCTTGTTAATCCGGGCGACGTCCGAGCCAGCATGACTTTCCTAGTTTGTGTCACTCTCATATTTTTTGAGGTAGGCAGATGAAGCATTAGGGGGTCTTTTGCCCAAAGACCCCTACTGGAAAGTTGGGTACCAACCGGGATTTGAACCCCGGTCTCTCGTATCAAAGGGCGGCGCTCTTAACCACTACACTATCCAGTCGCTGTGCGTGTGCGTGTGCGTATATATGTATATACACACATATATATACACACACACACACACTCACTCTTGACTTACATTTTGTGCTTCAGAAATTTAAATTATATTTCCTTGTCAGTTTCATGCTGGCTATCACACAGTAGAACAATTCTTCAATATCTCGACTGCAAACACTTCAAGAGAATGCTTCAATTTAAACCAATCTGTTTTCATTTTTCGTTTTAAAATTTGCATTAAAATGTTTCCATTAAATATTATGTTTTGTGAAACCTTTTTCTTTCACACAACCTAAGCTTCAAAAAGTACCTAGGATAATTAGGCACCCAACTCCCTGTTGAATGTCAATGGGATTTGGGCAGAAAACACACACAGACTCCTTTGAAAAATCCCAGTTTAAATTTAAGTTAAAAAAAAAAAACGAACATTAAAATTTGCATTGCTCCTTCCCCGATTCTCCATAGTTTTGGTGGCCACTTGATGGTTTCCCCTACTCCTTTCTTCTCATTGCTATATGCTTTTTTCCTTGTGTTGCTGGTTGGTACCATTATTGTATGGAGTAAGTCCAGTGTGCAGAAGAAATTTACACATTTTATTGCCATTTTAGAACACAAAACTAGAAGCCACACAAATGCTCTGCATGTCTTTTTCCTTTGGCTGCATCAGCCAGAAAAATCCAAGCTTTCCGCTAAATCAGAGAGAAAGGGAATGAATAAATTGAGAAACCCAATTTAACTGACAGCTGAAGACATATTATAGTCCACAAGGCAACCAGGAAAATACTTTACTCGCGGATGAGACAGGATAAAGCAAAGCAATAGAAAAAGGGGCTGCATAACACCTATGTGCAAAAGGGCAATGGTACAGAACAAGTAGCAAAAATCTTATCGAACATTAATAGTGGCAGCTTCTGGTGGGATGGACAAACTGCCCTTCAGGATAAGGAACGAAAAGTAACATGATGAGGCCAATAGTTCACCTTCTATTTATGCCATCGGATCTGTTCTATATCAAAAGAACCGCCATTTCCCCTGCCTCCATCGAAATAAAGGGGCAACAATAACATAGAACATTTACACACTTGCATTCCAAAAATATTCTTGACCAAATGCTTGTTCTCTCTCTCTCTCTGTTTGTTAAATAAAGGTTCATTTAAGCAGCCCAAGTAAAAGAGTGGGGGACAAATAGGGAATGGACGGACTTCAAATGAGACTGCTCATGGACTAAGGTGCTATTAAATTAGATACCAAAATCTGCCCCACACAAACATTATTATACTGTGTTTGTAATGTTAGTGACTACATATTTGGAGCCTTTTTTTGTTTTAACACCCAAATTTGCCCAGACACACTCATGTGTGAAGTCAAATTTTTTTTAAAAGTACAAGTTTAATTTACTTCCCATTCCCCCTCGCCCCCCGCATACATAAACACAACTTCACAGAGCTATCAGTAGGCTCCCTATTAGTAAAAACAAACAAAAAAAAAGAAGCCACAAAATAATTACAAAACATATGGTACAAACCACGGCTGTGTTTATTTTATGACTGTTAACATTATTTACAGTGTAATCTGGTCAGAATTAATTCTCAAAGGGCTATACACAACATAGTCCAACATTTTTTTAAAGCCATGCACACCAAACACAGTTATGTTGTCAGCCCATCTAAGTGAATCTATCAAAGTGCAGATCTCCTGTTTTCCCCAAACAAAATGCAATACTATTTATTTTTTATGGATTCATTATAAATTTTTGAGTGATACAAACTACAAGCTGCCAATAGAAATAAAAGGCCAGGATACTAGGAAGGAAGGCTGGTTTTTAAACATGCCAAAGTTTGATGGAAACATAACATTTTAAAACTCCTCCATTCCTTGCATCTGATTCTTTAGTTGTACTGTATTCTCCGCATTAGCTCAATCTCTCATGTATCAATGCAGCTCTAAAACTGCTTTTCCAAAACTTCTTTCCTTCTTTTCACAGAGCATATTAAGTAAATTATGTCCAGTCTCATTTTGAAGAGAAGAGAAACTCAAGTTAGTAGCTTGTTCATACTTTTAAATCAGCTTAGCACTTTAGGAAAATTCTTAGCTCCCTGAATAGCCCGAGCAATAGGGTCTATGCTTTAGATTAGGGAGGACTGTAAGGTCCAGGATGGAAGGGAATCATCTTGCAAAGTTTACTCCATGGCCACTACTGTCTCCTCAGGGGTGCAGTGGTGCCTATACAACCGCCCCAAAGGAACAGGGAGAGGAACAGGCAGGGGATTTGTGAGGTGGCTTTACCCTTGTTTTTCCTTCCACTTACTCCCAGTTCATGGTGAGCACATAAGGAGTGCAGCAACTTGGCACACAGGGGCTGTGGACACCCTAATTTGGGCTCTCCTGCCCTCATGAGCAATGGGCTCTCCACCACTGACAGGAGATGTAGGGCAGGATTTGCCCATTCAAGAGGCTCAGACTGTAAAATTTGTCACCCATCCACCCACCAATCCCAGGTTTTTTTGCTCGACTTCTCTAGAGCAAATAAACATCAGGGCAGTGGCATAGGGGAATCTACAGGAGAAGAAAGAGTTAAAAAGAAAGGAAAGTTGCTAGGAACCTTGTCATTTTCAATCAAAAAACTCCTCACACACTATATTGTAGTGACCTGTAATTTGTTCCCATTCAAAGCTTCACATTTTAAATAAATGGCAGCCTTTCCGGGAAAGAGGCTGTGTTTAGTGACCCCAACTGCAAAGGGAAGTGACTGAGGTAACAGACCTTCATGATGGCCCCAATACGGAAGAGTGCTTAGGTATGTGCCTAACCCTAAAGGTATGAGTAGCAACTTGCTGAAGTCAATAGTATTACTCATGTGCATGTGCTTATGTATCTTGCTGAATTGGGTTTAGGTTCTGACAATGAGAAATGGAGCTGAGTCAATAAGAAATGTGGGCTTTTTACAATACAACAGGAACTAAGGTTTTGCATGGCAGTGTGATTTTCATTTCTTTCTTGTGTGCACTGTGGATAACAGCATTGTTGAAGTGAAAGTGAGCATGTTAGTGAGATACTATTGTAGTTGTGTGGCCACCAATGGTGGGCTAACGCTTGGATCCGACTATTGTGCTGTGTGTGAATGATGTCTTCATTTATCACTTTCTTGCTTTTTTAGCATTTGCACTATTGTGAGGAAAATACACTTGAACAATTAACACTATGCTAACAAAGTTATTTGCTGGGGAACATATATAAATCTGCAAGTGTGAGAGATGTCTATTCATTTCAAATCTCCCAGACATCTAAGGAACCTAGAATTAGCTTGACATTTAAACTATCAGAAACACTTTAAAACCTAGAAGGTTGAAGTTTTCTACTGTGTTGACATTTTACCCTACTCCAGCCAACAAGTCTTTAGAACTGATAAAGTGAGCGGTTGCCTGTTAACGTACCACATTTCCATTGATATTTTTGATACTGCAGACTACCATGTGTCAACAGAACAAGCATACTATAAAAGTTAAAACTTTTTAAATCCAGTGTCTCAATTAAACCATGGAACCCAGATGATTTACATTACACAGTTGCACATCTGGGGACAGTGACCACGTGAGCCCTGCATTGTTTCTTGTGGCCGTCTTCAGTTAGAGCTAACCCTTCCACAGGTATGCCCATTTTCTCCTAGCTATCTAAATACCTTTCAAACTTACAGACAACCCCAAAACAACCTCCTCTCACTATTTACATATTAATATGAGAGTAGTAATAAAATCAACAAATAAAAATCAATTAAGAGGCCACAGTCAGCAGATCAGTCCAAACCATACAGAATGTAACTAGTGTCTGACACAAGACTTCTGTAATATATATTAAATTCATAAATAGACAGATATACTCTCTTACAAATGGTTCCTCTCGAGGGATGGTTGGGAGGTGACATAAGGAAGCTTGAACTGCCATTGCCAATACAATACCCATTCTGTACATGGACAGAAGAACAGTGGTCTCCAGAATTGTAAAGCTGGCACTTTTCATGCGTATGTGCTCCCATGCTAGCATTACACACACGACCAAATAGGCAGTAGTGACACAGAGGTCATAAATGACATTCATCATGTAAGGGGTGTAGAGCTCTTCCGTCTTAGGGGAAGCACAGGGAGGGAGAATTTCTATTGGTTGCAGAAAGGCTACGGCCACAATTCCCACTAATTTAAAGTTAAAATGAGGGAAGGTCTTAAGCACCTTGCTGAAATAAGGCCAGTGTGTTCCAACTAGGCCCCCCTTTTTATGGGTGCAAATTACTTTCCCTGCTCTAATATTACATGCAAGACCAAATATGTGTGTGGCATTACACCCCATAATTTATAGTAATATTATTATATGATAAGATTATGGCATAACTATGATGTCTTTTATGCAAGATAGGTTATGTAATAGATCATTGAAAAGGTTATAATTCACTGAATATGATTATCCTATGTGTATGCATGTATCATTTTGGTATCTGATGTTAGGATTATTATTTATGCATCTATTACAAATGTGTTAACACCTGGGAAATGCCCACTAGGCAGAATGCAATCAGTCTAGATGGCTGGCTGGGAAGGGCCATTACGGAGAACAATAGGTCTTAGAAGAAGCTAATTTCCCACCAGGGAGCCTTCCTGAGGATGCTACAAACAGCCTCCAAGTCATGGCTGCTGTGTCTCTACATGGGCATGTGATCAAATTACCTGGTACTGGACTTAATCTTGGAATACCAGTGTTTTTCCACTGACCAGGCATGGGAACCGAGCTTGGAAACAAAGGGTTCCCGCCATATGCAAAAGCTATTAAGGCAGGGGAATGACTTCACTGTGGTTCTTCACTGACTCCCTGCCCAAAGAAGACTCTTGAAAACACCTGAGGAATAAGGATTGAACCAAGAGGGGAAGGGCTGGATCCAGGCTAGAGGGATTCCTAGCCTGCAAAAAGAATACTTTGGGTTTTTAAGCTGCAAGCAAGTGCAGATGGCCCCTCCAGAATTTCTGCAAACTGCTTAAATCAACAATTAGGGTGAGAATTTGCTACTCATATCCAATCTCTTTAGTATATTAAGCTTAGATTGCATTTTTGTTTATTTCCTAGGTAACCTGCTCTGATCTGTTTGCTGTCCCTTATAACCACTTACAATCTATCTTTTGCAGTTAATCAACTTGTTTTTGTTTTCTCTAAAACTAGTGTGTGAAAATCATAACTTGTGGCAGAAACCTATTATATCTCTCTCTCCACATTGAGGGAGAGGGCAAATTTTATGAGTTTAAGCTGTATAGTTCTATGTGCAATGCAAGATGGTATAATTTTGGGTTTACCCTCCAGAGAAGATGTGCCCCTGAGAAGCTGGTAAGTGCCCTAGCTGTATAGCCTTCCCATGCAGGGGCTGGTCAGAAAGCATGTCTGAGCGTTACTAGAGCTGAGTGTGTCCCTACTTGTGTGCTGGTGAAAGTGAAAGACCAGGAGCGTGTCTGCAGCTCGTCACAGCATTACAGAGTGAGTGGGAGCCCAGGCTGGTGGGTTGGGGAGCTCAGTGGTACCCCAGTTCCAGGTGGAACTCAGGGGTAACCTGTCACAATGTGCTGGTGATATCTAAATGACATTCATCATGTGCCACTGACCACCTCACCTGTGCTAATCCATCTTCCAGCTTTGAACATTCCATACCGCTGAGACGTCTCAGTCAAAATACTTATTTTCAAAACAATCTCCCATAGCCATTTTTCCTTCCTGCTCCTCCCCCACTCCACCTCTGCTCCCACACCTCAAAAACAAAAGCAAAAATTATCTTGGTCTGAGGCATAGGATGACTGATAGGCAGGTCTGGACCACTGACTGGTCTAACATCCATTAATCTAACAACCCTTTGCGCCTAAAAAATGGGAACTTTATATACCAATGAAAGAGGAAGAGAGTTCAAGTTTTCCAGTGGGACATGCAGCACTTGCTTCTTCTAGTTCTGGAATGTCCCAAGATACTGGCCCTTAAAAATGTGATGATGTACCCAGAAAAGCTATTTTAGAGTTTTCTAAAATGTTGTTAGTGATCATTTCTCTCTCCTTCTGGGTAGACTCATGACAAGGAGGAAGCTGGCTTTACAGTTGCAAGGAATGAAAAATAGTACCAGTAAAATTATTTAACACTTGCTAAAGCTTTAAAAAGTTTTTCTATAAAAGATGTGACATACATAGGAGTGTGTGTGGGATATAAAAACTTGTTTGGGATGACCTGCATAATTATTAGTGATTCAGGACGACTTCTGCAGTGTGGTAAACTCTTGTGATTTTATCATCGGTCTAATGATAACAGGTGTTCTTCTTAAACCACTGCTCCTGACGTTCTTTTGAAGCAAGCAAGCCAGCCAGCCAGCCTAATGGTTGTGAAGAAAAGCTTAAAAACGTGAACTCTAAATGCTCAAATACAAACAGGCAAATAAAACCAAAAATCTATTTTTTTAATCTCATGATTAAAACAATCTCACAATTTTGGAAGTCTGATTTATAACTTTTGAGTGTTTGGGGTTGGCAATACCCAATACTTCCATATCAAATTTCTGTTTAGCAGATCACACCATCATATATGTTATGTAGACATAATACAGTCCTGCAGCCTTAAAATTCCAACTACGCCTGCAAGGGATTTCTTGGCTCTGCAGGATGAAAGTCAATGAATAACACTGACTTCCATATCCTTCTTGTAGGAGGAACTGTAAGACTCCAAGGGTGAAATCCTGGCTCCACTGAAGTTAATGGGAATTCTGTCATTAAATTCATGGGGTCTGGATTTCAAGACTGTATATACGCAGACACAAATACTCATTAAATTTTTGTCTACTATAATAAGGCAAAAATCATCCACAATGTCCCAAAACTAAAAGATGATACAATCTTTTTCCCCTCAAGTTTGCCAAAAAGATTATGTTAAAAATTTATTACTGACAAATCCTATTCCAGATTTGGGGCGGGGCTTACCTGATTAGGGGTCCTATATAAGGAGCCAGGCACTCAGGCAGCGGCACAGACAGCTGCAGCGGCACAGGAGCCAGCACACAGAGCTGCTAACAGGGGAGTTTCAGTCTCTGCACTTTATGATGGAGTTGGGAGTGGGAAGATTGCCTAGGTACTGCCCTGTTAACTGTTTCCTGCTGATCATAGTTAGCAAAACCATCCACGTACTTTAATCCACAAATGCAAACCATTTCCATACCTACCAATAAATGCCAAAAGCCCCCAGGATTAGGGGCGCCTGGAAATGGAGTCTCGGACCCTGGTGTTAGGTAGCTCAACTACTGATGAAATCCATCTGCTTTCACATCCAGAAAAATCTGACCCCTATTATTCTTGCAAGCACTCGTCCTCCAGTCTATAATCGGGAAGTTGAAGTTCCATAATCACATTTCCCCTAAGTGTTTACTTCATAAAGACATTAAGAGGTTCTAATCCATATCATATCAATCCGGCGTCTGTAGCAACCCCAAGCACTATCTCAGGGGAAGCTCTAGTAGCTTTTTTACCCAGCGTGATTTTACCCAGACAGACTCTGTTTATCATTCCATCACCATCTTATTCATTACAGTAACTCATTATATGATTGTACAATCTACTCCCACACCTTTGCTTTCTTCCTTCTTCTAAACAGCACATAGCCTTCCAATACCCATATTCAGTCTATGTACTACCACCAGGTTTCTGTTTCCCTATAATATCCGGTTTCACTTCCTGCACAGAAGCTCCAGTTCCTCCATCTTGTTCCTAGGCTCCTGCATTAGTGTACAGACATTTTATTTTTTGCGTTTGTTCCGTCATGACATTCTTTCCTCGTCGTGCACCAGACCTTCTACCACCAGCATCACCCGCTTAGGCTAGGTTTTCAACTCTCTTTCTCTGCGGTCAATTCTCGTCCACAAGGATATCCCCTCACTTTGTTACTTCCCTCTCCAAGGTTTAAATTCCGGCGTGGATCTCCGAACATCTCCCAACCCCACCACTCCCACTTCCTAGTTTAAAGCTCTCTTAATGAGTCGGCGAGCCTCCATCCTAGAAGTCTATTACCCTCCTTGCTTAGGTGAATCCATCCGAGCGAACAGTCGTCTGTCTGTAAATGCTTCCCAGACCGTACATCCCAAAGCCCTCCTTATAGCACACTGCCGAGCCATCGTAATCGTCATATTCTCGTCCTTCGCGCCCCGCTCTAGAACGCAGAATCCACTGAAGATCACCTGACCTCGATTTCCTTTGAGCCGTCCCCAGTCTGACATAGTCCTCCATGATACAGTCCAGCCGAGTGACTAGCCGTATCATTCGATTCCACATGAAGGACATCAACGGATTCTTTCCGTCCGCTAGGATCCTTTTCAGCCCAGTCCACATCCTGTACCTTAGCCCCGGCAGACAGCACACCTTCTGTTCTCCCGATCAGGTCTAGTTACTGGCCTGTATATTCTTCTCAGTAAAGAGTCTCCAATCACGTAGACTTGCTTTCCTGGCGACATGTGATTTCTCTGGTCTATCCGCACCAGCTGGCGAAAGCCCTCCGATTCGACTTCGCCTCGCAATCCTCCTAGGGCTCATAACTGGGTGTCGCCTCCATTGACTCCTCCCCTCTCTGCAGACTAGCGCTCCCTCTTTTCCTCGCCCTCTCTCCTTCAGCGAGCACCTGCTGTGCTCCATCTTCATTTTCCACCCGCAAACCTGTTCCTGATCTATTTCTCCGTCGCTGCACCGTCTTTTCCTCTGCCTGTTTCCTAGTCCACAAGCTTCCACCTTCCATTCTCACCGCACTCCAATTCTTTGGTCCGCTTCCATCTGCTCGTCTCGCTTATCCCTGTGCCTCATCATGTCTGTCTTTCATCATGTGCTCAACCCCTTCTAAACTCAGCCAGAGTTTCTACCTGCATCTCCAGTCCTTTTATCTTTTCTCCAGCAGCGCTATCAGGCGGCACTTCATGACTACAAACTCCTTCAGGTGCCCCTCCAGACCATTACATGCCACAGCTACCGATCCGTCATGCCTCGTGTGTCCTGCCGCACCCTCTGTCCCATTGCCCTCCAACTCTGTGCGGCAGTTCAACCTCACACAGCACCACGGGACACCAACAAGGCCTGGCTGCTGCAGAACCCTGCCCCTTCCTCTTCGGCTTGTTGGTTTCTCTGCTTTAGTCTCTCTGGAACCTCCCCCTGGAAATCCC